>NW_006442512.1:2065769-2069975 GCF_000325575.1 Pteropus alecto
GACTACAGCACCTACTGCACTTCATAACCAAGACTTCTGGGCCTGTTTGGTCCCTGGGCATTAGGCTTGGCTGTCTCTCTCACTTGCTCTTCTCAGTAGCTATGGTTCAAGGAGGGTGAGATTCATTTGGAGGCTCCTCAATGAACATGCCCAGTGCCTCTGTGTAGTATCCGAGTCAGATGGTTTGGGGATTTTTGGTTGTGTGTTTTATATGGCAAAAACCACCATGTCTCTTGTGTAGAAAAGCTGAACACCAGACTGGCTGCAGAGGGAGAACAATAGAATGTATATTGGATGGATGGATGGATGGATGGATGGATGGATGGATGGATGGATGGAGGATAGAATGAAGAAAAGAGTAACCATCCAGGGCAAAGACTAACTCTCCATTGATGAAGTGGCCTCTGGGGCTGGGGTGAGATGCTTATTCAGGACTTATAATGACATTTCTCCTAATTTCCAGGCAGAAAGCCAATTTTGATGTCCCGGATTTCATAGACTGCCATCTAATACAGTTAGAGGAGGAAGTAGAGGTAATGAAATCCAGGGAGAGGTCTCCAGAGGTGTCCCATCAGTTCTGAAAGCAAGGGCACTTTGCTGAGGAAGTCCCCTCCCCCACAGTCTATCTCCTTGACATCTACCCTGTGTGGCCCCAGCACTAGCTGTGTCAACTCAGTGACCCAGAGCTGACATTTACGGGGCTCCTGGCTGGACCTGAGCACTCACCAGGTACTTTTATGTGGATTCTGAAATTTATTACGCATAATTCATTTAATTTCATCACAAAGATAAAATAAAAATGAGACTGGACCCTCAGTCCCATCCAGGATCTTCACTCTGTCAGTCTCTAGTGAGTGGTTGGGGGATGTTCTGAGAAGGAGGAAAGGAAAGGCTGAGGCAGCTTGGGGCTGACAAGAGGTCCCTTGTTCTGTGCCTCCATGGCTGCAGCACATCCTGCTTCATTAAGGTTGTAATTGGAGGCCTACTTTGAAAGCTCAAAGCAGTGCACAGCCATGCACTGATTCAGAATTGGCCTCTAGCCCACCATTCCTTTTGCTGCCTCAGCTGCCCCACACCACATGAGTGCCATGGTGGGGAGAAGACACTCTTTTCTCTGCCTCTCAGCCTTACTGTTGTTGCCTGCAGGAAGGTCTATTGGGACAGAAAAGGCTAATAGCATCACAAGCTCAAGGCTTCTTGGGTCATCTGTTTCTCCCTCCTCCACTTCCCTCCTACCCAAACATCCTCTGCTTCCCTCCTACCCATTTCATCCCCCAGATCCCTGATCATGCAAAATACAACAGTTCCAGCCCTGCCCTGGCAATTACAGACTAGCCAGGTTGCAGCTGCTGTCCTTGGTGCTGAAAGCGCCCACCTTCCGGCCTGCTTGCCTCTCGCCCCGCCCTGAGCCTTCCCGCTGGAGCACACAATCTCTTAATTCAATTAGTCGGCCCTGAACTCTCTCCAGGGAGCCTGGAGCGGAAACTGACAAATTCTGTTTAACAAAGACATTTGTACCCCGCCCTGCCAGCTTTGGGCTTTGCTAGCCTGTATCCTTCTCATTAGGTATCTAACAAAGTGCGTCCCAAGAAATCTGCTTCCAATCGCTAGTAATTCAGGAGGCCTGATGCAATTTTCTCCATGATAAGGGTGTCTCGCCCTCTGGCAAGCGCCATAATAAGCCCTGTGTGGCAGCTCCCCGATCAGTCACTGCTTTGTCATTTCCTGTGGCCACAGTTGTAGGTTCTTATCTCTTCAGCTGAAAGTGAGGCTCAGACAACAGGCACCCTCCAAGAGAGCTTGCTGCCTCCCCTGCATATTGCAAGCCTCATTTATGGCATCTGCATGGTCTTGCAGCTGCTGTAGGGTTTGAAGCTCTGAGTCTATCTGCCAGCCAAGAAGGGCCTGAGTGTTAATGCTCACTGGGGCCATGATTCATTCTCCAGAAAATGGTGTCAGGGGGTTAATTTAAAAGCAAGCTGTGGGGGCAGGGGAGGGGAGCCAATGATAAGGATTTAAAAAATTCTGGCAGGGATTTTAGTATTAAATAGAGCCCTGTGTATGGCTCAGTGTGTAGGCTGTGTGCTCACTCCTGTAAGCCTGAAACCTGGTCTTTCTGCATTTAATCTTTTTCCTTGGGTTTCCCCTATTCATATCTAGGGAGACCTTTCCAACATATAGATCAAATCATATCCTACTACTGCTCAAAGACCTTTTTTAGCTTCCCACCACTTTGTGACAAAGTCTAAACCCTGTATTCTGGTAACCAGACCCTCCAAAACCCCGGCCTCATCTAACTCTCCAGTTTCACTGCCCAAAACAGGCTCCCTATGTCCCATGCACTCCAGACACTGTCATGACTCCATGGCTTTGCACTTGTGGTTCCTTCTGCCTGAAGCATTCTTGCTTTGCCAATTTCTAAGCCATTCTTTGAGGCAGAGCTCACCATGCTTCTCTGTGACTCTTCCCCTGACCTTTGGATGCTCAGTGCACCTACCTCAACTAGAACCCTTAGTAAGATGATCTTAATGATGATGATCTGAGGGGTGCTTTACTGCTTAGCACAAGTTAGGGATCTAATAAATGGTTAATGAATTCATGCCTGAAAGATGCTTGTTGGACCAAGACTGCATCTGGTTTGGCTAAAGGGAAGTCTAGGCTCTGGTAGTCTGGCTTTGACATGGGGAGAAATCCAAGAGCAGCCTCAGCTTTCTGAGAAGTTGCATCTGGAAGCTTTTGCCCTATCTCTATTTTCCCCCTCCCCATTCTTCAATCTACCAACCATGCATTGGGCTCATAGGGGAGCAGATGAGGCCAGTTTCCTTAGCCATCCTTTTGTCCTGACTCAATACACTCCATCTGTGGCTGGGAGTCAGTCTCACGTTCTCAAAACAACAAGAGGTCCTATGGTTGGTGAGGCATTTGGGATAAGACTGCAGTATAGCTTTTGGTTCAATCTTGCACACCCTGGCCTGGGAGCTCACAGGCTAGGAAACAAGTCTTTACTTTTTTCATCTCCTCCACAGCCCCAGCTCAGGGCATGGTACATTGGGGACTTCAGCAAGTCTGGTCTCTGGAAAGATGATTGTCTCTTTTCCACTTCTTTATTCCATGAAAGTTTGCTGAGACCAGTGTGGTGCTGGTGACGTTTATTTTCAGCACTTGACAAGGACTTCTGATGTTCTTATGGATGTGAATCTGGTGGAATGGCTGTCATTAGGGGCAGGCATCATGTGATGGATTAGCATGCCTTCCTGCAGGAGCCCTGTCCCTGATGAGTTCAGCATATTTGTCAGCAACTTGGGTGAACAATACTAAGCATTCTCTTCACTGGGTGTTTGCAAGGCACTGGGCTGGGTATTTATACATGTTCCTTCACTTAATTTTCACTGCATTCCTGGCTGGTAGTGGTCACAACCTCTTTCTATAGATGAGGAAAGTAAAACTCAGGGTAGCTAAGATCAAGTGGAAGATCCAGGATTCAAACCCAGATCTAAGGATGCACACTTTTTAGTGTACATTACAGCATAGAAAGTGTCCTGACCACATCCACAGATGACTTGGAGGTTGGGGTAGGGATAAAAGTGGGACTGTGAATGTGATGCATGATAAAATCAAGATCCAGAATAATCTCAAGCCCAGATGATGGGCTGAGATGAAGAAGGTGAAATATGACAGGAAAGAGAAACCCTACCTAAATTAGAAATAGAGCAGCAGAAGTTCAAGGGGAAGACGTGCCACTTGACAATGGCTCACATGTCAGACTGGACTCACAGGCTCTAAATGAACCCCTGTGGCCTTGGTTAGTAACAAAATAAAGCAAATGATAGTCTTTGGCTGCACCAAAGGGAAGAATGTGTTTGGAGAAAGGGAGTGATGGTCCTATTCTATCCTCCAATACTGATCTAGCCCCGCAGTTTTGGGGGAAACACTTTAAGAGAAAGCTTGTCAAGAGGAGACAACTAGGAGGATGAGAAGCAGAAACTAAGTGTAACTAAGACCAGTCAAGGAAGGAGAGCTGGTCAGGCTGGAGATGATGTAGCAAGTTTGCAGATGTCAGCAGGGCTGATGTGGGCTTGGGAGCTGACTTCCCTAGAGCTGGCCTCAGGAAGAAAAAGGCAGGCACAGGGGAAAGAAACTGTAGAGAGGCAGAGGAAGAGATTTACAGGGGAGCTGACCGAGGGTGGGGTGGGGCTTCTCGTAGAG
>NW_006442512.1:2070409-2119404 GCF_000325575.1 Pteropus alecto
CCTATCCTCCAATACTGATCTAGCCCCGCAGTTTTGGGGGAAACACTTTAAGAGAAAGCTTGTCAAGAGGAGACAACTAGGAGGATGAGAAGCAGAAACTAAGTGTAACTAAGACCAGTCAAGGAAGGAGAGCTGGTCAGGCTGGAGATGATGTAGCAAGTTTGCAGATGTCAGCAGGGCTGATGTGGGCTTGGGAGCTGACTTCCCTAGAGCTGGCCTCAGGAAGAAAAAGGCAGGCACAGGGGAAAGAAACTGTAGAGAGGCAGAGGAAGAGATTTACAGGGGAGCTGACAGAGGTTGGAGTGGGCTTTCTGGAAGATAATGAGCTCCCTGTCTCAAGACGTGAACAAGTAGAGTCTGTAGAACCCTGTGGTTGGAAGAAGTGTCAAATTCCCTCCCTAAGGTAGAGAGCACGGGAGGAGATGTACGATAACCAAGAGAATGTAGGGGGAGCAATATTTGCCCAAGGCACGGAGCACTACTAGAAGAGGCTCAGGCATTGTAAAAAGCAGACTGGGGTCTTTTATCGTGGGATGATGAGCCCTGCCCTGACACTGAGCCTCAGTGAGTCAAGGGCCACGCTGGCCCTGGAAAGGCACAGGCTCTTGCCTCTCACCCACCAGTCCCAAGCTTCCTTTGGGTTGAATTGGCCTAAAATCTGAGCAAGTAGGGGAAAGGGTACCTGTGAGCTGGGGAGGGATAGGCCTATTCCTGTCTCCTGCAGTCTGGCCTGGCAGAGAGGACAGGGATGGTAAGGGTTTGGTGGCAGAAGGAAAGACAGGCAGGGATGTTGATAGGTTGTGGGAGGGGTAAGGGTCTTTTTCTCTAGATACATCACTGTTCTTATTTTCAGAGCTGGAGTCTTGGGGGAAAGTGGGGTGGACAGAACCTTCCAGAGGACAGAACCAGCTGAGGCAGCTGCTGTGCTATCCTGGACACTGGGCCTTCCAAGTGACTGTGCTTGTGAGGAAATGGAGACTGGCTTGTGTTGGGGCTTCTCTGAGGACCAGCCTATGGCTGTCATGTATGCCTTTCAAAGAAATTAAAAAAAATTCATCGAAAACCAGCAGCCTATCCCCTGCCCTCTTGTCCACATTTTCTAAGCAGCTACTTGTTCCCACTCTGGGTGGGTCCGCAGAGAGAGCTTTGTAACTGGTTTGAATTAAAACACTAGGGAAACCTTTTGCATGGCATCAAAGACCCACCTTTCCCTTTCTGTGAGGGAAACAGGGAAGGAAAGAATCAGATAGACCGTGGGATCCGTCCCTTCCCCTAGTGGGTGGCAGCAGATACCACCTCTTTCTTTTCTCAAATGCACCTTTCTTGTGCCAAAATCCAAGGAAGCCAGTGGATTTCAAGTCCTGTCAGCATCTCTAAGGGATGTAGGATAGATGAGGATAATCACCCGTCTGAGAGGCCTTACCTCTGCCTGGTGCCCTGGCACCCTGCCTAGGCAAGACTCTGTACCCCAAACTCCAGCCATGAATTGACCCACCTCATAGGAGGTCAAGACTGACACAACAGGCACCTGCTGTGTGCATGCCAAGCTCCAGTCCACATAGGTCAGCCTAAGAAGCCTGGCCAGTGTGGGCTTCACTTCAAAGAGACTGTCTGCAAGCCAGAGAGTACCAAAGATGCTGCAGTATCTTGAAACCAGTTCATTAAAAGGAGAGGCTGCTTAGCCTGGAGAAGCATAAGTTCCTGTGGGACCAGATCAAACTCTTCAAAGAGAAGAGGCCAACATCAGAAAGAGAGTGGAAGAGACCAAACGTTTATTTGTGTACGTGTATGTGGAGTAGCTATAGGCTCAGGGATTTTTAGAGCCTAATGGACCCCCAAGGTCAACCACCACAGAATGTGCAATAAGGGGAATTTTTTCTATGTTTCTATGTGTAGTTATTGACTTATTCATCTACACACACAGATCCAGCTTAAGGCAGATCACTCGAAGCAGCTGGTGCCCATAGAGAAGCCCCACCAGAGGGAAAAAGCTTAACCCATTACCAACAGAACCAGCTTCAAGTACAATATCCTAAACTAGGAGGCCACCCCTTTTTGCCATTCACTGATACTGCAGGCTTTCTTGGTTAGTCTGCCTGTTGGCGCGTTGAATGGCTGACCATGTACCAGTGTTCTCAGAATTGGTGTGGGAGACTTGCTGGGGTTGCACTTCAGTCCCATAGGGCAGACCCAGGAGCCTGGAGTAGAGGGAAGGCCCAGGGAGACAGGGCGGGCTCAATGTGGGGTGAGTGTTTTTATTAGTTGTAGAAGCATGGGTTGGGTTGCTTCTAGAGGTAGTGGGCTCCCAGTCATGGCAGAGCAAAAGGAGAAGCCAAGCTGATCACCTGTAGTGGATGTCATCAAGGAGAGTCCTGTCTGGGGTGGGCTGTTGAGACACCTCTGTGGTCTCTGCCTATTTGGGAATTCCACAACACTCTTGTTCCTAGGACTCTGAGAATGAGTGATGTGGAAGCAGTGGGTGTGGGGAGCCTTTGTTCACCAAAATATCAATTAACCAGGATGGCCTGTGCTGTCCTGTGGAGGCTTACAGGAAAGAGACTGTGTCCTCAAATGGGAGGGATCCAAGTAGGGCACGTGTATTCATTTCTCCTGAGGTAGTTCTCTCTGTAGCACATCTGCCTATGAGCAAGGACCTGCCCCTAAGATGAAGTTGTTAGCCACATGGACGAGAGGTCCTGAGGGAACTGTTATCGCAGTCTCCTTGCAGCTGGAATGTCCACAGGACTCTGAGACCACCAGGCTTTAGGTGGGGGCTCTTGGAGCTTTGAACAGCATTTGATTTAAGTGGTAGAAGAATTGATGGTTCTGGTGTCACAGGCTGGAATGCAGAGGTGAAGGCCAAGTACCTTCTACCATGAACTTATGAACAATACCTTAGGTGGAACAATAAAATGGAAGGAACCTGGTCTCTTTGTCATGGCAGCCAAATCCACAGAACCTGTCTGAGCACTCTCTGTCATGTCACCTTGTTTGGGTTAATCAGGCCTCTTATTAGGAGCTGACACCTGCTCACGAATTAATTTGCTCATCGTCTGGTCCACACTCCCTCCTCTCTAAGAATGCAAGCTTTATGAAGACAGGCCCTTTTTCTCATCTTCAGTGTAAGATCCCTGAAACCAGGACGGTATCTGCTACAATAGCAGGTACTCATTAAGTTTGCAGTTGCACGGAGGATAACGGTGTGACTGCGAAGGTGATAGTGAGGGATGGAGCTGGGGATGGGCCCTTTAGACTTAGCTGCAATGCTATCTGACCTGTTCATCAGTTCTCAACACTTTTCCTCCAACCTGGAGGGAGAAGGGCACCAAAAGGGCTCAGATGCTAGCAGAGAGCGAGCCATGTCCAAGACTGCTGAGGGTGAATTCAAGGCAAATGGGTTCTATGGATGCCCGTCCCTTTCCATGTTCATTGCAACCCACAAGAGCAGCCAAAATTCTAGTCCTCATCAAATATATGTAGAATAAAAAACTAAATGGCTGGGTGCTATGGCTACAAGAACCTTATGCCAAGTCTACCCACATTAACGCTTCATCCCCAGGCCCCCAAATTGGACTTCAGCATTCTAGAATCAAAGTGAGCTGGTTATTGGCCAATTCCCAGATAGTTTCACCAAGAAATAGTTTAGCCACAAAAAGATTTACCTTCTGTGTGTGTACCAATGTGGGTTTAAAAACATTTGTGCATTAGTTTGCACGTGTGTGTGAGTATGTATATATGCATTAAGTGTGTGCACCCTTGCAAAGGGGTGTGTGTGCAAGTGTGCATGTTTGTGCACATGTGACTGTCCATGTGTTGTGTGAGGGAGTATGTGTAGAACTGTGTGTATGAATTCTTGGCTGCAGAGTCTGAATTTATTCTAGTACTATTTTCCTGGTATACACCCAATCTTGATCCTCTTTCTTTTCCTTTCTTCTCAGAAATTCATTACTGAAAGGTTTTTACCCACCTCCAGGGGTGGGGGGCTGGGAGAAAGAGAAGCTAAAATCACAAGGCCCAGATCAAAACACTCAGCTGCTCAATGAATTCACAGTGTTTTCCCGCATGACTTGGAGGGATAATTTAGTGAGGTCGCCAGCTGGAAGGAAAGGGATTAATTCTGCACTTAGCACAGCTCGGGTGAATAATTCATCACTGAGACCTTTGTGCCCAGCCCCTGGGCAACCGGGGAAGTGTCCTGCCCACCTGCCTGTTGCCTGCCTGGGTCTCCCAGTGTCCTGACCAGGGGCACTTGATGCTCCTTTTTGTCCCCAGAAAACATATGCCCCAGTGAAGAAGCAGGCAGCAGGGGGAGGTGAGGAAGGGGCTGGCAGTGGCCATTGGCAGACCCTAGGCACTGAGAAGAGGGCATGGAGGGTTGAGCTCCAATCTGGGTAGCCTGTGACATTTTTTCCAAGGACTCTCCTTTACTTTCTTGGGGTCTTTTGCTGCTTCTGTGTCCTCCCGTCTCAGTATCTCCTCAGTTTCGCACCTGGTTTGGTGGTGGTGGGGATGTCAGGTTGTTATCTAACAACCCTCTCACCAGGAATTAGTGGAAGCTCTAGAGGGCAATGCAGAACATTGCACAGTGGCAAGTGCTAATGGGAGGTCTCAGGCACTCACCAGAGGCCTTGTGGGGAGACACTTGCAGGTTGGTACATTCCCAGATATATAGCTCTTACCCTCACACCATGGAATTCCCTGTGTTCTTCATGGGTAAGGTCACAGGGCCAAGTATTACCCCAGTGTTGGTGGCTAGTATTCCTGGCAAGACAAACTGGCAGGAGTGGACTGACCCAGACATCAGCCTCTGTCATCATTTCCTGGGTTCATGGTCTTAAACTGCCCACATCCCAGCTTCATGCCTGTCCCAGCACCACAAGAGGACAGTGGAAAAATTACAGCAGGTGCCTGCCAGGTGCACTGGGACCAAATGATTGGGGTCTGATCTAGACTCAGAGCCCAAGAAGAGATTCTATTCATCAGGCAGGGCTCAGCCCCTGCTCTCTTTCCACTTGGACCAACCCAGCTGTGGTAGGCAGCATTCCAATAATGGGTCCCCAAAGGTCCATACTCTAATCCTTGAAACCCATGAGCATACTGAGCTGTCACTCCTGTGTTTATGTTATGTGGCACAGCGGACCTTGAGATGGGGACATTAACAGAGCGGGCCTGACCTAATCACATGAGTCCCTTTAAAAGCAGAGCATCTTCTCTGGCTGCCAACAGAGGAAGAAGTCAGAGTTTTGAAAGGTGCCGGGGGGGTGGTGGGGTGGTGCAGCGCAGGATTGGACATGCTTGCTGGCTTGAAGACCGAGGAGGCCATTGTAAGAAGGAATGTGGGCTGCCTTCAGGAGCTGAAAGAGGCCTTTGACTGACAGCCCCAAGGAAACAGAGACCTACCTCAGTCCTACAACTGCTGGGAACTGGATTCTGATGGCAATCTAAATGAGTCTAGAAGCTCATTCTTCCCAGAGCCTCCAGAAAGGAATGCGACACTACCAACATTCTGACTTCAGCCATGCTGTGTAAGACTGCCTACTACAGAAGTCTGAGTTCATAAATGAGTGTTGTTCTAAGCTGCTAAGTTTGTAGTAATTTGCTATACAGCAACAGAAGCTGATATTCTAGTTCACCCTTATAAAACCTTGATCCCAGCAAGCTAAGCTTGGCTTGGGCTGGATTAGAGGCTGATTCCCAGGTCTGGGTGGCCTTCTGTTCCAACTCTCCTCTTTCTCATCTCAGCTTTCTCTCTGGTTTTCTGGAGCCTCACACTATCCTCAGACATTTCTATCTAAAAGCAGCAGTTCCCTCCTCCTGGAAGTCCCTGCCCACAGCCCTGAACAAGGCCTGCAATTGTGAAAGTGGTTGGAATCCACTGCAGGGCTACAGGAGGTGGCACATAGCTTCCAGGCCCTGACCTTCCCGTGATCTGCAGCCTTACCTCAGAGGAAAGCAGCTGAAAGGAGAGATTCACTGTGGGGGCGTCACCATTTATGGTTTTCAGCTTGGTGTCCTGGGGAGAAGAAAGGAGAATTCACACCACAATGTCCAGGGCAACTCGTCTCTGCTCCACCCACCATTCTGGATTACTCAAGAAGATGCTCCCTGAGAGCTATGCCCAGAGTGTAGGAGGGAGGCAGGAGCTGGTCTCCTTCCTCTGCTCTCCTTTCCCAACTCCACTGGAGACGTGACTGGCAACCCAGACTTGCCTCCTGTCAGAGTGGGAACGCTCCCGCGTTTGTTGAGGTCTGTTATGACCAGAAGTATTTCAGGGGAAAAGGTGGCATAGAAATAGACAATGATGATAGTGACACATTAATTCTTATTGAGAACTTATTCTGTTCCAAGTGCTTTACAGATATTCAGCCCCCAAAACCTCACAGCAACTCTATTGGAAAAGTACTATTACTATGAACATATTATACAGATCAGGAAACTGAAGCACTGAGACTTTAAGTAATTTTCCCATGGTCATATAAGCTGGTAAGTGGTGGAACCAGAATTTGAACCCAGACAGTCTAGCTCTGGAGCCTGAGGTATTGACTCTTGTTAAACAGAGAGATTGTGTACAAGCATGTTCCCATTTTAGAGATGGGCATTATAAGGTTCAGAGAGGTCAAGTAACTTGCCCCAGTTTCTATAGTGAGGACTAGGGCAAGTCAGGATTTGAACTCAGGTCTGACTGGTTAAAGGCCTGAGCTCTTGCTGCTATCTCATGGAGCCTCCCAAAATTCCCCTACGTTGCTCTGGGGCAATTTCATCAGAAGCCCAGGGGCAAGACTAACTTTCAATGTTTGAGGGAACCCCTCACATCTGACAGTGGTAAGCTTCCATGGTGGAGGGCCCTGCTGGAAGCTGCTAGAGAAGCCAGATTCGCCTGTGTTGGTGAGGCAAGGTAGAGCAAGGTGGGGCAGGGTGGGGCTGGGTGGACCTGCCATGGGCCTGGCCCAGGATGGGGGACTCACAGTGATAGGGAGCCTCTCCACACGCAACCCATTCAGGCCTTTTCCTGTTAGCATCTTGCGGTACAAACGGCTCTTTAGCGGCAACACAGAGATGCCCAGAGGCTTGCTGAGGGTCCACGGCTCACCACCTTTCACTGTGGGGCAAAGAACCAGTTGGGGCTCCCACCAAAGCCCCCGCCCCAGGCTTCTCAAATCCCAGCATCCGAGGCCCCATTCTTTGGTACCCAACACCTAGTTCTCATCTCTCTCTTCACCCACCTGTTTCCTGCCTCCTGGCCTTTTCCTACACAAATATCCTTTTCTTCTCTGCTCTTCAGCGTTTCTTGAGTTCAAGGCCAACTCCAGCCATATTCCTGTTTCTGGGTATTTATATGGATTTCCTTGTCCCTGTCTTTTGGGGGCTTTAATCTTATAGTATGGACCTAAGACTGTGGATCAGCTGGTGTCTGAATCCTGTCTCTCCACCCTGACCAGGCTGTGGGCCCTGAGGGCTCCACCCCTGCCCTCCTCACTTATAGGTGCATGGGGAGGGGTGGTGGTGCAATAAAAACACATAGACTCTGTATAGAGATAGGGCCCATACCCCAAAGCTGCCATTTGGACAAGGAAGCCAGCCCAGCACTCTCCCACCTGTCTGCGTGCACTGGGAGTTGGCCCTGGAACCCAGACCCCTTGACCCTTCCCCACAGGAAGCAGAGGCAGGATGGTCTGAACACCTTTTCACACCTTTGTCCTGATGTGTGACTGCTTTGGTGTGGCACCAGGGGCACTTACTTGAAGTTGAGGGGTAGTACTCCAGCACCAGGGCGGTGTCTTCTGAGAAGTTGGTAGCTCCATCTCGGCCTTGGAAGAGGAAGGACTGGTTCCATAGGGGCAGCTCTGGGGGTCCCCCAGGCTTGGACAGCTGAAAGGAGAAAGTGGGGGTAGGTAGTGGGGCCACAACTTCTCCCAAAACAAGAGATGTCCAGATATTTGCTTGTATGTGTGTCACAAAGTTTGTCCCGATTATAAAAGCAACACTCACCTAATAAATAAATTTTTGAAAATATGGAAAAGTAAAAAGATGAAAAAACCCCCACAAATTTCTATACTAAAGACAACTTTTCATAAGACAGTATGTTTCTTTCTAGTTTTTTTCTACACTTATTTTGTGTATAATTGTCATCCTAACATTCTGCTTTTTTCATTTGCCATGAAAACCTAAGCATTTTCACAGTCAGAAGTAACACTTGTTTCCTAGGATTTTAGTAGCTGTCATGTTCAAGTGCCCTGGTTTCTCTCTATTTTTTCCTATAACAACACTGTATTGAGAGTTCTTTGACACAAATCTCTGTATCTCGAATGATTTCCTTAGTATACAACATGGAAATGCTGAGTTAAAGGAAACGCATATTTTAAGACACTGGATTCATCATGGGTAGACTGTTTTCCTAAAGAGTTGCATCAGTGTTCACACCCATAGCTGGTGGTATCATAGATGCCAAATTAGACATGACGCCTACCCTTGTCACCAGCCCCTCTCTGCCCCACACAGGTTCCCTATCCCCTTACAGAGGCCACGAAAAGTCTTCATCAGGCATTCATGAGACTTGATGGCATACTAAGCCAGCAGCTGGGGCATCATGTGGGTACTATTTAAATAACGAAACAAGACAGCATTAACTATAGCCCCCAAATAAGGAGCTATTTGGGATATGCCATGGGTTGTCAGAAAAGCCATCCTGTAGGAAGAGGGACCAGAGGAAGGCTCTAAAGGAAGATTGGCAGGGTAAGGGAGGAAGTTCTGAGTAGGAAAACAGCCCAAGCAAAAAAGTAGAAGTGGCACCAACCATGGAATGGGTGGTGGATGCCTGGCACAGGGAGGGACTCCAGGTGGAGGAGGCCAGCTTCCATAAAGGCTGGAAGGTAGGGAGTGGGGAATGGGATATGGGGGCCTCAGCCTGTAACCCTAGCAGAGAGTCCTGCACATCCCAACACAGGGAAGGGCTGGGGTCATCAGTGCAGACTCTCTAAGTGGCTGTCTTGCCTCGGCTCCCAGCCAGGGGCTGTCAGCAACAGTGGCAGCTGCTCCCACTTCCCACTCCCCCGCAGGAATCAGTCATCATTCGAAAGGCTAGCACAAATGCAATACTGGCTCCACGAGCTATCGATGCAGAATCTCGAAAAATCAGTGTGGGGCCACTCCCCCTGCAGTGGCAGGATGCCTGTCACACTAATGTGCCTGCTCGGATGCTCTGAGCCCCAGTCTGAGGCTCAGCTGTGCCTAGCCCTGTCCTTGCCCCTGGAGAGATGGGTTGCAGTCACTTTGGGGGCCTGAACACAGGGATAGTGACCAGGGTGATTGAGAGTGTTCCTGAGAGCAGGTTATGGTGGCAGCTCAGGGATAGCCACTTGGTCATCAGGGCAGGCCAGAGAAGTTGCTTCTGGGTTTTATGGAGCTTGGAAGTGGCCTTTCAGAATTGATGCCCAAACTATGCCCATTCCAGAGCCACCCCATTTTCCTAGGTGCCAGAGGGGTATCGGCATAGCCTGGATTATATGCTAGACACTGAGCACTCAAGGACCTGGACTCAGTCCCCTGCTGCCCTATCCCTTGCTCCCACCCTGGAGGAGGGGTGTTAAATAGATGCTTGCTGTCCTCTCTGGGATCTATTCATGTGTCTAAATGAAATCTGCAAAGCTAGAAATGGTGTCTGCCTTCCTCGCCCAGTACAGATATCTCCTTCCCTGAATAGTTTGCCAGGATGAGTCCCCAGAAAAGATCCCTTCAGACCTAGAATTGGGGAGGGAGCCCCTCTTGTGTGTGTGGTGGGCAGGGGGAGGGGAGCAAGGCCTCAAGGAAGGAACCAAGGTTAAATCACCTTCAGAGTCTGATGTCAGGGTCCCAGTGAAGGTGCTGGTGGCATGTGTGAAGAGGGATGGGGGTGAGGGGTGAGGGGAAAGCCATTGCCCACACATGCTAATGAGAAAGGCCATCAGGTTGTGGAATTAAGGAATAAGAATAACCTCTCACTGTGATCTTCAGCAAAGCCTTCTCTGGGGACAGAGTCTTCATTACATGGCCATGGTCTCTCCTTCCATTTTCCTGAGCCTGTCACACCTACACCCACACCCCACCACTGCCTGCTCTGCCCAGACATGTGGCAGCCATCCTGGGAAGAGTAGCTGTCAACAGCTGATGCTGGGTGGGGCCTCAAGGGAGCTAGGATGCCTTGGCTCAGGCCAGATCTGCCTCAACCCTGCTATGTGACCTTTGGCAAGTCCCTTACCCTCTCTAGAACCTTGTTTTGTCACCATCCAATGTCTTATGTTCCATGCGTTGAAAGGCTGTTGTGAAAGTTGAAGGAGATAATAGATATTTTGCTGTGAAAGTGAAAGTTCAATTCAACTGAATTCAGTGAATGTTGACTGAGGGCTTCTCCATGCAAGATGCCTCTGGGGTGCTGCAGTGCATACGAGAAAGCTAGACCCAGAGCCTGCTTCCCTCTGCAGCTCATCAATTTCCAAGGGGATAGGATACACACACACACACACACACACACACACACACACACACACACTCACACACACACACTCACACCCACCCATACCCATATGATCCATACAGAGGCCTAAGCAAGTTATAGGTTGTGGGAGCTAGGATGTCAGAGGAGAAAGCCATGACTTGTGACCTGGAGACGGGAGGACCTGAGACTGCGTAGTAGGTAAGGAGGGGAAAGGCCATCCCAGGCTGAGAGTACAGCAGAGGTGAAGACTGGGAGGTGAGAGTGGACAGCATAGGTGTGGAGAACAGCCAGTCATCCAGTGGGGCTAGAGAATGCCTGTGAGAAATGGAGCAGTGAACCAGAAAGCTGGAGGGAATGAGGTCTATGTATCTGGCTGACTGTGAGGGTTTGTCCTGTCAGTGACAGAAACAAGGAGTCCAGGAGAAGGGCCTTGCCCCGGGCAGAGGGGTCACTGTGGCTGCTTCTCACAGGATGGATGGGAGGGGACCAAGTAGAGGCCATGGCAATGGTCTAGGAATCAAAATGAGAACAGCACCAGGGCAGGGTCTGTGGGATGGAAAGAGGCCCCACGAGAGCTTGAGTACAGACTGGCTGTGGGGGCTGAGACAGGAGGAGATGACACTGGGCACAGATACCTTTTCTCACCACTGCCTGTGTTGCATTGGCCAGAAGCTCTGCCTCAGCTCTGTAGGAGGCCAGGCTAACAAGAGTAACCTGTTGGGCAATGTCCCCCCAACCCCCACACCACCACCAAAGGTCAGTGTCCAGGGTAGGATTAAGTTCCATTTCACTCTGTGCTGGGTCCAGTAGGCTGGGCCAGGTCAAGCCTACCCATCTCTTAATTCATCAGAGCTCAGGTTTTGCCATCATCACCAGGCTCCGAGAGGGGTGAGCAAACACTGAGGGCCACCTACCCCTTAACCATTCCGCCAACAGAACCTGCTTTGGTCCAGGTGGCCCCCTTCTCTATACCTGCCTACATTAGTTACTGCAAGATAGTGCCACACCCTTCCTATGTGATTGGCTGAGAGAAATGCATGTGATACAATTTTGGCCAATGAGATGAGAGGAGAAGTCTGCTAGGGGATGCTGGGGAAGTTCCTCATAAGGACCACAGGTGAGAAGAGGATGGTTGTTCTTCTTCTGGTTTGGTCATATTGGGTGGGGCATCAGGAACATTTTGCTCCCATGAGCTGTTTGCCAACTGAAGATATAGCACTCAGGGGTGTTAGAAGGATCCCGAGTCCTTGAGGACATTGCTGAGCCAGCGCATCAAACAATTATGGCAGCATGCTACTTGGCAGATCCTTACAATGTTTGATAATAAGTCCATGTGAGTTGGGGTTTCTGTTACTTATAGCCAAAAGTGCCAAGGGCAATGGATAGGCTGGCTTTAGAGGGGCCATTTGGCACCAGGGGAAGGGAAGCTCTGAAAGGGACAGAACTCATTTAGTTTTCACCCTGGGCTCGGGTGCTTTGCACAGGTTAGCCCTTTATGCTTTCCTAACACCCCAGTAAGGTAGGAGTCAGTAGGTCCGGAGAAATTGAGCAGCTTGCCAAAGGTCACACAGTAAGTCTCAGAGCTGGAGTCACACCCAGGTCTACCAGTCTCAAACCCCTGTCCACAGTGCTTTGGCATGGTGGGTAGCTGGTGGGAAATCATAGCACCCCAAGATGTCAGAGAAGCAAGTCTCAGAATTACCTAGTCCACCCCCCATGCCCCAACTGTAGAGATGAGGGAACTGAAGCTCAGAGAAGGGATAGGGTAGGGTCTTTGTGAACTCTGAGCCCAGTACTGCTGACTGGTACCCCTTCCAGGTAGGATTCTGCCCACTCATCCCTCTCCCCACCTTGTACCACAGAAGTCTGCTCCTGTTCTCTCACTGCTGGCACCTGGGCCCCTCTGTGTTGGCTGCCAGGGAGCTCTAAACCTGACCAAATTGCCATGGTGTCTAGTGACCTTCAACTAATGTCCTGCCATGCTGGACCTCTGTCTTTGAGATTCATACATGCAAGAGGGACTGAGGGCAAGTCTCTATAGCAAGGGGTACCTTCCCAACCCAGACTAGTTAGGCAGCAAAGGCAGCCAGAGGGGTCTGGGGGTGGGGAGGGGCTTACTCATTAAAATAGCCAGTGCATCCTGCCCCTTGGGACTGCCTGCTGATTGGTTCATAATTTTCTGGGCAAATGCAGGGCCATGTGTGAGATGACGCTAGGGAAATCAGGCCAAGATTGGTTTGGGTTTGAAGCCTCTGTCCCCAGGGTCCCCATTCGTCCCACTCCTCCCCACCACCATCAGTCTTGTCTGTGTCTGAGCCTTCTTCAAATGTCTTTGACTTTAAATGAAGGTTGAGGCTCCTAAGAGGTACCTCATTCTATATTCACCACACCAGACATGAACATTGGTGAGCAGACAACAGAAAGGACATCCCAGACACCCCTGTCTTCTTTAAGGATTCTAGGAATGCTAGGACCATGCTATGGGATAAGCTCCCTTTGAACGCAGACTATGGGAAATGATAAATCTGGCCAGTGGCCTGGACCCAGCAATGATCTGCACACCCCTCTCCAACATATTCAGACACACTGGTCTCCTCTCCAACCCTAACTTGCATCCCCATCTTCACACCTGTGCTCTTGTTCTCAATTGCCCTGCACCAACCCTCCCTTACTGAAAATTCAAGAGTTCTGTGTCTGGATGCCCGCCCTAATTACCCAGGCCTCACATCCCTCTCACTTCTGATTAAAAAAATTTTGTGCATGTGTGGTAAAATACATATAACATAAAATTTACCATTTTAATAATTTTTAAGTGTACAGTTTGGTGGCATGAAGTACATTCACAATATTGTGTAACCATCATCACTATCTATTTCAAAATCCCAAACGGAAATTCCGTACCTATTAAATAATAGCTCCCCATTCTCCCCTCCCCCCGGTCCCTGAAAACCACCATTCTACTTTCTGTCTTTCTGAATTTGCCTATTCTAGGTACTGCATGCAAGTGGAACCAAACAATATTTGTCCTTTGTCTTCTCTCCTCTGACTTTTACAGCTCTGACAGTCCCTCCTGGTTGTTTATTAGATCATACATTATGTTGTGTTGATGTTTAACCTTTCCATGTGTGACTCTTTACCAGACCGAGAGCTCCCTGTGGGCGGCTTCTGCACAGCACAGATGGCACAGCCCTGGGTGCATGATGGCGGGATCCAGTGAACTTTCACTCAATAGTAAAGTGAACAGCTGACTGACTGAGTGACTGAAGAAACGAGTGGGTGAGTTACTAGAAGTCTCAACCAGTGAGAAAATGAAGGAGGGAAGAAACCATACCTGAGGGCACCCATTCTGGCTGACTCGAGGAACATCAAAGTTCATCATGGATGGGATAGGGAAGGAGAGTGGGGTGATGGGTAACCCCAAGGAGTCTGGGTCCTGGTTCGTCCTGGGGAGGCAAGGAGACAGCGGTCAGGACATGAGTGCTCTGGGAGTCCAGCACTCTTGGTTCTGTGCCCAAGCCTGGCAGCCAAGAGCTCCCAAATGGACTCTGGATTGATGTTAGAGAGGAGAGTGCAGTGGTCCTACCTAGTTCAGACCTGGACACCTGGACAGGTAATGGACCTTGGTCCTTCAGAGTGCTAGCCAGAACTTTGGGAAAACTCATCTTGGTCAGGGAAACTGTGGCTCCCAGATTCCCTTTCCCATGACTCACTCTGGCCTTGGCCACATCTAAGTGCTTCAGCTGGCCCATCTTTAAAATGGGCCTTGCTTCCCTGCCTGACCTTTAGAAGACCTTGCCGGAATGATCCACTATGAGCTAGGAGTGAGAGCATCAGTAGTCTTCATTCCTCCAACCAGAAAGGAGAGGTCACAGGTCATCAGAATTCAACAGCTGGTGCAGATGAATCAGGGAGTCTTCTTGAGCAATCAGAGTCAGTGGAAATGACAGGCAGACACCTGACCTCAGGAGATGGTGTTGTCACAGAGGGGACTTGTTCACTGGGGAACCCCCCAAACTGTGCAGACTCCAGTGTCCGAATTATCTTGAATCTCCTCCTGAGAACTGTGAATCCACCAAACCCAAGAAGAGGTCTGGGGTGTATGGAGAGGAATGAGCTGGGGCCGGAGCCAAGGAGACTTCCAGGAGGGTTTGAGAGGGAACCCCTAGGCAGGGCTAAAGGTCATAAAGTTCTGAGTTGACCTTTAGGTTGCCTCTTTTGGGGACAACCACCAGCTAGTGAACCACCTTGGCCCTGAACTCAAGTAGGAGTGATGGGTAACCCCAAGGAGTCTGGGTCCTGGTTCGCCTACAGGGAGCTCTCGGTCTGGTAAAGAGTCACACACGGAAAGGTTAAACATCAACATGTGATGGGCATGAGACATGGAGGCAGATTTGGAGGGGTTGAGAACCATCTTTCTTTCTTCACATGCTGGTTCCCCAAGCCTGCTCTTGGGAGGGGTCAGAGCTGCCCCTTTTTAGGGGCTATGGGCAGCTTTCTGGGACCTCAGTCCGAGTGGGGAGGCTTGAAGGGCCTTGTGGAGAGGGCAGGTTCCTAGCCTCTCCCTTCTCTGTCCTCTGCCTTCCCTTCTCTCTTTGCCCACACCGCCTGGGCCCCACTTACTTAAACTCCTTGTAGTTGGGAACCACACGGGCAATGACCACCAAGGGGCTGGGGTTGTTGACTAGGGGCTCATTGACTCCCTGGAGAAAGACCTGGGGAAGAGAGAAGGCAGGTGAGCCCTGGGTGGCTTTGGGCCCTCTTGGGGACATGGTTAGCCAGTCTTCCTGCCATTTTCTTTGCAACGGTGGGCTCATTCCTACCTCCACACCTCTGCACCTGCTCCCACCTGCTCCTGCCTCACTAGGGTCTTTCTCCGCTCAAGGTTGCCCTCCTTCAATGTTGTGCCAGGCATTGGGCAGGCAGTGGGAAAAGACGCAGATTCTGTCTTGTGTACCTCCACTGCCATCCCAAGCAGCTCTTGATCTGGCTCTGGACTCTTATGCCTTTATCAATGGGTTCCCATTCTCACCTTAACACTCACTCAACTCCCCCTAACTGAGATTCCCGTGGCTCCTTTTCTTCTCTGACTCCTCACTGGCCTCTGCTTCTACTTACCCCCAACCTATCCTCTTTCCCAGGCAATTTGATACATGGTGGCAAAAACTGCCTTCTAAAAATGAATTGGATCATGCCATTCCCCTGCTTGAGATCCAGCAATGAATGCAACCCACCCCCACAGCCCTTAGAATGAATTCCATAATTCTTACTATAGTAGCCAAGGCCTGCACGTGCTGGCTTGCCTGCCCATCAGCCCCTATCTCCTGTCAGACCCCAAGTCCTCTTTTTGCTCCAGCCTCTTTTGTGTCACCCTTCAATGTGAACTACTTGTTTCTGTCCCAGGACCTTTGCACATACAGATCCATCTGCCTAGACTCCCCACTCCCACCAACTCAGTGGCTGGCTCTTTCTCTTCCTGTAGAGTTTAAATGTCACCACTCTTTTGTGAGCCCTCTTACTGAAGTAGCCACCTCATTCTCTTAGCCCTTAGATGGCCTCTTCCATAGCACTCATCATAGCTTGTGTTTATTCTAATTTCTTTCTTGTTTATTTTCTATCCATTTGACTAGAATCTAGGCTCTATAGGGGCAGGGACTATATCTATCTCATTCACTGCTGTATTTTCAACTTTTAGCAAAAGCAACTGGCCCAGAGTAGGAGCCCCCTGTGTATGTGGGATAAATGAGTGCTATTAATGAAGGAGAGGGGAAGAGAGGCTGACTGTGTTTATGAGAATGAGAGAGAACCATAGAAACCTGGAAGGAAGGAGGAGACTGGCAGTGTTCTCAGGGAGGGCCTGGGTTTGAGCTGGTCTTAGAGGCTGAGAGGGGATCGTAATTACAGGTGTTCATGGGAAGAATGCCCGGTGAAGGAGGGGCTCTGGTGACAGCTTCAGGGGCCATACCTCAGGCATACCTTGGGGTAGGAAGAGGCCCCCGACAGATCCACTCCAGCTCAGCCACTCACTCCAGCTGGGTCACCGTGGCCAGTCCCTGCTCCACTCTGGCCTCAGTTTCCTAACTTGTACACTCAGGAGTTGACCATACTCTCCCTGGTCCTTCTAGCTCTAACCTTCGATGGGAGGAGAGGGCCTAGGAGTACAGCTTCTTCTGGATCCCTCTCCCTTTTCTTCTCTGACCCTCTCACCCCCAAGCACCCTATCCTAAGCCCCTAGGCCAGGGCCCATCTCAGTTGGCTGCCAGCTAACTCCACACAGGTGTGAGCCAATAAGAGCTTAATATAGTGCTTAGGGCCTTTCAGCTGTCACCGGGGCGTCTGGAGACTAAACTCGAATTCAAAGTGTGGAATCTCTGAAAATGGTATTTCAAACTTTGGATGGGGGTGGGCATCTGGGCCTGAGGATTTCACTGGGCTGCTGTCAGGCTCTGTTGCTCATAGAGACTCCAACAGGTGTAGGGCTGAGATGGGTGTCTGAGAGTTGGGGGTGGGAACTAATTTACAACTGTTCTGTGCTGAATGGTCAGGCGTGAATGAGACAGCTGCCCAAGCACACTTGTTCACGACAGCCCAGTGAGAAATAGGAGCAATTTCTTCTCCCACTGTGCAATCTGGTCTGTCATCAGGAGCAGACAGGGAAGACATCTGTGCTGGGCCAGGGGGAGAGTGGGGTTCTGGAAGGCACAGGGGCCCAGACTCTACAGTGCGGACGTGGAGCAGACCCACAGAGGGCCCCCTGCAGGCCAAGGTGTTTCATGTGTGTGAGGATCCCACTGCTAGCCATCCTCAGGAAAGAGAATGATAGAAGGGGGAGAAATGAAAGCAAAGGGCACCCACAGGTCTGACACATGCTGACATCCAAGGAGTGGCTGTGGGGAAGCAGACGTGTGGGTCAGGAGTCTGGGCTTCTATACCAGACTCCCCTTGGGTATTGGTGTTTCCAGCTGTGAAATGGGACTGAAGAACACTTCTTGCCCTGCCAGCTCACAGTGCTATGGGGTGAATCAGACCAGCCTTGTTGGGGCAGGGGGAGCTGGAGTTTGGGGTCCCTGGCTCCACCCTGATCATACTCAGGGCAGGTTGGATTTGAATCTGTCAATCCTGGGCAGTTTGAAGACTGAGGAAAAAGGGAGATGGGTTAGGTCCCTGGACCACATCTCCCTGGAGTATCACCAGTCCTCTTGAGGCTGTGAAAGGCCTAGGGGTAGAAATGGCGCTGGTATACTGGGAAGCAGGGCCTGGCCCTGGCCTGGCTAGTGGAAGAGGCTCTGTAAATAGTTGTTGAATGAATAAATGAATGAATGAATGAATGAATACTTAATTGAAGACCAGCCAAACCTCTTCAGAAAGAGGACTCAAAGAAGGGTAGGGTGGCCCTAAAATTTTCACTTGAGAGTTGTAGGCTCTAGGTCAGGGGTCACTATTCCAGGAGGGAAAGAATAGGAGAGAAACAGCTAGAAAATGTGGGCTGAAGTGGGGGATCTTTTTCTGCTTTCTTGGGATTAGACAGACACAGGGCTTTGGGAGCCTCCTGTTCTCCCTGCAGCATTCCCTGCATGGTATGTGAGGAGCAGAGCAAAGGAAGGCAAGGTTAGAGCAGGGCTGTACACATGGGAAGTGCTGGACAATGTTAGGTGTCATTTATCTTCTTCATCCCCATCATCTTTGCCATCCAGAGCTGTTCTACACAAACCACTTTGGCTATTTTGAAAGGCCCAGTTGCATTTCTTTTCTGGATTTCTTCCCAAGACACCCCTGCCCCATATTGTCCAGCTAGCCAGAGGTGATCAAGGGCAGAGCCTGGGGCCTGTCAAAGCTTGGCCCTTTCTCATCCCACCCCATCCCAGAATGCCCCAATCCGGCACCTCTAGAGCTGTGTAGTTGCAGCCATTGTAGCAAGGGATGAAGCTGCCCTTCCGGACAACTGTCGCATACAATTTGGTCTTGGCTGTGGCTTCATTAGCTTTCTCAGACTGGTTGGGCTGGGAACAGGGTGGAGGAAGAAGACACACAAGAAAGAACGTGACTAAGGGGCAGACCCTGGCCATAAATCCAGCCCTCCGCAGACGATCACTGGCATTGCTCCACCGGGGCGCAGAGCTGATAATTAAAGCTCATGGTCCCTGTGAGCCCTTCCAAGGAGATCAATATAATAAATCTTCCCTTTTCTATTTGAATATTTCATCGCCCTCACAAGGACTACTGCCTGCCTGCTCTCTTTGTAAAGATGTGATAACAAGGCCTGGACAGAGCCAGGAAGCCTTGGTGATGCTCTTACAGCTGAAGTGCTCAGGCTCCCAAATGAATCACTAATCTCTATGGGCTTTGTTTCCCTTCCTAACCCCTGGTGCCTCATCCTTGGGGTCTAGGGAAGGTACAGACCCCTGAGGCTGTGGTTAGGGAATCACTTGGAAAAGAGGTCAGTACCAAGGCCCGGGGAAAGGAGGAGGGGAACTAGCCTGAACTGAGTGCCAACTATATGCTGAGCACCTTGCTAGGTGCTTCATGCCCATCATTGCACTTGATCTTCCAAATGGCTATACTAGGAGGTATATTGCCTTGATTTTGCTGATGAGTAGTGAAGGCCTAGGGGGTTAAGAAGCTTCCTATGGATATATAGCTAGCAATCAGCAGTCCTGGGATAAGAATCCAGACAATCCAACTTCACATTGTCCTTTACTCTAAACCGCTGTAGGAGTCTGGAGTTCAAACTGCGGGAGAGGGAAATGATGCTTCTGCTCATCTCTGGCCTAGTGCCTGGCACATAGTAGGTGCTTAATATTACTTGAGCAATGAGAGAGTGAATTCTCCTTTCCACCAATCAACACTGGGGAGAGGGAACAGGCAAGGGAGCTGAACTGGAAGGTTCAGACCATGGACTGAGAAGCCCGAGGCCCACTAGGCAGATGCATTCCAGGGAACACTCTCAAATACCCGAACCTTCCTGGGGCTTCCCCCTGCCAAGGCAGCATGTGGAGGCATCACAGAGAGAACTGGCTTGGGAGGTAGTATGATCTGGGCTCACTCTCGACTCTGCTCCTCACTTATTCTGTGACCCAGAATGAGAGGATTCCCTTCCCGAGTCTCAGTCCTGTGCATGCAAAGTATAATTTGCCTTGAGGATTACAAATAGTATGTATAGTTTCTAGTCTAGGACCTAGAACATAGCAGGTACTCCGTAAATACTGTGTTGCTTTGATTTTTAGATATGGTCTCACTCTTTCAACATATATAAAATCAGAATACATCTTTAGTTGATGTATTTATTTAATGTGGTAGATGTTCTATGCCAGTTGTTTCATGAAGATGAATTTGGAGAATTCCAAATTCTCTTGGAAATCATTTCTGTCTACCTGCCAGGAGCTGTGTTTCCTGAGCCCCACATGGTCCTAGACTTGTCATATTGCAAGGTGGGCATGGACGCCCAGGGCTACTCTGAGGGAATAGCTGGGAGCTCTCCCCCTGCCAGTCCCAGGCCTGTGTGAGCCCAGAGCCCAGGGCTAGAACTCACCTTCACCAGCTCCAAGTGGTAGGGGTGGAAGACACGCAGGTACTTGATGGGAATTTGGTAGGACAACAGCTCCTCTTTCTTTTTGTTGTCCACCACCTTGAGGACCACATCTGGATAGAGAAAAATTGAGTACAGGGTCAGCACCAGGCTTCGCTGACCATCATTCCTCCCACTGAGGTAAGAAACATTGCTGAGAGTAGGGGAGCAGGGGCCACACTGAGGAATACACATGCATACACATGTGTGAAACACACACAGGCACACTTCATAAGCTCTGTCTGAGTCCCTGCGCAGGACAAGGCTCTGTGCCGGGAGCTGCTAGGACCCAAAGATGCAATTCTCTCCAGTGGTCTAGAAACTCCCAGCCTAAGGATGGACACATGCAGAACCAACCCCAGACCCAGCACATGGCCACAGACACACATATGCACACACGGAGACACACAAGCGAGCAGGAATAGTACCCCTTTCCAGGAATAAGTTTCCTTCCCTTAGTCACAAACACTTTCATAGGCTCAGGCAGGGATTCTCTCTCACATATTGCAGATGGGAAAACTGAGGCTCCGTAAGGAAAAGAAATCAACTCGAGAAATCTTTCAACACGAATATCTCCAAGTAAATGCAAACTAGTCTAAACAGTAAGAATAATGCATCACTTAGAAAACTCCCTCCAAAAAGATTACATTTTGTCATAAATGTAACTTTGTGATGAACTACAAGGAGAACACCAGTGACCTGGAAATAATCATGGCAGCATTACTTAGTGAGCACCTACTAGGTGCCAGGCATGGACATAGGTGCTCCTGAGCCATTATTCCAACAAATCCCCATCATAATCCCTTAAGTAGGAATCAACATCTCTGTTTTTAAAATGTGGACATTGGGGCTTATAGGGGTTGTATAACTTGCTCTACATCACACAACTAGTAAAAGGTTGATGGGAGAGGCTGGATTTGTTGACACTTGAGGTATCTTCCCACTCTGGAAGTCTATGATTTGGAGAGGAAGAGGAGATGGGGAGGGAGAAAAGGAGGAAAAAAGTGGAGGATGGAGGAGGAATGAGGAAGATGGAGGAGGGAAGGAGATAAAAAAGAGATATAGAGAAGAATAGGAAAGAAGAAATTAAGGTGGACAGGTATACTTGAGGGAGTATACCTGAGGTATACTCATCTAGGGGATTCCGGTGCTCCGAGCCAAAGCTACAATAGTAGCTGTGGAGGCTACAACCCCTCATGGGCCCTGAGTCCCCAAATCCAGTTGGATTTGCTGAGGTCAAATAGGGGTGAGTACTCTGCCTTCCTCCCTCTCCCTGCCCCCCACGCCCCCCCACAGATCTCTGGATCTCAGTGTGGGCAGCCAGTAGATGGGCTGTAACTGAAGAGAACGGACAGCTATCCCTCCCTGTTCCTGTCTCCATGCTACAACCATGCTTCGTCAACTTCTTCTCTGGGCACTGTGCCCCTCGGCCTCCCACCGCTTCCTTTGTGTGGCCAGCAAGCCATTTCTGCCGCCTGCCTGTCTGCTTTGGCCCTGACACAGGGTCTGCAACTCCCCTTTGCTTTTCATTAACACATCATTGAGCTACCTCCTGCCCTTCCCCCACCTCTTGGCTTGGCCCCCACCCCTCACCCCACTCCCCACTGCAGACGTCACCACAGCAACCGGTTCCAACCAGGTTCTAACAAGCATCCAGCTACTTCAATCTGCAGAGAGGCACCTGCCAATATTTCCTGCTTGCCCAGGAGGCTCCCTACCTCCTGTCCCTCCTATAGTGAGTCCTGCTCCTCTCTCTGCTGCACAGATGGGCCCTAGACCACTGACTCATCACATCCCTTCCTATGTTACCTCAGATGTGTGAAGCCCAGGATAGGGTCCCGGCCGAGGTTCACTCACCACAACCCTGAACTTTCCATCAGCCACACAGGTGCATGCACACACACATATGAGACACACAGACGTGTGTGCCTAGAGGCACAGTCACAAGCACATACTTGCACACAATGTTCACACACACATGAGCCAGCATGCAGACATTCACAAAGACAGGCACACACAGGCACACACGTGCATTTGTATGAGATCCTAGATCAATTTTTCCTCCTTTTTCACATTTTCTCATATCATCACAACAGCACCTCCTATCCCTTTATGGCAGAAAAAAATCCTCTGGCTTGACCCAGAACTAAACTCTTTCTCTTTTATTGATGTCCCTCCCCATCTTTTTCCTCTCTCCCCTTCCACTGTCTTTAGCAGCTGGCTTTCTGCAATTTGTAAGGCTGACAAGGAGTTCTGCTTAAGTCCCTGATGAGGTTCCGAGAGGAGAAGTAAACCTGTCCTCTTGGGGGAAGGACCACCTGCAAGATAGGAGTCTGAGGTTCTTCTAACTTCAAAAGACCAGAGACATCGTGTGTACCTGTGGCTCTGTGCTGACAGTGCCCAATGCCAGCACCCACAGCAGTTCTGGCATCAGCCAGTCAGTACTCCTGTGTGTCCAGCCTGAGTTCTCATCCAAGAGTGGGTATCAGATAGGCCCCCAATGTGGAAAACACAAGTGTGTACACATATGCGTGCATGTATACTGATACTTTAAATTACCTGCAGTATTAGAATTTGCCAAGACATGAGAACTGGAAAGCCTTCTGAGGAGTGAGAACTGTTAGAGAGTTTCTATGAGAGTGGACCCCAATCCTTGGAAGTACAGGGACACTACTGTGTGGCAGTGGGCAGTACCAGGGAGGATGAGGCAAGATAAGAAGCCATTCTAGGAAAACCACTAGAACACTGGACTCACAGTAAAAGCCTATAACACTGAGTCCTCCATCTTCCACTTATTACTTGAGCTTGAGCCAGTCACTTAAGTGTCCTGAACATCAACATTCTCATCTAAGCAATGGGAGCAGCAATGCTTCTCCTGGGCGGTGTGACTCCTCTGAGCAGTTTGTGGTGACATGCCAGGAAGCTGTAATGTGCAGTTTCAGTGAGAGACGTGGAAAATAATAACAACAGTCATAAAGAAGATAAGCTTTCATTGTCTGGAAAATTCATTTATGTAGAACAACTCATTTTTCGAGTAGGCTGGGGAGATGAGGCATGACGGTATTATGACTTTTTTTCTTTAAAGTGCTTTTAACTGAGCCCAAGGAGGTGTTCAGGTGGCTTCCAGTTGAGCTGAGAGGGACCCTATTTCTGCCTTATACCCCCTCCCACACACTCCAGGCCCATCCTGTCCCTGCCTCACCTTCTCGCCCTGCATCCTCAGCTTGGATCTCCACTTTGACTGTGTCTCCCCAGATGGGGGCTTTGGTGGGCTCTGCAGGCACAGATGTGACTGCCTTGGAGTTCTGGTTCTTCATTTCCTCAGATGTGGTTTTCCTGGGGAGAGGAGGGGCAGGCTGAGTCAGAAGGAGGGTGTCCTGCCCACTGCTCACCCCTCCCGGACTCCACCATCCATAAATCTGAGCAAAGAGTGGACAGAGCACAAAGTGCTCCCTCCCAGGCAGACGCTCATGTCATCCCAGGCTAGGGACACCAAGTCTCTCTTTGGCTGTCCTGCCTGCTTGGCTGATGACACTGTCTAGCTGGTCACTGCTAAGGCCTTCACATGGACTCAGGCACCAGAGCTTGGGGTAGGGGTGGGAATAGGGGAGACACCTTGCCTGCCTGACTTCCTGCCCCTGCCAGCACAGGGCTCCTCAGCAGACGCCTGTGAACAGACTCCATCGTCATGACCCTCTTCTCTAGGTTCTGTTCCATGGGAGGAAGTCTCTAGGCAGGGTGGCTGTGTAGTGCCTCCTAGCTGGCCTCCCCATTGCCCTTCACTTCCCTAAGCTTCTGGCCTAGATTCCCAAGGCTTGGCCCAGCTCCCCCAGCTCTTAATCCTTTCAGGGGAACACACGTATGCTACTGCCTTCTGTAGTACCCACTGTGTGCAGGGCCCTGGGTTGGGCACCTGGAGCTGGGCACTGGGCAGGGTCGGGTAGGGGGTTTCCGGCCCTCAAGCACTCACAGGTAGTGGAGTGCCAAGTTGTCCAAGGTGAGCGGGGAGCTTAGGCCCTCTGCATCCCACAGGTCTCTGGAATAAGTGTCCCTGAGATCTTGGGGCATCAAACAGCTCAGTGAGAGAGTTAATATTTCTGTTGAGGAGGTTTTTATGTTGGGGCTATAAAGGGAGCTGAGACATTAACTGCAACAATCATGAGGAAAGGATCACTGGAGAGCCTGTAGCGAGGGGAGTTCACTACACACACGGTGCACAAACTATACCCCAGGGCAAGAAGCAGAGATGGTGTCCTTACCAGCTTTGGCCCCACCCCCAGAAGTTCCCAAAGGGAGTGCGGGGCAGGCGAATTGGCCCAGAAGCTCAGAGCCAATCCGCCCCATCTGTTAGCAACACCAGCCTGTGGTCCTTCAGAGCCCAGCTTGTTCCTCCACTCCAGGAAGCCCTCTGGAACTCCTGGTCCTGCTGCTCCCTTAGTCCTCTGGGCTTGAGTAACATAGTGGCCTTGCTCCTTGTTCCACACTTATCATAGCTCTACTCTTGTGGATAACCATTCTTGTGGGAGTCCGTGTCCAAACTCCAGGGGTCAACTGAGGCATCCCCATTCTGCTTTGACTGAGAGGCGATGTGGCAACAGGTTCCCTCATTCAGACCATCCGGATTCTAAATTCCAGCTCTATACCTCACTAGCTGTGTGACTTTGGGCAAAGTATATAACCTTGCTGTGCCTATATCTGTGAAGTGGGGATGATAATGCAGGGTGTTGTGGGCATGAAGTGAAATAACTTGTATGAAGTACCTGCCACATTGTTAAGTACCATGAAAGTGTTAATAATAATAACAATAATAATGATTTTAATTGACCTCTGCCTGGCATTTCCCCATTGTGACCCCACTCCGAGTCTATAAGTGGGGGTCTCTGGCTCCCTCACTTTGTGACAAAGGTGTGAAGTCTTAGAAAGAATACAAGCTTCAGAGCCACTCAGGACTGTGGGCTCTTGAGCCCACAGTTATCACCTAGCTAGGTCACCTCCCCTCCCTGAGCTTCAGTTGCCTCCTCTATAAGTAGTGCCCCCCACCGCCCTGAGGGTGGTTATAGGACTGGCAAGAAAGCATATTAAGCTTCTGCACACAGAAGACCCAGTTCATGTCATTCCCTCATTTGTGATATAAAACAATCTGGATATTTCTCAAAGGGGTCTGACTGAGGGCAGCATGAAGGGGAGAAAGAGAAGTGCTGAGGGAGGACTCAGAAGAGAAGGGGTGGGTCTCCCAGAGAGCTGGAGCTCCCCTCAGACTCAGGGCCCATGCAGATGCATCAACGCCCCACTCTGGAATGGGGGCTGCCAAGCTGGAGAGGAAAATGCATCAAGGTTGGTGGGCCACGTAGGTCAGCCTACAAGCCCCTCAGGTCCCTCCCTTGGCTCTATGACCTCTACTGACTGAAGGGTGCAATCCGTACCCCTCTTCCTGCTGCTCTGCACCCTGGGTTCTCCCTCCCAACAGCTACCCTCAAAGTCAGAGGCCTCAGAGCTCTCAGCAGCCTCTCACCCGCTCTCATTCCATTTGCTCTGTGCGTTCCCCACAGGGTGTCTATTCCTACTCTTTTATGGAAGCATTAAGGGAGAGGGTGTCCCAGGAAGGTGTTCAAGAAGGAAATGTCCTTCTATGTCCCAAACATCAAACCTGCTCCTGCACCACGCATAGTATTTTGTATCCTTTAGGGGCTTCCCAGTACACCGAGGAGACAGAACCAAGGATGAGTCACAAGGAGTGCAGTGACAGAATTCAGGTTGGAACCCGTGACTCACACTTGTTAGCCTGTCTTTCACCCTCCTGATGTCTTGGCTTCTTGTCCATTCCCCTTCTCTACACAAGCTCCTGGTGTCTGGCAGGAGGAATTCTAGTTGGAAAGAGACTTGAAGGACCATGAGCAAGGCCAAGGAAGCCTACTACCGGTGTTGACTTTGCTCAGGCATAGAAAGAGTTAAGCAAGCATTTCTCCTCCCTTCCCTCAAACACTCACCAGAGAGGTCAGCCAAGGCTAGGTGAGTGGAGATGAAATAACTCCATAGGGGTAAGGCCCCAAGGGAAGGAGGGAGCTTTTAGCAGGTGGAGGGAGGCTGTCAGGGTAATAATGGCTTTTCCTGGCACAGCTGACTCCTCTGAGCCTTGATGTTATTCTAGAAACTGAAGAGCTAGAGGGGCTACTGATTCTATACAGAATTGGAGAAGGAGGCCAGCTCACTTTCTGTTCCCAGCCCTCATTCTGTGCCCCCAGCTGGGCACGTGAGAGACTGATTTCTAGGACCCTCAGGCCCCTGAGGGAGCGAAGGTCTCCCGGTGCAGTCTCAAAGCCCAGGGGGCCTCTCCAGGACCTGCTTTCATACGGTCATCTGCAAGACTGAGACCCTCCCTCCCTGTCCCTAGAGCCCTGGCCTGCAGGGCCTGGGGGAGCTGCTGGAGGCACCTGCTGTCCTGGGGCTCAGACTGAACCCTACATTAGGGAGGACAGCCATATCAGAATGGAACTGGGTTTGGTTCAAAGGCACAGTTCATCAGTCCTGGGTCCCAAGCTCTGGGAAATGTAACCCCACACAAGCTGGCCCAACACAACCCCAGGCACTGGAGGGGTGTGTGCTTTCTTTCTGTGAGGTTATAACTAAGGTAAATGCATGGTCTGGTTCCCAGGGGCTGTTGCTGTGAGCAGAGGTGAGTAGTAGAAAAGCATAGGACGTTGATGGAGAGCATGCAAGCTCCTGAGCCACCCCTACCTTCCACTGTCCTCTGAATGCCCTTCAGGGCACACATTTCACTTGTGGAACCTGTGTGCTACTGTCCCTGCCTCTAGGAAGTCTCTCCTGACCAGCTCCTCCCTTTGATGCTCCTCTTCGAGCACAAGCATGTGTGCGCATGTATGCCTGGGCACATACACATGCACAGCACACACACACACACACACACACACACACAGAGGCTGCCCAGAGGTCTGTGTGACACACTATATCCAATCTCTGCCCACCACCCCCATCTGCCAGGCCTCAAGCTGCCTCTGAGATCTCTAAGGCTAAGTCCTGCACCTGCCTTCCTAGCCTATCCTCTTGGTCTCTCACACTCCTCAAAGCCTCAGACCTCCAACAACTGTCAAGGTCTGGCCTCCTCCTAGAGAGGGCTTTGAAAGCCCAGGATGCAGGCCACCTGGCTCGTCCTGAATGCCAATCCCAGAGCAGCCCCCAGGAGATTGGGGTAATGCAGGGAGGAGGCAAGAGAATTAAAATGTTAATCAAGCCACAATCAGAGACTACAATATGCTGATCAGCCCTGCAGCCGGGCCAGAAGGATACCTTCAGAACAAAGGAAGAGTTTTGCAGAATTACTAACAACCCATTCTCAACACCTTTGAAGGGACAGGGACCAGCAATGTCATGCCCTACAGCTAAACTCTGGGGAACCTACAATTAAAGGCTAGGAACTGCCCGCAGGCCTTTCACTCTACATATTCTTACCTTTTCATGCTACATACCCTTTCCCTTCCTCACTGTATGTCCATATCAAAGGAAATGGGTTAACAAAGTCTTTTAAACAATAACTCACAGGAACTAAAGAATGATATATAAATTAAATTCCCTGAACACTCACCCTCCATTCTAGTCACTATCTTCCCAAGCCTCTCTTGGTCTCTTTCGCTCTGTATCTGAGACCACACTCTGTCTGTGGAGTGTTACCCCTTTTCTAATAAACTTTCCTTTTGACTTGAACTTTGGCGTGTGTGTTGAATTCTTTTTGCACTCTTTGCCAAAGGGCCCTCTTCTTCTCTTGGTACAGGGCTTGGTCTCCCTGTCACTTGGGGAAATTTACCCTGTCCTACCTCATCTTTTCTGACTAACCATGAAGGGATCAAGGGACATAAACTCGTCCCACCTGAGTTCGCCATGGCCCCTCTCATCTGAGAGTGGCTGGGATTCATATACCTATGCCCCGAGCAGATCAGCTGGCCTTGAGCAAAGAGTTGATGCCATTTCTAGGGGGCTAGTAGGAGACGTGTTCTCTAACTGAGCAGGAGTCCACCTGTCCTATCTGCTTTTCTACTTTTCTTCCACTAATTTCTCTGACTCAGCATCACCATGGGAATGCAGAGAAGACCTGCTGAGGGACTCCTTCCAAACTCCAAATTAAAAGACTGTGCAGAACCTTTCTGCCACAACAGGATGGGTGAGCCCCTGTGGGAATCTTCTGTTCCTTTCTCTAGACCCCTTGCTTTCATTTCACTGGGGGCGCACAACCTGGAAGGCAGTGAGCTGCGGAAGCTTGCCCGGGCTTACTCCCTGATATTGCCCCTTAGCCTCTCTCTCTTTCTCCCTCTCCAGCCTGAACCGGGAAGTGGGTTACGGTAGCAGCTCCACTGAACTCTCCTAATTCCTCTCCTCTCTGTCCTGCATCAAGGGGACAGGGGAGAGCCCCAATTTTGGTCTTTCCTGGCTGCTGGGGTCCTGGCTGGACAGGACCCTGAATCCTGAAGACCAGAGGGATGCTCCTAGAAGCTCTTAGGGAAGGAGATAGTTGGGTGGACTGAGAAGGATGGATGCTGGGTAGAACTTTTAGATGGATGGGTGGTAAAATGAGAGATCTCGTGACTTTTTGACCTAGTCCACCATAGCCATTTCTCCTAACCTGGGAAACTTGGAGGAGGGAAACAGATTCAGATTAAGTTTGTTCCGGGCCAGATGCCAGGCGTGTCATGATTGGGTCTCCTTCTGTCCCGAGAAGGCAGAGCAGTTCCCTCTATCTATACCCTCCATGCTGTCTCTAAATCAGGAGGGCTAGCCTCCACCATCCTCCAGAAAGCCGAAAGGCAGCCAGACTCCCAGGCCACAGGCCTACGTCCATCCCTGGAAGGCACAGAAAAAAACCAGTGACTGCTCCTTGATCCAGGAGCCCAGCATTATGCAATAGGGACAGGATGGGGAGTTAGTCTTGGCAGTGTCGGTCACCTGAGCAGGGTGGGCAAAGTCTGGATTCTTGTTTCTGACCCTTCCTGGCCTGGACCTGGGAGAGAAAGTTTCCTGGAGAAGGCAGGGCTTAAATAGATGGAGAGGACCACCTTCCCAATGGGAAGATAGAGCCTGAGACTCAGAGGGGGCCATGAGCTGTTTTGTGAACAGGTCTGGAGATGGGCTGGCTGGATGATCCAAGTCTATGAGTTGGGAGCATGGGATGGGGTAGTCGGAGAGGAAAAGAGCAAGACTTGTAGTCCTCTCTGACCTTGTTCTCTCTCCTGCCCCTTTCTCAGCATGCCCATGTGCAGTGTCCTCTGAGGCCAGACAGGCGGGAGGGAAAACAAATGGCCCTCACATCTCTGACCTTGGCCAACCTCCCCTGGGATTGCTGGGCAAGAAGATGTAGCCAGGGGCAACTCTAAGGAGGAGCTGAGATAGAGGAAGGAAATGTCTGGTCTGGAGCTCCCTCTTTCCCCCCGCCCCTTCACCAGACAACAGCCCATCAACAACCACCCAACTCCAAGCTTTCCCCTCCCCGCAGTCCCCCTTCCCATACCTGTGCAATTGGTCTTTGTGGGTTTTGAGTTATTGGGAAGCTGCCACTTAAGGCATGAGCAGAGCTGTTATTCTCAGTAAAGCAATGGGCTCTCATCCTGGGTTTCTTTTATTAATTGGATTCTAATAAACCATCACTAATTGCCAATGGAGCTATACCACTACAGGTGGGCCTCGATTTAAAGAATAACTGACTCTGGAGCAAGGAGGGTGTACACTGGAGGCCAGCCCGCTCACCATCCACAGGAATATGTCTACATTTTCTTGTGGGGGGTGGGAACTTCTCTGGAAGTCAGAAATGGCACATCCCAAGAACCTCTGAGATGAGCAGTCTGGCAAAGAGGAACTCCTTTCTGTAAAACAAGAATGCTGCTCCCCATGTCCCACTCACACTTATCTGAAATAGCTCTGTTGTTCTCAGGAGAGCCCTTCATGGCACCTCCTGGAGGGGTAGACAGGGGTATTGTTTCTCTATGGTAAGGGGAAACCACAGGCCACAGAGCTATGAGCAATGCAAAGTTAGGCCCAAGCCCCAGTATGAGGGGCACTGTTGTACCCTCTCTTGTCTCCTAGTGGGGCATGGTGGGGATTTCCTTGTTCAGAGAAACCTTTTTTCGAAGCAGGAGATGGTGCAAGGCCAAGAAGGGCCCCTGCCTGCACCATCTGCCAGCCTTTGAAGTGTCCAGCAGTGGTCTGTCCTATGGCCTAGTTGGGTAGGGCCCCTGGGAGCCATCTTCAAAGGCAGAGGGGGAAAGGCCAGTTGCCAGTCAACACCAAGGCCCTAGGGAATTTCCATTGACAGTCCCCTTGGCAAGGTACAGGCCTGGATGAGACAGTCTTGGAAGATTTCACCATGACTTGGGATCTTTCTCAATGGGTCACTCTGAATAGCCACTCTTCTGAGTATCCTCTTTCTTGCGGATGCAGCCTTAGAGCAGGAGAAATGTGGGCATATATATTGGTGAACTTCCCAACCTCACAAGAATCACCTGAATTACTCTTGATTCTGTTTCCTGGCCTAATTTGCATGGTGTTTAGGACAAGTTCTGAGGTCTGAGTTATCTCAGGCACCAAGCCCTGCCTCCTGCCCCCTTCCCTAAAGACCAGCCTACCTGAGGGGTGCTGTAAGTGCGGGAGGCTGGAGTCTGCTAGCCACCTTCCACCTTGGGAGATTGTGGGCAAGGGATGAGTGAGTTTTATCTGTTTAGTTGCTAATCCCCTCTCCCCGTGCCCCAACTAGACTGTGAGCTCCTTGAGGACAGGGACCTGCCTTGACACTGCTGGAAATGTTCCCAGCTCCCAGCTTGGGAACGGTGAGACCCAGCATTTGTGAATGAAGGAAGGGGTGACAGACTCTTAGAAAATCTCACAGAGACAGAGGCAGTGCCTCTTTTTGGGCTCTGCTAGGCCCACCCTGGCCCAGACTGCTGGACCCTGCTCTACATTGTGCAGCTCCTCTGTAGGGCCCTAGAAGCAGCTCTTGGACTAGGAAGAGGGTTCAGATACTCCCCAAAAGAAAAGGAGAGGGGTGTCTCTCAGATACATATAAAAGATATGTAGTCATGGGGAAAGTCACAGGCCCCTGAGAGAAGAGGACAGTTGGTGAAGCTGGATTGAGGGTTGCGTCTGAGTAGGTTGAAGGTTCAGGAAGTGGGGGAGGTGGCGAGGAGAGGCCCAGAGATCCTCACTGAACAGAGGCGATTGGCCTGTATGTAAACACTGGCCGATTTCACACAACCATCTGGATTTCTGGCTTCTCTAGAAAATTTGAGATCTGACAACCTAAGCCTGCATTCCTCCAAGGCAGAAATCAGCAGGGGGTAACTGGGGGCTGGTCCTCAAAATGACTAGTTTGCTCTCAAGTTTGCCACAGTCCAGTCGCTTTTGCTCTCTACTGCATCACACAGCTGGCTGACTTTAGCATTTATGTAACTGCCTTGAGCCCTGGTGCCGGTCTTTCTGATAAGAGCTCATTGTGTATATAAGGACCACAGATGACAGAAATGGGGAGAGCGCAAGCAGGTGCTAAATTGGAACCCAAGCTCCAGCTCCTGGCCCAGTGCCCTCTCTTATTTTTCTATAGATACTGAACTGTGTAGCATTTTACCCCAAAGCCTGTAGGGGCCAGGCAAGGAAAAAGGGAAGCCAGACAAAGCCTGGAGGAAGGACCAAGCCTATTTGCTCATAGATGGCAGAAGGAGCCCTGCAAGCAGCTTTGTCCATGCTCAGAAACAAGCAGGCAGCCTGTGCAGAATACTAGGAAGATATCAGGAAGGCCCCCACTAGCTCACTTCACAGCTTGAGATCTCCCCATGAGTACTTGCTTCTTTCTTGCTTCTTTTTTTCCCCTCCAGCTTTACTGAAATATAATAGACAATTAGTTGCTCATATTTACATTGTGCAATTAATTCAATGAGTTTTTCAATTATCGTTGGCATACAATAATACATTAGTTTCAGTTGTACAGCACAATGATTATAGATCTATATAACTCACATAATGGTCACCCCAATAAATACGTCCCTCCAACAATTACCTCTATGTAACTCATAAAGTGGTCATCCCACTAAATCTAGTACCCACCCTTCTTTCCCCTTATATATTTATTACAACATTGCTGACTATCTTCCTTATGCTATACTTTATTATCTCTATGATTATTTTGTAACTATCCATTTGTATTTCTTAATCCCTTCACCCTTTTTCATCATCCTCTCAACCCCCCGCCCCCGTCTAGTAGCCCTCAAAATATTCTCTGTATCTATGAATTTGTTTCCATTTTTGTTGTTATTGTTTATTTTGTTCTTTAGATTCTGCATGTACGTGAAATCACATCGTATTTGTCTTTATCTAACTTAAACTTCATTTAACGTAATACTCTCTAGGTCCATCAAGGCAATATCTTTTTCCATCCCCTTCCTTTTAGTCTGTGTGTGTCTTCTAATCTAAAGTGAGTCTCCTATAGGCAGTATATATAGGGATCTTGTTTTCTTACCCATTCAGCCACCTTATGCTTTGGTTGGAGCACTTAATTCTTTTCCACTTGAGGAACTTGGTGATAGGAATGTAGTTATTACCATTCTTTATTCCTGTTTTTGATACATGGCTTTTCTTCTTAAAGAAGTCCCTCCAACATTTTCTGTAATAGTGGCTTGGGGGGGATAAATTCCTTTAGCTTATTTTTGTCTGCGAAGCTCTTTATCTGTCCTTCAACTATAAATGATAGCTTTGCTGGATAAAGTATTCCTGGTTGCAGATCCTGGGTTTTCATCACGTTGAATATTTTGTGCCAAGCCTTTTTTGCCCTGCATAGTTTCTTTTGAGAAATCAGCTGCTAGTCTTATGGGTACTCCCTTGTAGGTAACTAACTACTTTTCTCTTGTTGCTTTTAAGATTCTCTCTTTGTATTTAACCTTTGGCATTTTAATTATGATGTGTCTTGGTGTGGGTCTCTTTGGATTCCTCTTTCTTGGGACTCTGAGCTTCCTGGGGTTGTATGTCTATTTCCTTCACCAGGTTAGGGAAGTTTTCCATCATTTTTCTTCAAATAGGCTTTCAACTTCTTGTTCTCCCACTTCTCCTTCAGGTACCTCTATGATACAGATGTTTTTACATTTAATTTTGTTCCATATACTTCTTAAATTATTATTATATTCTTGGCTTCTTTTTTCTTGCCATTCTGAGTGTCTTTTGCTTCTCTATTCTCTATATCAGTGGTTTGATCCTCTTTATCCACTGTTAATTCCCTCTAATATACTCTTCATCTCAGATAATTTCCATTTCCATTTTTGTTTTTTATCTCTTTGTTAAAGTTCTTACTGAGTTCTTCTACTAAGTTCATTGAGCATCTTTATAACCAGTGTTTTGAATTCTGCATCTGTTAGATTGCTTGACTCCATTATTCCTGGATCTCTGTTTTCTCAGATAATTTCTGCTTCTTTATCTTCCCCTTTTGGCTGCATTTATCTGTTTCTAGGTACTAAGCAATGCTCCTAATTCTCCTTGTCTTATTAGTGTGGCTTTGTGTAGTAGGTGTCCAGTGGCAAAGTCCTGAGAGAGGTTCAGCGCAGGCCAATTTTATCCCCAGCTTGTGCCCCTCCAGGGCCACCTGTTAAGATTCAGCAAGCAATCCACAGATGCTGTGCTTATCATTGCTTCAGGAAGCCATGCCAGAAACCAAGTTCAGTTGCCACCAGTGTGGGTCTTACAGTTACTCAGCAAGCGGCACAGGACTCGCTGAGGACACAACTGGATGTGGCTTGGGTAGGGAGGGACGTGAGTTGGGAGAGGTGAAGTTTCAGGGAATCTTCTGAGTGGAGTGACCTCTGTTATCCAGTTTGATGATGTCTCAGTCACACACTGGGAGGGGGAGGGCTAAACAGAGGAACAATGGATACCAGCAGCACTTCTGCCCAGGAGAGAACCTCACCTCTGGCCCTCGCTTCAACAACTCTAACTCCTCTGCATCCCACTATAAGTTCCTGGTGCACTCCGCCTGCCCCCTTTTCCCCCATCCCCCAGCAGCCCACCCAAGCACTGGTGCTCAGAGCCAAGCAGTGAGAGCAGGTCCATCATTGTGAAACTCCCATCGTACACTGCCCCTTTAAGAGAAACATCTGCAGCTGCCACTGACGCAGCCTCTGAGTGGACTCAGCCAGCCTCTGCCCCCACTCAGCCACTTGGGACAGGCAACCTTGCATCCTCGTCCCCCATCCTACTTCCTCTCGTTGCAGGGTGATTTCTTATTTCTCTCCCTAGTTGTAAGGGTTGTTCGTCTAGATCCCAGGCGACTCTGCTTGCTGTTTGCTCTGTGTTTCCATCACAACTTTGATGTAGTCATAAGAGCAGATGAACAAAGCCTCTATCATCTATGCAATTTTGACTTCCAGTACTTGCCTCTTTTGCCCTCTTGGGCTGCTCCTCCAGGATTCCAGCGCCACTCAGGGAGAGCTCATGCTTTTTGGGTCTGAATAAGTGTTTCAGGCATGAGAAGATCTCATGCCTGAGGTGATAGGAGAACATCTGGAAAGAATTCTTGTGGCTTTAGTCTGGCTGTGTGTCGCAAGCCAACCCTCCTTTAACCGCTGATACCAGCTGTGTTTACAGCTCAGATACAGGGATGTTCTCACTAAACAAAAATTCTGAGGCTCTGAGCCTTGAGGGATTGACGTCATGGGAGCAGGTGTGGGCAGGTCAGGCCACACTGTAGGTTACGGAACCAATAGGGAGAATAAGGCCCTGGACTCTGAGGTCCTGCCCAGGACCTTCTGCCCTATCATGTGCCTTTTCCCACAGGCATCCTGCTGGGATGGAAGGAGGCTCAGCCTCTGCCAGAGGCTATAGAGGAGGTGGTCATCTTCATGTGCTCCACTCCCACTGGCCAGACATGTGACCTCAAGTCCCTTCGCTGCCTTGAGCTTTGGCATCCTTGGCTATCACATAGAGCCGATCCAACCTGCCTCCCAGGGCTACTTCATTAGAGCTAGAGAATGGAGAACCAAGCTCCAAGCGATTGCAGCATGGGACATTATCAGCAATGGGGCTGTTTTATCCCTGGTACTTTCCCATGATCATTCTCACTGTCACAGTCATTGCGAATATTACTGTTATTTTTGCTGAGTCCAACTCTATGGCTGCTGACACAAGCCTATAGGTCACCTGTGAGTCATACCAGGCCTCCATCCACTCCACCCAAATCCTTGCCCTCTGGAGCCTGTTGGTCAAGGCTCACAGCCAGACAGAGGAAGGAATATGCAGTCCAAATCCTAGGAAGTGTCCTCAGACTAGTCACTAAGTCTTCTCTGGAAGTCTGGCTTAGGGTGCTGATGCCAACGGTCCCCTTCCAAGAGGGCAACTGCTGCATGAGGATCAAGGCAGGGATGAGGAAGAAAGAACTTTTGGATTTGGGGATCCTGGATCCTGGATCCTGGCCTGGGTACTTAATAGTTTTGTGACTTTGGTCAAATCACAGAAATGTTCTAAGCCTCAGGAACCGCATCTGTAAAATGAGGCTAATATTTCACCTAGCTCACAGGACAAAGCAATGATTAAATTATATATAACACACAAATGCACGCTTGGCACATTTGCTAGGTATATGGTAGGCGCTTGATAAATATAACCTTTAACCCTCCTCCTTCATCTCTTACTAGGATCTTAGGCAATTGTCCTACTTTCAATAACTTCTTTAATTAGTCACCAAGGTCAAGGCTCAGTCTGCGACTAGGACTCAGTTTAGAAACAGGGTCAGGGCTGTGTGTGACCAAGGTCAGTCTCGGTTCTGTGGCCAGGGATCAGTTTGTGACCAGGGTCAAGGACTCACACTTATCCAAGAAAACAAAGATTCTTTGAGTATGACTAAATGGCCCTGATCTGTGCCCTGCTCCTCCCACCCAAACCTGGGCCAACTCTGACCCATGAGTATTGACGGAGCAGCCCTTCACCTCTCAGAAACAGCTGCGTCCCTGCTCATTAGCTCTGGTCAGCAAGTGGTCAAAGAAGCAACTGCCAGCTGGCAGTTCAGCTATCCAGGCTTTGGCCAGTGATCAGAACCCTCCAGGCTGTCTCCTGGCTGGCCCCTTCCCCACACCCTGCCTGCTGAGGCACCCCTACTTGTTAGGGCCACTGCCTTCCTGGTCCATGCTGTGCTCTGACTGGCAGGTTTCTCTGTGCCAAGCTAAGAGGCAGGTGCTGGGCACTGCTCAGGCCCCAGGGCCTTGAGCCCAGGCCCAGACCAGTCAGGGAAGACCCCGGACCTGGGCACTGGCCCAGCAGACCTGATTGTAGAATCTGTCTTGGGCAGTACAAGTGGGGATCTTGTTGCCTCTAAAGAACTGAGACTGTTTCCCAGGCCAGAGCAAATCAGCATGGCAAGGCTGGAACAGCATGGAGGCTAAAACTTACATCCTGGCCATGGGAAGACCAGGACTCAGAGGGGCAAGGACTGGCCTGAGTGAGGTCACATAGGGAGTAGGAGGCAGTGGGCCAGACTACGGGTTTTCCTGATCTCATTCTGGCTTCTCTCCACTGCACTGTGGATTTCTTCTGATAGATCTCACATGTTCGATGTGAGCACTGCTAAGGATATCTCTCATCCCCCAAGTTATACTTCTATCTCCGTCTGGCTCTATTTCTACTGCCCTTAGAGGCAGGTTCTCAGTATTGAGAGGTGAAGTAACTTTCCCAAAGTCACAAAGCAAGATAGACATGGGGCTGGATTCATTCATTCATCTGCTTATTCATACATTTAATAATTAGTGACAATTTCCTATATTCCAGATACTGTGTTGAATAGTGGGGATAGAATGGTGAGCAAAACAGACTTGGTGGTTGCTCTAGGAACTAGTTGGGCACAATGGGCAGAGGCACTGAGGACGAGTAAGCCAAAAACTCACATAAACAGACATAAAATGTGAAACTGCAGCAGCGGCACTGGAGAAGTACATAGTCCCAGGGAGGCATGTAATGGGGAGGATTTAGCTTGCTTTGGGAGGTCTGGGAGGGCTTCCTTGAGGAAGCGATGGGGAAGGGAAGGCAGAATGTTCTGGGCAAAGTAGTCTGCAAAGGTCTTGGGTGGGAAGAAACAGGGTCTGCTCAGAGAGCAGAGATGTCTGGTGTGGCTGGAGCAAAGAGAAGGGGTCATGTTGCTAGGGAGATAGAGGGGCCCGCAAAAACCTGGCCATGCTGGATCTGGAATCCTCTTGACTCTGGAAGCAATGAGAAGCCATTGGAGGGTTCAAAGAAAGGGTTTCTTTGGTAGTATGGCACCATGGCATCAAATGGTAACCTGCCTTAGAATAGGGTTTGAAGAGGGGCAAGATTAGAAGTACCAGGAGCAGAAAAAGTACCAAGAGTAGTAGCCTAAGGTGGTGGAGAGAAGCAGCCAAATTCAAGATAGAGAAATTGACATGACTTGGTGATAAATTGAATGAGGGCGAAAGAAGGTGATTACTGATGCCAGGATGGAGATGAGATCATGTAGACAGTACAGAGAAAGAACAAGTGAGGGTCAAAACCTGGGACAGGCCAACATTAATACCAGGTAGAAGAGATAAAAGGGTGCAAAGAGAGGAAAATACGAGAGCGGGTTATCTTGAAGCCAGAAAAAGAAAGGGCTTCAGATAGAATGAGTGGTCACGAGGGGCTAATGCCACTGAGAGATTGAGAAAGATGAGACAACAATTGGATGTAGGGCCAGGCACAACTTTAGAGAAAGCTATTTGGTGGAGAAGTGGAGTTAGATTGGAAGCAGGCAATGGCTCAGAATTAGAACCACAAGATGAGCCAAGGGGATCTGTTGGCCTAGACTAGTTACCACTGGAAGGTGTGTGCAATTACTAAATTGGCTCAAGGCTGGAGCCTGCATAGGGCCACACCCCAAACTAGGAAGTCCCCATCTTTGGACCTGAACCCTCTCCAGCTCCCCACTAATGGGCTGAATGAGTAAATGGCTTTGGGGCACTCTCTGGCCTATGCTTCAACCTCCACCCCACCCCCTCCACCATGGGCCTGACTGCTGGGGATGTAACAAACCAAGAGAGGAGGGCAGAATTGAAAGACACAGGAATCTTCAGGGTCCCACCTCCAATCTGAGGTGAGACAACGTAAGATGGCAGAAACAGGAAACTAAGCTAGGAGACCAGGCTGAGGGCAGCAGAAAACACAGGCAATGGAAATATGAGAACATATATTTGGAAAGATATGAAATTATGTGTGTTTAGTATATATTTAATATACTATTTAATATATAATATATGTAATATATATATTAAGCATTAAAATATTCATTGTGAGAAAAGTGAAAACTTTAGTGGACTTATTTATACCTATTGCATGCCTTGTTACTGTGCATTTGGAATCACATACCAGGGACATCATGTTCTTTGCAAAGCTTAGGGCTTCAGGGGGCCTTGGTCCTCCCTCTGGGGTTCCTGCCTGGGGCTGGGGGCTTACATTAAAAGCCCCTTTCAGGTTCCACCAGCTGGGCCTTCTCAGAAGCTCTCCCTTCTGCTTTCATTTGCATCTCATTAGCACCACCTTGGGCTGGTGGCAGCTCAGCTGACTGGAGCCCTAAAACGCTGGAACGCAGGCGGCAGCCTCCTCCAGGCTCTGCTCCCAGCCCCCTTTCCTGGGTGGAGATGGGTGCGGCGAAGCGCTACCGCCTACCCGCCCCCACACCCTTCACCGGGGCTCGGGACAGCTTGGCTCCAGCTGAGCGTTCCCATGGCAACCGGGTGATGGCGCAGGTCGCGATGCCTGCCGAGGAGCAGCGGGGCCGCCCAGCTCCCCGCCCGCCGCCAGGCTGGATTGGTGATAGGCAGGGCCTCCATCTCCCGAGATGATGGGCGATAATTGGTTTATGGAAATAGCTGAGCTGAGAAGGCGAGCTCCCTGACAAGCTTGCTCTCTGCCACCTGTCCTTCCTCACTGCAGAAGTGGAGCTGGGGGAGGGGAGGACCCGGGAACTGGGCGGGTGGAAATGGCATTTTTGAGACAAGCAAGTGTTTCACCTGTTGGTCTCCAGCACGCCCTCTGTACTCCTTTCACTCTACTGGAGTTCCAGGGTTGTTGTCATAGTAACCTGGTGTTGGCCTCAGTTGCTCTTTGGCCCCTAAATCTGTGCTCAGGAGCATTGTTCAGGAACTGAAGAAGAGATCTGGGACCTGTCCTGGGGAGCCCCAGTTTGGGGGACAGAGGAGCAGCATATTTAACTTATTTAAAGTGAATTGGATGAGTGTAGCCACTGCTGTGGGGCTCCAGAGGAGGAAGAGCTCAACTCTGGTGTTTGCCTGGAGGCCAGAGTCTCATGAGAAAGGCTTTGAAGGTGCAATTTCAGCAGGTGTTGGGGAGAGGACTAGGGCAAGCACTCCTAAAAAGAAAATGTGGAGAAAACCCATATGAAAAAGGTTGGCGGAATGGAGACTGTCACCCTTTGGTACCTTTCTGGGGGAAGTGAGGTCCGTGAGGTGAGCAGCAGACATGGCAAGGCAGGCCTCGCTCAGACACCAGGCTATGAGACGTGCGCACCATGACTGCAGCTAGCTGGAAGGGGGATGTGGAGTCTATTAAAGAACCAGAACTAGGGACGCCTCTATGATAGAAATGACTGGGGGCCAAAGAGGAGGATGGTCATGAGTACCTTACCCCAGAATTGGGCATGGTGGGATGGGGTCTCAGGTCTTCTTCTTTTGACCACCCCCAACTCCCCACTGAGCTCAGCCTAGGCCTCTGCGTCCAGGGCCCCTGCCCGCTGAGACCAGGTTATGGCCAGGTCCTACCCAGCAGGCTGTGGAATCAAGGAGTGGCTCTTCTTCCTTCCCCAGTCCTGGAGAGTAGCTTCCATGCAGCAAGAGGATGCCGGGCCTCACATTTGCAGAGCCTCCAGCCCCTGTGTGATGCACACTTGGCCTTCCTCTGGGTATCACAGTCCCAGCCCCAAACTTTGGATATATTCCAAATATCCATACCTCAGTTTCTGATCCATCTGACACCAGCCCCTGCCCCACTCTTAGCCAGCTACTTACACTACCACGTAGGGCCATGGCTCAGAGCCATCTTTGCAGGCTGGAAGGTTGGTGGCTCCATGGAGAGTGACCATGATGGTCTCCTTATTAGAGGGAGACAGGTGGCTGAAGACAGATTCTACACTCTGGGAAATGTTCAAGGGGTCCTCTGGACTCTCAGTCACCTGTGGAGAAAGCAGGGGCTGAGTGGCCTCTTCTGGTGCGGTCACATCCCCTTACTGCCTCCCTCTAACTCTAGTCCTCTCATAGCTCCTCTCCAGGTGGCCGTTTTCCCTCTGTTATCCCCCCACCCAGTCTGGAACTACAAGTCCCAAAGAGTCTGTCACCCTTGATTCCATTTTCCCCTTACCTCTGACCCATACCCCACATTTCTTCCAGTCTCCCTCTTGCCTCTCCCCGAGTCCTGGATCCATCACTAGGTACCCTTGCCAAATCTTGCCTTCTTCTGAGGCCATCTTCTGTCTCTCCTGTAACCTCACCCCAGTCCACCTGTCACCTCAGGTCCCTCTGAGCACAGCACTTTACAGTTTACAAATCTTATCCATGGAATCTCCCAGTGCATTAATGAAGGAGAATGAATGTGTCTGTCCCAGATGGCTCATCCATCTTCCACCCAGAGAACTCTGCAGACCAGGAAGGAGAGAGAGGTGCTTGCCCATACATGAGGCCTCCTAGGCTGTCTCAGGGGCTCGGCAACTCAATAGTTTGTGGATTCACAGCCCAAAGGACCATAGTGACGAGAGCTGCTGAGAGGAGACAGAAGCCATGGCTGGGGCGGTCGGGGATGGCAGCTGGGAAGAGAAAGCCTTAAAGGTTGGGATAACATGCTGGGAGGACAAGCCAGAAAGCAGAACACTGGAATAGAGGCACCAGAGGAGAAAGGGGTGAGAGCTTCCAGAGGTCCAGGGCAAGCTCAGGGTGTCTGGAGGCAATGTGGAATCGGTGGGCATGGCAGAGTATGCCATTTGTGGTGAGTAAAACACTGGGGTGGGGAGGGTGTGGACATGGGGCTGCTGTGACTTGGGGTATCCTGGTCCTCCCTCTACACTGGCTGGCTGACTCACTCCCAGTGCTTGAAACTGACATTGACACAGGTGACCTAGATTAACTTGGCAGGAGGCCGCCCCCACCATTTGTCCCTCCTGCTGATTAATTGACACCAGCTGATGTAAGGAGCCACTCCTGGCCCTAGGAGAGGACCAGTGGACCTCTTCAGGTTGGTTGATGGGGCCTTGAGAGGGGCAATGAGGGCTGACTCTCTTATCTGGAAAGCTCAGACCCTGCGTTGCAGGCCAGGTCCTAGTAAGGGTGGGAGAGTGCTCAGGGTGGGAAGGGTCCATGGAGACCATTGAGAGTGATGTTCTATTACACAGAGGGGAGACCAAAGCCTAGAGAGGAGTAAAGACCTGGTTATGAGTGGGTTTTGTGCTGGTGGCAGCCCTGGCAGGCTGGGTCCATTGGCTCCGTCCTGATAAGTGTCAGGAGAGCTGGGTTTAAAACTGAAACCAGTCATGCTCTGAGAGTCATTTTCTCCAATGGGATGATGAGGGCTTGGACCAGCCTGTCTGGAACCTGCTCCACTTATTGTGTGACTGCCCAGGTTCCCCATCCACTGTCTGCTCCCACTTTGAGACTGGGGGTCTTGAGCACGGTGGCTCCTGGCTCCTGAAATCCTCCAGGCAGAGAAAAAGGGCTGTTATTTCATTCGGTTCTCACAATAGTGGTGTGGAGTGACCACAGATATGAGACCATGCTACTCCAGTCTGTCAGCATGTCCTGCCAGTCCTACCCTCAAACCATGTCTAGGATTTGACTCCTTTTCATCATCTCCACTTCAAGCACTATGGTCTCAGACATTGGATTTCTGCACTTCATTCCTAATTGCTTTCTTGTTTCCCTCTGGCTCTCCGTTTGACCTGCCCAATTTCACAGAGCAGCCAGAGTGAACAAATTTCGAGCAGACCATATCACTCCTCTGCTCAAATCGTGCAGTAGCTTCTTGTAAGGAGCTGGGTGTTCAGGCCCAGGAAATTGACCTCACCTCATCCCTAGGCCCCTTGCCTACTTGCTGCAGCCACTCTGGCCTCCTAGTGGTTTCTCCAACACACCAAGCCGGCTCCTGCCTCGCAGCCTTTTCCTTGGCTGTCCCCTCTGCCTGGCCTGCGCTTCCCTACATGTCCATCCTTGTGGCTTGTTCCCTCGCTTCCTGCAGGTCCGACTCATTATCAGAAAGGCCTTCCTGGTACAAGCTGTGGTCCTTGCGTAACAAGATGAATAATTAGGAGGTGAGAACCCCAGTCCCAGGCCCAGAAGTGCCAGGCCTACAGAGAAACTCCTCCCCTTCTGACTGAACAGCACTCCACCTCAGGACCCAGCAGGGCCTGTCACCATCTGCAGGGGTGTTGAGTTTCCCCTCCCTCTCTCCCCTATTTCTCTGACAGGCCAGGGTGGGAGGAGGGGGAGGGAAGTCAGCAAAGGAACCCCTGCTGGGTGGAGAGGGGAAGGAGGGGAAAGCAGCCACAGAGCCACCTCCACCCCTCATAGTCAGAGATGCTGCCTTCCCAATGTCTCACCCTTACCGCATACCCCATGGCCCGCTTTACTCCCCAGCAGTTTTGGTCTCCTGGTTTGGTGGAATGGGAGCAAGACTAGCAGCCTCAGGATCCAGAGAACTAAGTTTTAGCCCAACTCTGCCCCTAACTCTCTGTGCCACCTCTCTGAGCCTTAATTTTCCTGACTGGTTAATGTAGTCTGCTCAGTAATTGGCTTAAGGTTCCTGTAGTGAAGTCAGGAGAGGTGACTGATGTCCCTCCTATCCCCAGATTCCCAGGAGCAACTTAGAATGGTGGCTCCAGCCTGTTCATTGCTGTGAAGGCACAGGACCTGTCTTAACCTATCTAGGGCCCCAGAAGTGAGGGCCCAGTTGCACAGCATTGCCCAGGAGCTCTCTCTGACTCCCTGGCAGCCCTGGAGCCCAACCAGACATGCCGAGCAGACCATGAGTTGTACCTCCCCTTGCAAGACAGCTTTCTAGGAAATGAAATTTTCAGGGGGTTTGAAGAGAACTGCTCATGCTTTGCTTCTGGGCAGGAGGCCAGCTAGTTGCCAGGCTGGTGCCCACTGGGCAGGTTGGGCCCAGGGCCAGAGAGACCTGGGGCCAAGTGGGAGGCCAGGAGGTGGTTAGGTAGACCAGCTTTTCTGCCTTCCCCTCTTTCCTGCCTAGTCAGGATGAGAATCTTCAGGTGTCCCTCAGAGACATGTCTCAGGACCAATGCCCTCTCCCTACCTCCACCCTCCCAGGCCTGCATTGGGGAAATTACCAGGGAATAGAAAATGCACATGTTGGGTTACATGTGGGGGAGCAAACTGTGGGTAATGAAGAAACCCCTCTAAGTCTCAGGTCCCACAGATCTGTCTCTGGGGGTGAGATGAACCCTGGGGAGGGAGTTCACTTTTCTGAATACACTTTGTGTAGGCTGGCGGCAGAGCTGGCCACTTACTCACCGTTTGGCTTACTCTTGGAGAGTTTGTTAGCCCACCCAACACCGCTGGGGTGCACACATTGGTGGACAACGTTTGCAGGCAGGGCTTTGGTTGGCTTAGAAAGCAGCTTTCTCAACTCCTCCAGTAGGGCCTGGCATACGACAGCCTCAGAGTTGCTAATTCCAATGCCTTACACTGCAGACAGTCAGCCTTGCCCTCAATAAGCCAGGATTAGCTGAGGGACCTGGACTGTCTATCACTAGGGATGTTTGGGGATGTGCCTGCTGGGGGAGAGGTAGGTCATGGTGGGGGGTGGGTAGGATGATTGGACCAGCAGTGAAGGAGTTAATGGCCCATTGATTCGGTTCCCAGGGCTAGGGCTTAAATTAGTTTTGATGAGGAGAGGGATGGAAGGAGATAGATTCCTCCACTCCTCTGCCTCAGCCACCTGGGAGGCCATGGGAAGTAAGGAAGCCCAGTTCCACCTGTATCTGAAAGCCAGAGAGGCCAGAGGAGGGGGTGCTGGGCTAGGAAGCCGGGGGTCTGGCTGCCCTTGATCAGTCATTTGGGCAAGTTATTGGATTCCAGGGGCCTCAGTTTCCCCAGCTATATCACAAGGTGTTTGAGTTAAGAATAATCCCTCACGTTCCTCCTAGTTTTGGCCTCTGAATTTTTCTGGGTGTCATCATGCCCACAAAGACCCTTTTACAGGTGAGGAAACAGGCTTAGGAACATAAAAGCTCTTGGACTTGCACCAAGGCACACGGCTTAGCTAGTGGGGCAGAGCTCGAAGGGTAGCTCATGTCTGCTTCCACCCTCTGCTGTCTCTGCCCTGCTCTTACCAGCCTTCTTTAGATGTGACCTGCTTTCTCAGGGTATGCCCTCGGTCTTATAATCCAAGTAGCCAGTACTCGGTTTGCTACCAGCAAGGAGTCGTGGTGTTTAAAGCAGAAGAGGCTTTTTCAAAAGGTTACGGAAAACTCAGAAATCTTAAAGAGAAGGGTTGATAGATTCGATAACTAAAAAAAAATCTATACAAATTTCTAAAATGGTTCAAAATTCACCACAACACACAAAAAAAGACCAACAGGAGAAAATATTTGAAAATTTATATAAATGGATAAATATCTCTAATACACAAAGAGTGCTGAAATCTATAAAAGCACAATAAAAAGACATGAATGAAGGATTCACCAAAGCAGAAATATGACTAAGTAACGCTATATATACATTAATAACATACTTATAGTGGATTCTGTTTCCCAAAGCTATGAATCAAATAAATCCAGCTCCTCCTCAGGGCTCCCATGTGCAGTTCCTGGGTCCCCCCATCCAGTTTGGGTGGGCAGGTGGCAGTGAGCTTCAGGAACCAGCTAGCAGCTTAGGGCCCTCAGGTCTGGCCAGTCTGATGCCTGATTCCCAGTGTGTAACTTACCAGGAGGAAGCTTAAAGGGGCAGAGTGGAGTCAAGGGGAGAGGTCAGCTGTGGGTATAGGATACCAGGAACCCAAAACACCAAAGTCAAGGGTTATGCAGTAGAACTCACATTGGGGCCAGGGTACCCCTAGCTATTTGATTTATTTGACCTAAGAATGTAACTGCAAAAAGGTGTTCCCATGTTAGCAAGTACCTGTGTGTCCTTGGTCTTAGCTATTTCTGCCATCCCTGTTAGTAAGTGCGACAGTCGAGAGCATGGGTTCTATCTTGCCAGAAGTTCAAGGAGCCCTGACTCGGAACTGTTCACCTTTCATTGCACTGAGATTCTAGTCTAGGCAGGGCCGTGCTGCTCTCTCACAGCTATTAAGCACTTACTATTTGTCAGGCAATGTTCTGAGTGCTGAGGATATAACAGTGATGAAAACAGAGAAAAATCCCCTTCCTTCCGCGCGTTAAAGTCCCTGTAGCTGGGGCGGGAACTGGGCCAGGGCTGGCAGGGTATGGGACAGTGGGGCATGGGCTCTACCAGGACAGCAGCCTAGGAAACTCCTGTAAGATCCTGGAGGGTGATAGTGGGCTATCTCTGTGAGCTCTCTGGGCCTCTGTGATCCCAGCAACAAGAAGGCAGAAACTCCTTTCCAGGCTGTAGGGGCTGTGACACCAAGTTCAAGCTACGTCTTTCTCTGGGTCATGGGGTGGGCAGAAATCATCAGGTAAGGGTAGTAGGAGTTGATAACACCAGTGAGCATGCTGCCTTTCAGATCCCATGTGGCCCATGAGTACGGGCATCTAACTTGGAAGAGCCACAGAGACCTATTTCACCTTAGTCCTTATTTCATAGCCATGAGAACTGAGACAGAGAAGGAAAGCTTCTTTCATAATTTAGGAACAAACATACAAGGAACTTGGAAGGAGAGATGAGTCCATGCAGTGCATGGCCAATGCCCCCAGGCCTCACCTTTTTCTTTTTCCGGCCCATCCTCTTGGGGGCAGCAGTGTTTAGCCTTGTTTAACAGACTTGGAGACCAATACCTGGTATTAGTGGAGGATCAGGCATCAGTCCTGTCCAGACAGCTGACCTAGACACCTTTGAATCTTTGGGGTGGTGAACAATGTGGAGTGTCAGGGGGTGCCATACACTGGCTCTGGTACCTGAACAGGGTAAAGGGAAGCGGGGGTGGGGGCAGGTAGGAGCAGGGGCTGGAGCTTTCTCAGCAGCCAGACATTCTGTGAGTGGAGATGCCGTGGGGAATCTGGGCCATGGCCACCTGACAGGTGTCAACAGCTGGGCAATTGGCACCTGGCACCCCAAGGAAGGTAAAGACAGGGATGGCCCTCTCTCAAAGCAGTGAGCTTTTCCGCCCGGCTGGGTTACCTGGGCAACACTGTGATGTCACAGGGCGAGGTAGAAGTCACACAGATACCTGTCCAAGTGCAGTGGGAGAATCGGGAGCCCTTCTCCCTGTTCCTGGAACTGTGTCCTGCCTGCTCTCTGGAATTCAGCCCTCATCCTTCCTGCTCTTGGTAACCCAAGCAGCCCATCGACCAAGATTCACCAACTTCCCAGCCCCCTCCTGGTCACACTGCAGGAAAGGAGGTGCTGCCCACGAGGAAGGTGCAACTTAGTTGGTAAAACAATTATTTCTCTTAAGGAATCTGCAGCCATCCTGCCTCTTTAGATGCCTATAACCTTTCATTGGTTTAGTAATAAAAAACACAAAGAGAACTCATTCCTCTTGGAGTGTGGGTGGGAAGATGGGAGTGAGAATGGGGAATGAGTGGTTCTGTTATTGTAATGTTGTCTGTTTTGGTGGTCAGTTAAAGGATGTTCATTATATTATTGAAAATAAGTTATAAATAACTAAAGATGGCCATATAGGTTAACAGTGGTTCTAGGGAATGGACCAAAGATTATGACTAATCCAATTCTGAGCTGCACAAGCAATTATTATAAAGATAACCCTTTTTATTGAGCACTTAGTACATGCCAGACATGGTTCTAAGTGCTTTTATGTGTGGTGAGATGTTGGGATGAGGAACGACTGTCTCTTAGTCTGGGGTCGGGTCTGTTCCATGGGGGTGAGGTCTGAACTAGGCCTCAAAGGATAATCAGGAATCCTGGGCTAGCAGAGATGAGATAATTTTGGGTATTGGGCAGGGTTGAGAGGTGTCTGGGAGACCCCTGTGGCCCGCCTCATTCTCCTACCACGTTGAGGGTTCTTCCCATCTTCCTTGGTTTGGGGACTAAAAGGCCCACCCTGGCACCAAGAGGCAGGAGGCCTCCCAGCTTTTCCTTCTACTCCTCTACTCCAGAGAGGCAGGGAGGAAGTGGTTCCCCCTAATTTAGAAACAGAAAAACTGAGGCCTCACTTTTGATTAGAACCAAAGGACCAGTCAAGGTCACTCAGAAGGTCAAGGATTGAAGCTGGAAGGCCCACTCCCAGTTTTCTCCCCTGCCAAGGGTGGCGCTTCTGGCTCCTGGGCCAACATTGTCACAATCCAGCATGCACAGAGAGGCTCTCAGTGGATCCTTCCGAGTCTCCCTAGAGTGCCTCCCTCCTTTTCTTAGCTCCAAGGCTGCAGCAGCAGATTGGAGGAGATGGGGGGACTGCTGCTACCCCAGTGCCTGCAGGGGCCACTAATGGCCCAGTTCAGGGCCCTGCAGCAGGGCCGGGAGAGGCCAGCAGGGCCCTTAGGGAGCAAACTTTAAGAAGGCACTGGCTCTCAGGTCTATGCCGGTACTGCACCTCCTTAAATTCTACACTTTAGCCATCTTGCCTGCCTTCCTGTGGCTCCTGCCCTGCCCTGCAGCTCCTCCCAGTGCCTAAGCAGCCTCCCTGGGGCTGCTCCTGGGCTCCAGGCTCTCACCCAGCTACCCTACCTAGCATCTGACCTTCCTGCCTCGGCAGCCCTCAGCTAGTCCATTGCCTTTCTTTCCTGGGAAGAAGATAATACAATCGGAGGATGGTTCCAGGCCGTCTGGCTCCAGAGTACTAGCGAGCCCTGCACACTCAGCAGCCACCAGAAGGAAGGCCTTCTCACTACCATACTAAGTGGCTGCCCAGCTCCCTGTGCTATATTAACTTTCCCTCAGAACTGCTTCCTCTTCCTAGTGGGAGGGCTGGCAGTGTGGGGGCTGGGTATGGCTTTCCTATTGAACAACACCTGGAACCCCAGCTACTCTACCTGGCTCCTCCAGCCAAGGGAAAAGACTCTGCTCTCCAAATGTCTAGAGGAAACTTCTGCCCCGCTGCCCAGGGGCCAGCCCCAAGCTTTGATGACTCAGGGAGAGTCCAGTGTGAAGGGAAAGAAGGTAATGATTGATTTCACAGCTAATAGGTAACCCTGCCCTTCCCCTACCCCTACCCCCAGGAGAGAACACTTGGAGCTGCATCATTTGGTGGGGCTAGAGGTTAAACACAGACATTAGAGAGCCCACAGCTGGGGGTGGGGCAGGGTGGCAAGGCACCGCCTGGATCTGAGGCTGGATCTTGGGAAGGAGGGTTCCTGCTTCCTCCCTGGCTTTGCCCTGAGCTTGCTGGGCAGACCTGTGGTTCATGGTTATCTACACTCCCTCATACCACTTCCCAGGACCTAGCTTCTAGGGAGACAGCCCTTGGCCTAATCATCCCTGCAGCAAGTCCCAGGGAAGTGTGTTTCCCAGAGCCCAAAAACTCGGCCTTCTCACCCCTAAGTTCTGTCCTGCACCCCGTGACGCCCCCTTCCCAACTCTTCCTTGCCACCCCCACCCACACCCCCACTTTCTCTCCATTTCTTTTGGGAGGCTGAACTGGGCTTCTGGGAAAGGGAAGGGATTGATGAGGTGGGAAATTCAGAGTGTGTAGCAAGTAGCAGCTCAGGGCTGTGTGGTCTTGGTTCAAAATACTAACCTTCTCTGTGCTTTGGTTCCCTTCTTTATGCAGTGGGGAAATCAGTGCTGCTCTGAAACCTGAATGAGGAAAGGCAGGTAAAGCATTTAGCACTGATATTCAGTTAAGTGCTCCAAA
>NW_006442512.1:2119416-2136047 GCF_000325575.1 Pteropus alecto
TCCTCAGCAGAAATAAGCCAAAGCAGCAAACAACATCTGCAGGGTGCAGTCTCCGTGTCTCCACCCAGAGCTTGAGCCTTCAGAACCCACCCCTGATATCCCAGACCCTCTCCTCCTCTTCCCCAGACCCACTCTGTTCCCAGCTTCCAGGCCCATTCCCAGAGTCACACCTTTCTCCAGGCAGCTGCCTCACCAGAAATGCGTCCTCCTAGCCTGCCTAAATCCTATTTGTCCTTAGGGTCCAGCTCAAGACACTTCATCTGGAAGTCTTCCTGACCCCTTTTATCTCCTATGCTGATCAGTCATCTTTGTCCATGGTGACACCTGCCCATCTGCTGCTGAGTTCACTCCCAATAGGTAACAAACCTGAGGCAGGGGGTGGGACCTGGCCAAGTCCCCGCCCCTCCTCTGCTTTTTGACGGTTGAGCACTTAACGATATGCCAGGAGCTGCACCCATTTAATCCTCATTTGATCCTCATATTCGTGCTCCCCAGGAGTTATGTTGTTTCTCTGCTTTTAAGATGAGGCAACAGATGCTCTGAGCATTGAAGAGACTTGCCCAAGATCCAGAGTTGGGATTCGAATCCAGGTCTGCTGACTCCAAAGCCTGTGATCATAACCACCAAAGAGTATTGCCTTTTCTTTTAATTCCAGGGGAAGGAGTCGCATCTCTCCTTCCTTTACTCCTGAAACTGGGGCGACATGGAAAAAGTCAAGTCCAGAGACGAAAACATCTGGCCTTTTGAATGAGGCTCTGTGACAGTGCAGCCCATAGACACTGGAGTCAATGGAAAGGGAATCAGAGCATCCTGGAGGTGCAGCTGGCACAGCTGGGCCAAGCCCCTGTAAGCCAGTGCAGAAGCCAGGGTGCCTAAAGGAGGCCATACTATCTTGCACAAATGGGTGGCAGGTTGTTTCATGGGGTCGTGGCACCCTGAGGCTGTGACTGGGATCACTAATGGGAGCTTGCTCCCAGTTTCACTAAGCCCCTTGGATGCAGTCTGCCTGCAGGCTGAGTGGACCATGGTGGGATCCTGTAGGCACTGGGGGGCTGTCCTTCTGACCTTCTTCTGGTCCCTTACTGTGCAGCGGTGACCTGATCAGCTACTGGGCTACACGCATGTAGCTCCATGTTTTGTCACATGTACTTGATAGTCCTGACTCTGTTGCTGCACCTGGTTCTTGTGTGCTCTGGTCCCTGGGACTGACCAGCCTGGCCTAGGACCAGCGCATTGGGTAGCAAAAAGGCATGACCTCCTGAAATTCGACAGGCCCCACAGCAAGCATCTGGGCAAGTCCCTTGACCCCTCGGGCCTCAATTCCTCCCCTGCAAAGCAGTGAGGATATTCTTCCTGGGCAGGGGCATGGGGATTAAGCGAGACAAAAGGTACCCGGCATGTGGCAGGCAGCACCTGAAGGAGCTCCCCACATTTATGTCAGTTAGTGCTGATCAGAGCCCCTGTGGCCCGGCTTTGCAACAGGGGACTTGGGGTGACTATTAATGATACACTGTTCCCCTTCTTGGCCAACAGCATGTCCATTTATTTGCTCAGTAGGCACATTCATTGATCACCATGTTAAAGGAGCCCTCTATGTTTGGTGACCAGAGCTCTCCTTTGTGGCAGCCCAGGCCCCACATGTCATGTCATGCTAAAGATGCTAGGTGGCTTTTGGGCGTTTGTCTTTTGAAAAATCAATAACTCATTAAAAAGGGACTGAATAAAGGAGTAAGCAATGAAAGCCACCTGCCATTCCCTCCATGGGTGAGGGTGAGGGTGGAAGAAGGACCCTGCCAAGGTCCACTCAAAGCATTAAGGCCTGGGCGGGCAGGAGGCTCAACCACTTCCTTCACCCTCGCTCTTCCAACCCACAAATCTGACTGTCACCCTCTACTTCGATAAACACTTCAATAGAGCCCCAATACTCTCAAGAGAGATTCTAAACCTCTCAGGAAACCCCTGCAGGTCTCCTGGTCTACTCGCCCAGCCCCTCCAGCCTTTCACAGTCAATTCCTGCCTTACACCCACACTCTAGCTATACTCCATGCCTGTGGTCCCCTGAATGGCTCTGGCCTTCACATATGCTGTGCCATCTGCCTGGACTGCCCTTCTCCCTCTGCCAGCCTGAATAATTCATGGTGCTCCTTCAAGACACAGATGGAACAACCAGCAAATCTTTCCTGAAAACTCCTCCACTGTCCCCACCCCATCCAGGGGATCGGGTCCACAGCCTCTGGGCTTCCCTCTTCCTTGGCTCATGACCTAGGGACCTCTGGGAGAGGGTCTCTATCCCCTCTGAGGACAGGGACTGTGCCTGGTGATGCCCTGTGCCCAGGGCCCAGGCTGTTGCCTGGCACAGAGTTGGTGCCAGGTGGGTGCTCATTGAATGAGTGTGGTATGACATTAGCAGCAGATGCCTTTCTCCTTGTGAGTTCCCCCAGAAACCCCCACTTCAGCCTGGGACAGTGATACTTGCTCCTCAAATAGCTCTCTCTCCTCCGGAGTCCAAGCCATCAGGGGCCCTCTCTTAGGCCTCGTGATAGAAGCTAACAATTAACAAGCATTTGTTATGTGCCAGGTACTAGTGTATGCATTTTACACATGTTAACTTAGTCCTCACAACCACATATGAGGGAGGTACTTGTGTAGTCACCATTTTACAGATGAGAAAACAGAGATGGAAACCAGGAGCAGAAGAGCCAATCTTTGGACCCAGGCCGTCCAGCTGCAGAGCCTGCATTTGTAGTCACAGCCCTCTCCCTTACTGAGGTTTTTTTTTGTGAGGAGTTTGGGGTTGGGGAGACAGCCCAAAGCACACCATCCCTCAGACAGGGCCTCAAAGCCAGCTCTGCAGCTGGGAGGAGCCAGCAGGTCTGAGGAGCTCCAGTTACAGTAAACTGCTTATTCAGGCCTGGGATCCCCTGGATCCCCTCTGATTCCCTGCTCAGCTAGGCCCCTTGCCCACACCGCCCATGTCTCCACTGGAGAGCAGAGCCTCTGGCCTTAATCTCATTAGAAGCCATGAAATCACATTTGCAGTGTATTAATGCAGCGACAAGCCGGCCGGTCCTGCTTGTCTCCTGGAAGACAGGATCCTGGAAAGCAATCTCATGGGTAGGCTTCTCCCGGAACACCCGCCGACAAAAAGCAATTATGCTTTAAGAGGAAGATTAAAATAATATAAACCCTTCCCATGTCTGCCTGAGGGCCTCAGCTCCACTGGGCCCCCACTGCCTTCCAACAGTGGTTCAGAGGCCAGGCTTCCTGCTGGAGTGAGGGCTGGAGACAGGTTTTGCTCTCTCTCCCCAGGTGTGCCCCCATACTCACCATCCTTTACCTCTCCTGAGTTCCCAAAAGAAACCAAGCTGTCTCAAGCCTCTGAGCCTTTGCCTTAGCTGTTCCCTCTACATGGAATGTGGGCTTCCAACCCTTGTCTACCTGGCAAACTGTCATCTGCCCAACATAATGATCATAGCTAATGTTTTGTGAGCATTTAGCATATTCTTTAAATTTACTACACATTCAATTCAATGATCCTGTCACGGGAGTACTGTCATCCCTATTATATAGATGAAGAAAGGAGGCACAGGGAGGTTAAGTCTCATGGCTGGAAGGTGGCAGAGCAGGGGTTTTAAGCAGGGCTTTCATTCTCTCAACCAGGGCCCAGCCGTTTCCCCTCCTATATCCAATGACTGCACTGGTCTCACTGTGCTATCTGTCTTCCTGAGAGCTCTGAGAGGCCAGGCCTGGCACGGGGTTAAGCGTTTGCCTTAACAAACATTTCTTGAGTGGATGAATTGATACACCTCCCTGCAGGGATGGTAGGGGTGCAGATGTGTATCTCGCTCCGCCTCTGTGGCTGAATCCACAGTACCTTCCAGGCTGGCTATATTCTGAAAGCCTTTGGAATCCACTCTCCTCCAGGAAGGGCTCCTGGTCTACAGTCAGGCTAGCAAAGTAGGCATCATTATCCCCATTTTACAGAGGAGAAAATAGAGGGTCAGAAAAGTGAAGTGACTTGCTCAGGAACACCTAGTATGAAGCAGAGCAGGGATCTGAATGTAAGCTGAAGTCCATGTTTATCCACTGCACCTACTTGGCTATAACTCATTCTTACTCCTCAGGATGGGCAAGAGTTTAATTCTGAGGCTATTATGTAACACTTTTTTTTCTCAGTGACATCGGCCAACTCCAGTGGGCCAGGGGGTTTGCCTGGGGACTCTGAGCCATTGACAGCCCCAACCCCATCCTCAGTCCTGCTTCCAAACCACCCAGGACAATAAGCAGTCATTGTTAGGGTCAGCTTAATACTGAGTAATCTGTCTTGGACAGACTTGATGTGATATAGGGCCACCAGGCAGAAATCTGTTCCTCCGTGATCCTGTCACATTGTCTAGAAAGCCCATTAAATTATGAGTCTCCCTGAAAAGAATGCTGTAAGTCATTCCCACCTCTGTTGGTTACCGTATCAAAAAAAGTTGTGTGTGTGTGTGTGTGTGTGTGTGTGTGTGTGTGTATGTATATGATGGAGACCTCGATTTCCACCTGGGTTTGCTGTTGGCTCAAGGGAAAACCGATCATCTCCTCTATAGATGTATTTCCTACTCTGGAAAATGGATATTATCAAGCTTCCCTGCCCACCTCCCAAGACCATATGCTGCTCCAATGGGCTTTGCAGTTTCCCCCTTTGCCATCCTGGCTCAGAGTAGCCTGAGGAAATAGGGGATGGCAGAGGGCTCAGGGCTGTGGAGCCAGCACCTACTCTCCATTCTATTGGCATCCCCTGCAACTCCCTATCTCACAAACAAGCTCTCCCTGTATCATCCTTTCTCCCTACTTGCCGTTCCCTCACACACCTCCCCATTTCTGCTTTCATACCTTTGATATACTGTCCTCTCCACCTGAAAACTGCTCTCTTCAATCTTTACTGGAACTTCATCTGTTCCTTGAGGCAGGGATCAGATATCTCCCTGACATCTGTGAGGTGGGTTTTAATGAACCGAGCAATTTTCCAGTCTCTTGCTCAGCCGAACCGCACGACCTCCTTGTCAGTAGGCACCGCTTTGCCCATTGTACAGATGGGGAACCTGACGGCCAAGTGATTTGCTCCAAGTCATACAGCTTGTACGCAACTCTAAAATGGGGTCCTAAACCCATTTGAACTTGTTTTCCTACAGCTGATTGAGTCCTTGATGACCACCCAGCTCATACCCATCATGTCTTCCCAGCCCTCCGTCAGCTTGGAAAGTCATTGTCCTTCAACTTCTCCTATTTCCTCTCCCTACCTAGCCTGACATCTCTCCCAAGGGCTGGGGAATGCAGCTACCTTGTTTAGTGCTAGGGGTGTGGATAGATGGATGGATGGACAGAGAGATGACCACCCTGGATGAAGGGAGGACCATTGGACCCCAGGGCAGGCTGTCTGATTCAAATGGAAGAAGGATATCCCCTACTCATCTTTCATCTATCCCAAGAAAGAGGTTGGACCCTGCTGGCCTCAGTTGTTCCTGAGTCCAGGGACTCTGAAGAACCAGCCTAGGACCCAGGCTGGGGTGTCTTGGCTGACTGCTGACAGGCCAGTCCCTCACCAGGGCCAGGGCTGGCTGGCTGAGAACTGTCAGCCTTCATTCCTTGCTGCCCTCCCCCACCTGCCCTTGGAGTTTTATTAAAGATCAATTATTAAAGATTGGTGTTGCATGGGGTTTTAATTTCACCTCATATATCACACATGCCATGTCCTCGAAGCTTCTTTCTCTTTCGGTAGAGGCTGTACTTGGGGGGTTCATACAGGGATGAGGCCAGAAATGTCCCAAAGAGGTGCTGGCTTGTGTGTGGGAGGGTGTGTGCCCCAAGCCCTGTTGGTGAGTTGGTGTAAATCTATGTAATGGGCTGGGGGAATCGCTGCAGGTCCAAGATGTGGTGGGTATGTGTGTCTCTGTGCATCTGTGCATACATGAGGGTGGCTGTGTTTTGGAGTGTCTGTTGTGGCACCTTCCAGGGGTGTAAGTGAGGAAGAAAAGAGGGATACTACCTAAAAGCCCACGAAAACTGGACCCTCCCACCCCTCCTCCCTTCTCCTTTCACCATGAAGATCATGTCTGGAGATGAGAAGGCCATCATAGTTTACTCTTTCGGAGACCATCAGTTGCTCACTGGGGCTGGGCCTGAGCTGGCTGGGAGGATCACAGATGCAGGCACCCCCATCCTCCCCATCCTCCTCACCACACACACACACACACACACACACACACACACACACACACACACATCACACATTCACATACATATATACACATACAGGGCCTCCAGGAGGTGTGAATTGGGTGGGAAGGCAGTCGGGGGAGGGGCAGCAGGGCCATCTGGTGTGCTCAGTTACAATAATTTGCAAATGGAGCCTCTTTCCAGACTAGCACTCTGGCTGGGCCAGCCTTCTCCAGCCACCTGAAACCTGGCACCCGGGCCCCAGAGACAGTGGGGCTCACAAGTTCCCAACAGCTCTCCCCTGGGAGGCCGGCTAAGCAAGAAGGAGCAACACTATCTTCTAGATGTAGAAACTGAGGCCCAGCCCCAGCTGTTTTACCCAATGTAGACATCCCAACTCATTACTAGAACCAGTTAAACACTTCCTTCAGGGGAGGGCTAGCTGTAAGCTAGCTCATTTAATCTTCCGAGCAATAGATGACACAGGAAATGTGCTTGCTCTCCCCCATTGTACAGATGGGAAAATGGAGGCTGAGGGAAGTCATGCAACCTGCACAGAGACTGATCTGAACCCAGGCCCATCTGACTCCAGTGCACCTGCCTTTCACTGTAAGCTGACTGAACCCCAAGATTCTCCTATATCTGATCTGCCGAGCTCCAGGCACCGACCCTGATAGGACTCTAAAGGCATATGTAGAAGACTTGGAAATCAGGCAGGGTGGGTTGAAGGGACAGGCTTGGGCAAGGATAGAAATAGTAGACCCCCCCCCCAACTTCTACTATGCCCAGGGACCTCCTACGTCTCCTTCAGAGGCCCCTGCAGGCAGAAAGTCTTTCAGTGCCACCAAAGAAGAAGAGGGGACAGCAGGAGGCCTGCAGGGTAATTGTGGTACATTTAGCTGTGGCCTTTCTCTCTCTGAGGGGGCTGGTCATGTCCCCCACCCTGCCCTCCCTGGGGCCAGCACCAGCCAGCCCCGCCTCAGCCCTCTGCCATGGTGATGATTATGTACCCCTCCCTGCATGGGTGACAGCCACTCTGGAACGCCTTGACAGTGTCTTTGTTCTCCTGAAATAAAAGAAAATGGAGTTACAAAGGGAAACCTCAGGTAGCTTTTAACGGGGCTCAGCTGCCTGGGGCAGAGTGTGTTTAAGCTGGAGGCAGTTGTCACAGGAACAGAAGGAGGAGCCACCCGCAGTCCCCCTCCTGCTCCCTTTTGCCTCTGTGATTGAGTTTACTCAAGGAAAAGGCTCTTCCAAATAGCGGCAAAGGAGAAAATCAATGAAAATTGATAGAGAAATGTAAAGCAGCTGTCCACCGTGTGTGTGTGTGTGTGTGTGTGTGTGTTGTGTTAAGTGCAGCAAAATCATGCTGCCTAGACCCCGGCTGACCTGCTTAGGGCTGGAGGCCAGGAGGGTGGGGGGAGGGAGGGGTCTGGAAGTCACTCCGTGGCACGTGGCAGTGGAGGAGCAATGGTGGCTGGGGGAGGGGTAGCAGCGGAGTCTCACTCAGTTAGAGGAGAGATTAATATATTCAATCGCTAAGGGTAATTGAGGGAACAATTGGAGTGTTTTTTTAAAGCCCATAAAACTGCCTCATTGGAGAAGAGGAGCTGACCTGTTTTTATCCTCTGTATCTGATGCAGCATAGGAAGGGAAGAGGAGGGGTGACACTGGGGTCCCAAAGCAGAGGGACTGGAGCATCAGCCTGGGAGAGGGCTAGCAGTCCCGGTCTAATCTGTTCTCACCATTCCCACCTCTCACCACTTTGTTAGTAGCAGTCCAAGCACAGCCTTCTGGAGCCTCTGTTTCCATACCTGTGAAATGGGCCAGGGAGAAGAGAGGAAGCTGCAGAAGGGGCGGCAACACAAGATGGGAAGCGGACACCCACAGGGAAGGTCAGGCACTGAGGCGAAGGGCCCTGAGCAAAGAAGTGCCCAGTTCCCCAGCCAAGCCAGCACCCCACCCCCACTGGGAGGTGAACCGGGCAGTAAAGTTAATGAAATCCACATCGTGTGCCTTTCCCCTGCCTGCACTAATCCAGTCTCCAGGGCAATAGAAATTGTGTATGCAATAGGAAGCAATAAAAGGCATAATGAATTTAAAAGCAGAGCAAAGAGAGGAGGAGGGAAAAGATCTGCTGTTGGCCCCAAGGCAGAAGGATGCCTGGGGCTGGGAAAGTGCAGACTTGGAGCTCCAGACGGAATTGGGACCAGAAAGAGTCAGAGAGGAGGGTGGGAGACGGGGAGAGGGAGGTAGGAAGGGAGGGAACAAAAGAAGAGAGACTCAGAGACAGAGGTTTAGGGACAGAGGGCAGAGGGCGCTAGGCAAGCCGCTGACTGCTCTGTTTCCTTCTACTTCTCCTTAATGAAAGCCCCCAGCCTGTTGGTGCCAAAGCCACAATCGGAATCCACAGGCGTGGAGGCTGGTGCTCGGCATTGGGTGATTGCTTTATTAGCTTTTTCTTCTCTTATTTTCCCCTCCAGGGTGAAAAAAAAAAAAAGGTGTTTTAAATGGGAAAAAAAAAAAAACAAAAACCATCCTTGAAAGCGTCATTTAAAAGGTTCCTGGGGAATGGAATCATTTCCATGAAACAAAAGTGTGATTGTTTGGAAGAGGTAAATGCCAGGATGGAATGGGGGAGGGCCGCACCGCAAACTCCCTCCTCTTTCTCCCTCTCTCGCTCCTCTCTGTATGGGAGGAAGCTCCAGGGCCTAGGGTGAAGGAACCCCCAGGATGGCTCCCAGAGCTACAAGCGAGGAATTTTTAAGTTCGTGTTTTCAGAAATTTCATCACTGGGAATTTCCAGCCCAAAGTTTCCCTCTGAAACAGCTCTGCCTGTGGGAGGTTGTCCTTAAACCTTCAAGATCTCTTAGAGAGGTGAGTTAGGTGCTGGGAGGCATGTGGCCGCTGAGGCCTTACAGCTCCAGGCCCAAGGCTGTTCTGGCCTACCCCTGCCCCCCAATTCCCCAGGAGGCCTCATTTGCTCTTCAAAGAGTTGAGTGGGAGTCACCCAGCTGGCCAAGCTGCCAGACTTTGACCAGCACCTTGCTGCTTCCCTTACCCTCAGGGACCTACTCTGCCTAGCTCTGGACAGATGACCCTCATTCTGGTCAGATAAACTCCCTCCTACCCAGGGAAGGAGGGCCTCAGGTGTGCTGGGGTGGGGCAGCCATGTGGTCTCAAACCTGCCAAGAGGTGAATGAGGCAGCGCCAGGGACAAGATGAGTCCCCATGGAGCTCTGCTGGGAAAGGAAGCCCCTGAGCACCCTGTGCAGCCGGCAGGAAACCTGGAGCTGGTTCCCTCCTGTCGGGTAAGCTTCTCTCTGCAGACCTGTCTGCATGCCCCAGTCCCCGTTCGTGGGTCTGGGGATGAGGGAGTGATTTTATCCTGGAGTCCATGAGTGTACATGCTAGAAATATTCACGAGGGATATGACTTTCACCACCCTCTCCACCCTCCAACACACACACACATACAGGGGAAGAAACTTGGGGACTGGAGAAGGGAAGGTATTCACTGCCTATATAATGTTAGCTCAGGGGAATCGCTTGTCTAGTGCAGTCTCCAGAATTCGGCGAAAGCTGTGACCAGCACTGGTGTGGCCATTTAGGGCTAAGTGACCTGTGGGCCATGGCTAAGGAGTGAAGTGATTCAAATTCAAAGCCAGTCACTGAAGCTCACACTGAGCCCTGCCTCCTGCTCCCTACTTATTCTGGATCATTGCATTCCTGATCCCCCTGCCCTCTGCCCCCCTGCTCCACCCTTAACCCCATCCCTCATCCCATGACCATCAGCAGTTCTGGTTTAAAAAAATGACACACAAGTTGAAGAACAACTTGTAAGCTTACCATAATGTTCTAAACTGAATAGATTCAATGGTTGAAATGCCTAATATAGACAAGACAGGATAGTTTGGAAGAGACAAAAATCAGTACAGGGAAGGCTTCCTGGAGGAGGTGATCTTGAGCCTATCCATTTGCACCTGGAACTCCAAAATCCATTCTTGGCTTTGAACTGAATATGGCTGAAGTCGGGCTCTGCTCAAGAATGCAATTCCCTCCTCTTCTCTCCATCCTTTCTGCTTACTACATTTTCTTCTCACACCCCCAACCCCACCCCTTTTCAGCTCCCTTTCTCCTCTTCAATTGAGAACTAAAAAGGTCTGGGTTAAGTCCTTTCCTCCTGGGCTTCATTGTCCCATCTACAAAGAAGGGAGGAGGGAGGATAGTTTCAAGGCTCTCTGTGGTTCTAGGCCACATCCACTTTCCCAGGGAGCTGGCCACAGGCCTGAAGGACAGCCTGCAGCCCTACCTCTCACTGAAAAGCCAGGTTCTTGGTCTCGCTGCTGTCCTTCCAGCTGTGTCTTTGAGTCTCCAAGTCGCAGTCCCAGAAAGGTGCCTGCCTTCCTCAGGCAGAACAGTTGGATGAGTCTGCCTGAGCTGAAAGAAGCAGCTCTTCTCTTCTCTGAAGGACCCCTTTCCATTGTCTGTCCCCCACCAGCTGCCTGGCCCTGTTGTCAGGGTTGTGATTGCTGACTGCCCCCCGCCCCCCGGAGGGAAGTGATTTTCCTTTTCCTTAAAGCCATTTTCTTGTCTTGCTAGAAGCAGACATCTGACACTTTAAAAGGGAGAATGGCAGGGAGCTGATGGCATTAAATAACAGAAATTAGAGCTGCCTAAGATGGCTCAGCCATCTCACAGTCCCCTTCCCCACAGCAGTCCCACCCTTCCCTCACATGTGTTACATGTATTCAGAGCTGCAGCTTGCAATGCACTGTCTACGTGGTCCCTGGCTCAGGGTAGCCAGGCCATGCTGGGACCTGGAGAGCAGGGGACTGCTTCTCCCTGAGCTCTGAACCTTTTGTGTACCTAGTCCTGTTACAAATTCTAGGACCGAAGGCCAAGGCCCAGGCCCTGAAGTCAGGGAGCTTGCAGCCTGAAGGAAAAGAAGGCAGGTAGGAACCCAGGTATCATCCAGCTCAGTCACCAGCTCACCACTGTATCCTCAGCACCCAGCAGAGAGCAGAACATATAGTAGGTTGTCAAAACTATTTGTTGATATAAGAATGAACGAATGAACAGAGGCCAAAGTGGTCCACGTAGCAGGCTGAGACCTGGACAAGAGAAGCCGGTACCTGCATCTCTGGTCTGTCCTTCCAGTTCTTCTGGCACATGCTTCCAAATCACTCTGTCTAAACTACAGCTCAGATCTTGTCTTTCTCCTGTATAGACCCTTCTGGTGGCCCCTCATTGCCTCCTCAAGTGAATATCCACCTCACTCTTTTGCCGCTGTACCCCAATTCTCTCCACTTTCTCCCACCTATCCTCCCCCTCCCAGCCTGACTCAGCTCACCACTCTGGGCTCCACTTCAGCCCAGACCAATGCACTGCTGGGAGACTGGCACAGCAGGAGAGCCACCCATCTTTGGCTGTAAACTTTTGTCAAACTCAGCTCTTTTTCCTGCTGCCAGCGAAGCCCTTTTCTTCTTCTCAATCAGCTTATTCTGGTCCCTTCTCCTAGAATAACCTCCCCAAAGCCATCCCTAAATGGGGTCTGACAGAGTTGGCACTTAACAAAAATTTGATGGGTGAATGAATGGATAAATGAATGAATGAACAAATGAATGGAAGATTCATCTCAAATGACATCTCTTCTGAGAAGCCTTTCTTAGGCTCCAAAATCAGACATGCACATTCCTCACAAGAGCTCTCCTAGCACATTCTTTGGAGGACCATCCAATGCCCACCTTGTGTCTGACTGTCTTCAAGCCAGGTGGCACCTGAGCCCAGAGACTGAACTAGCTTTGGATTCCATGCACTCTGATGCACTAAGCTCCCGAGGAAATGTCGGCATTAAATGGAATCAAGCATCCTTGGGGATGATTCTCAGTTTCTCCACCTCTAAAATGGGCTGCTACTAGCTCCCTACTAGCTCCCACTTGTACTGGCTGTGAGGACTACCAGACACATGCCTGGTTGCAGAACTAGCTACAGTGGAGAACCCTTCTATAGCTTGGACAAAAACTAGACTCCCTCACCTGGGCCTGAGGCCGTGAGGGTTTTGGTTCAGGGCCCAGTCTCTCATGGTTGTGGTGGGAGCTGGATGGACTTGAGGGCAGATGCACGAAGACTTCTGTCTTGGGGTCACTCGGAGCCTCCCTCAAAACCTAGTAGGAATGTATGAGATTGAGTTGGGGACTGAATGGTTTTGGAGGTTACTCACTTACTGGGCAAAAGAAACAACAGCCAGCAGTGTCCCTGCTCTATGTAGCCTTCGCTCCATTTTCTGTCTCCCCTGTCCAGCTGGGACTCCCTGTCTCCATCCTCAGACAGCAGGTTCTCCAGAACCGAATAAGGCAACCTGAGAAAGTTCTGCTGCTCTGCTCAGCAAGGGATTCGGGACAGTCAGGCTTATCAGAGATGCTGGGTCTCCTAAATGGGGAGTCAGTAATGCCGGAACCTGAGCTGGGACCCAGGGGATACCCACAAGCAGCCTGGGCAGCTGGGGCTCTGGACTTGGTGACATAGGTTCTGGCTGGCTGGCCCCTAGAGGGCAGTTTGACTACGGAGGCTGATAGGCCCAGTATACATGGAAAGCCACACTATAAGCCAAGCCCCCACAGTGGTGGCCGTGGGGTTCACTCTGGCCTGGAGCAGAGCCAGGCTGCACAGTAGCAGTACAGGTCCTCATGCTCCCGCACTGAGAGGTTCACGAGGGGCTGGTCTGGGTGCGGGCAGCTGGAAAAGATGGCCTTGCCCACCTACAGGGCCTCCTGGCCTAAGGCCCCTCCAACCTCAGTGCCTCCACCTGCAGTTGTGTGTTGTGTTGCCCATCGTTCTTGCAGAAACCTGGGTGGGGAATATGGGACTCAGAGATACCTCTGGGGTCTCCCTGCCTCCCCCAAGGGATGAGGAGGACAAGCAGGGGTGTCAGGAAACTTGAGTTCCCAGCCTTTGAATTGAAGCCAGGCTTAGCTAAGATTTCCGCTGGGTGGCCCCTTCTTAGGACCTGCCCATGGCCCATCCTTTTAATGATGGCCCACAGGGTGGGGTGGCAAGGAGAGGGCTCCTAGCCTATGAGATAGTTCTGGGTCCTACAACCACCCTGAGGGAAGAATTCAACTTGCCTCTGATTTCTGGCCACTTAAAGGCCTGGAACCTGGTTTTCTCATTCCTTCACATCCCTTCTACTCCAGGAAACCTGTCTGGATGGACTCACAATCTAGGCATGGATCTTCTGCTCCCTCCAGATTACTTAACTATTTTCTTTGGGATTCCTGCCTTTCCACCTGATCTGGAAACTTCCTGAAAGCAATGCCCTGGTCTCTACCTCTCTGTCCACCCCCCATACCCACAGTCCAGTGGTGTTCATGGTGGGGCATTCAGGGTGCTGGCTCTAATGTTACTCAGTGAGCCGTCCACTGCCAGTACTGGCCACAAACCTGCTGTGTGCTCAGCCCTTGTAAATTCACAAAGCCTTTTTTCACCAGTCCTTTCAATTCCTCCTCACCTGACGCTGTGCGACCAGCATTAGGGTCCCCACGTCACACTGAAGGAGGCAGGAGTTTACAGAGGGCTAGCATTTGCCTCAGATCACACAGGCAGAGCTTCCGGATTGACCCTGTCCCTCCTAGTTCCCCTGAGGCTATCCGGGGTCCCTGACAGGGCCTGGGGCAGGAGTTGAAGGGTCTTTCTTTCTCCCAACCCCCACCCTTACTTTGTACCTTTGGGCAAAGTAAAGACAAACTTGTTCCTCGTGTGGGTGAGGCTCTAGCCAGGATGCTGCTGCTCAATGACTTCAGAGACAGCAGAGCAGCAGCGGGGGCTCTCTGCAATTGCACCCCAGCCCTAGAGCTGGCCTGCTGAGGGTTACGAGCTGACAGCTACAGGGCATATCTATCCTCATTGTTAAACCCAACACTCAAGACCTCAAATGCCAGGTCCAGCGTCTTATCCTCGGCCTTTGGCCCCAGGCTGGGCATGGATGCAGGGACCCAGGGTTTGGACCCCCTGAAAGCCATGGCCATGTCAGGGACTGGCCCTTGAACTGAGCGCTGCCTCCTCCCACCCCACAGCCTTAGCCTGGGCCCCATTCGAAAGCCTCCATGCTGGGCACTCAGGGCCACACCCCAACCCTCTCTGTTTGTTTGAGGAGAAACCAGGTAACAAGCCAGGAAGTTAGGCCTGTCCCAGGGAATAAAGACTGCCACTAACCCCTGCCTTTTAGCATTTGTTAATTCAGTAAACATTTATTGAGCATCTACTGTTGCCAGGCACTATTTTAGGCATTTGGAATACAGCAGTGAACCAAACAAAGATTCCTGCCCTCCCGAAGCTTATTTTCTAGTTGGGGAGGGGCATGGAGACAAACAGGCCCTGTACACGCACCCATTCTTCCCTCAACACTTCCCTCTTTCTCCCTTACTTTCTTCTTTCCCTCTTTCCGACTGTGTTGGTCTTAGCATGGTTTGAGGGCCCTCCACATCTAACACCCCATCCTTCCCACTCCTGGCCTGCCCTCTCCCACTCAATCCCTGCGGCAAGCTCATTTTTTCTGGTGTGTGTATATGGGTACTTTTAAAAAAAAGACTGGGAAAATGCACAACATAAAATTTAACATTTAACCATTTTCGAGTGTGCAGTTCAGTAATGTTCAGTATATTTACATTGCTGTACAACCAAGCTCCAGAACACTTTTGATTTTGTAAAACTGAAACTCTACACCCATTAAACAACACCTCCCCACTTTCCTTCCCCCCAGCTACTGGCAACCAATATTCTATTTTCTGAGTCTATGACTGTGACTACTTTAGACATCATGTAAGTGGAATCACATAGTATTTGTCCCTTTGTGATTGGCTGAGATCAGTCAGCATAATGTCCTGGGGAAGGCTCACTTTTGCCACACACCAGACTTGCCCTGTCTCCCCTCCCTGCCTTTGCTTGTCCTGATTCCTCTGCTCAAACTGCAGTACTACTTGTCACCCTATTCATTCTTCAGACTGGTTAAAAACCTCCTTCTCTGGAACTGGGTTAGTGACTTTCTCCTCTGCAACACTCTGCACCATCCTCTCCTGTCTCAAATGATAACTTTCCTACACTCAACTGAACATCCTTCAGGGATCATGTTGTTTGCCCAGGACAGGACTGGGCAAGGGGTAGGTGCCTAAGGGAACATTAAAGCATTACAGAATAAATGAATAAATGAACAAATGAATGAATGAATGAATGAATGAATGGAAGGATAAATGAATTAATGGACAAAACCGACCCTACTTCTGCTTGTGCAGAAAAGAGTAAGAAATGGTTCTTTTGGCTGTTTCATTTGGATTTCATCTGTGAGAAGTAAAGACCATTTTGGGTTTTGACCCACACTTGGATTCAGAGATGCATCCTGGTGCCCAGGAGTGTGGGCGGCAGTGTTGGGGGTAAGTGTCAGGAAAGAGACAGTGGTTCATAAAGCTCAAGCTTCTCCTCGCCTGGCCTCAGTTCCATGGGGCATGTCTGTAAACCTCAGTGAATTTTAGCAGGTCAGGGCTGGATAGCACTCCCATTTTACAGATGGAGAAACTGAGCCCAGGATAGCAGAGTAAGACCAGATCCCTACTCCCTTCCCAGGATTCACTTCACTCCCAGCTGCTTCCCTGATTCAGCTTCCTGTGGTTTTCAAAAGGTTTAAACTCCAGGCAGAGGCCTGACTTCCACAGAAGTCAAGAGGGGGTGGGGCAGGGAGTGAGGTGAGCAGAAGAGGCAACAGCGCTGACTTCCAAGCCTCCTTCCTTCCGCAGCCCCAGCATGAAAGGCCTTAATGGGGCCCTCCAGTCTTCTTTCTTCCTGGAAGAATGGCTTACTCAGAGGCTGCTGGCTTTGTCTGGAAGAGCCTGGGCCTGCAATTAGCCCACCCCAGAGGGTTCTCTTCCTGCTTCCCACAATAGCTCCTTTCAGCCTCCCCCACGACACCTCCTCCCATGGCTCTTATGTGCCTTCAGACCCTTGTTTGAAGGACCCACCTCCAACTGCTCCCACTCCTGGCCTCTGCTCAGAGCTGAATCCTCCCTGAAAGAACATGTGTGAGTTCACTGGACCCTTCAAGGGTCTGGAGGCTGGGGCTATTACTTGCTTCTACAGATGGTAAAAGAGAGGCACAGAGAAACCAGGTAGATGAGTGAAAGTCTGGACCTGCACTTCAGGCCTCCTAATCCCAGGCTAGTATATCATATGATCACTGCTGCTCCACAGTGGGACTTCAGTAACCAGTGCCCTCCAGCAGCCTTCCCTCCCACACAGTGGGACTGTCCCAGGCCCACATCCCATGCCCTCCAAGTCCACAGGGCCAGAGGCTCAAGGGGTGATAGAATCACAGACCTGACTGGCAAAGTGGAGCAAGGTGGCCAGCTTCTCCCCATTGTACAGATGGGAAAACTGAGGCCC
>NW_006442512.1:2136129-2138597 GCF_000325575.1 Pteropus alecto
GGTTACCTTGAAACTCTCCTATTTGAGTGGTAACTCTGATCCAGTGCCCATGCTTCCAACCCCACATGTTGTATGTCCTTCTCCTCCTGACTTCCTGCTCCAGGCTCCAGCACAGAGCACTGTCATTAGAGTCTTGGGACAACCTTGAAGCCCTCTGACTCTGGCCTTCAGCCAAGCAGCAGCTGGGCTGCACCCATGATCTCTGGAATCACCGTGGCAGCCCTGCTCTGCCAGCCTTGGCTCGAAAGGGATAAAGTTCCTGGGGTAGCTGGAGTGAGAAGGTGCCAGCCTCTCTGGCAGCATTAGCAGCACTGACTTTGCCTTTCAGAAACGTGCTCAGTTGCCCAGCTGCTCCACTGGCTCCAAGGACTCAAACCCCTGCTTGGGGGCCCTGCAGAATCTGAGGGTTCTGAGACCAGTGCCAGTCCTCCTACAGCATTGGAGACGGACAGAGCAGATATGGGGGGAGGGGGGCAGGAACTGGCAGGGGCAGCACAAAGTCAGCACATAACAGCCCAAGAAAAGGCACTGCCCAAAACCTTTAGGAGGAGAAACCAACTTCACAGCCAGGCTCAGAGAGAAGGAGACGGAGAGACAGAACAGTGGGAGAAAGGGAAAGACAGAGAGAGGAAGAGAAAGGGAAAAAGATACATAGAGATTGACAGAGAACGAGGCAGAGACACAGAGAAAGAGAGACAGTAACATAGGAGACAGGCAGGCTGAGTCAGACAGAGAGAGAGAGTGGGAGAGAGAGACAATAATAGGGATGGAAAGATAGACTGATAGACTGGGACAGACAGGCAGACAGAAGGACAGAGAGAGAAAGAGAAAAAGAAGTGAAATAGGAGATGCCGACAGACGGATCCATCAGTGGGCAGAGGTTTTGCTGTATTCTCATTAGACAGATTGCTGAGAGGTGTGTCTCGGGCCTGCTGTTTAATCAACTCTGGGGGCCTTTGCCCAGCCCCAGGGACTGGCCCCAAGCCACAGAATGGAGCAGCATCCAAGATCTGGGAAGGGAGGTTTCTGGAAGAACAGCCACGTAGGTGGCAAAGTGGAGGAACAGCCACGTAGGTGGTGATGGTGGTGGGGATCTCTGACAAAACGTCTCTTGGCTTAGTTACTGTCCCTGGAATATCATGTGGCCTCTCTGGGCTTCTGTTTCTTCTGGATGTGAAGGTGAGTAGAGCAGGGGTCTCTGAGGTGTCCTCCAGCCCTCAGATCTGGCCTTAGCAGGCTCTGTCTTTGTAGCTAACTTAACTGCTCTATCCTATTTAACTAATAATCTCTACCTCATTGTCTAAGATAGCTGCTTGAGATCCAGCCATCGCAACTGTATTTCAACTAACTGGAAGGAAGAAAAGAGAAAAGAAAACATCTCTCTTTTAAAGAACACCTCTCTTTGGAAGTTAGGCTAAATACTTTATGTTCTATCTCATCGGCCAATACTTAGTCTCAGGGCTGCATCTAGCTTCAGAGGAGGCTAGGGAATGTACAATACTAGGCTGTGGACAAAATCCATTTCACACAGCTCAGTAATGACTTCACAGCTCCTTATTCACAGCAGGCTTCAACACAGCCTCATGATGTTTTCCTTTTGCTTACTAGATAGATTTTAAATATACATTTACATAAATATACATTTCAAAATAATTTACACATTATACAGCAACTTGCATTATTGGTTATTGCTGCTTGGCACTATGCCTTGGGGGCTCTACCATGCCAGTCCACAAGGAAGTACCTCCTTGGGACAGCTGAGTGGTACCTTACCATACCGATGTATCAGAGCTTACTGATGGGTATTGGACTTGGTTACAAACAACAATGGGTGTCTTCTCTGCATATAAATGCAAATGTTCCTTGAGGATAGATTCCTAAAAATGGACCAAAGTTTAATTCTCTTTGTGTGGTGGGTTTAACCCTTTCTGTCTAAAACCCTTCTCCATAGGGAAGACAGTTGGTCAGGTCAGAGCCAGGGGACCCCTTCCAATGTGGTTTGGGCTGGTCCCTCTCTCCTTCTCTTCCACTGAGTAGGCATAGCCTTGACATTATCCTTGCTTCTGTGCCCACTATTTTGGAGGCTTCACCATTGTTGGAAGCCAATTTCACATCCTAAAGTCTGTGCTCCTTGGGCTGCGCATTCCTTTTATTGACTGTACTCCCTTTCTCCTGAGAGGAGGAAGAAGACCCTTCCCCAAGAGTCATCCTGGGAATTTAGGGCCACACCTTTATCCCTTCTCACGCCTTCCTGCGTGCCCCAGCATCACGTTTTAGCATCTTCTGAGCACTTTTCCTTTCCTTAGTCCTGTTTATACCCTTCTAGGAAGGGGATGGGAGAGCATGGTGTGCCTAAGCCCACCCCCTGCTCAGCGACGGGGATCAGGGGTCTGTCTCTGCAGCCTCGGGGGCTGCGGGAGTGTACTTGGGATACACGATTGCCCCAGAACCCCAGCCTTCTTCTAGGG
>NW_006442512.1:2139943-2161466 GCF_000325575.1 Pteropus alecto
CAGGAATGCTGATCAAGTTATTAAAAGCTTAGCTGGTGATTCCCCTCCAGCTTGGTGCAATTCATCAGGCAATCTGCCCCGCCCCCAGTGATGGATGGTGACAAATGAGGGTAGGTAGGGGGCTCCGGAGCCCATCCAGGGCCACAGCTGGGGAACTCAACCATCAAAGCCTTGAGCAGGCTTCTCCACCGAGGTGACTCTGAGGGCCAAGGAGATCAAGTTTCGGGCAAATGGTTTGAGGGGTGGAGACGCTCCTCCGGAGACAAGCTGTCCTGTGTGTGGTGTGGGGCCCCAGCCCTGCTGTAGGCCTGAGCTGGAGAAGTGGGGGTGGGGTGGGCTTCTCTGATTCTGAATCACAGGCAGGAGGCCTGGGGGCTGGAGGAGGGGCCTGGCCTGAGCTGGTGGGAAGGAAGGAGCTGCCTTTCTGGGAGGAGATCAAACACCTTTGAAAGCAGGTGCTGAGGACGTTGCTCAGGGCCAAGTGCTGAAACTGCACAACCAGCCAGCCCTCTGGGATCCCAGCCAGAGCCTGTGCTGGCGCTCAGAGGAGGAGGCTCTAGTTGTTGGGGAGCACCCCGTCTGCCTGGAGGGACAGGACTTCCCAGGGTGATCAATAAGGAGAGGAAGAGATACAGAAGGGAGAGGCCAAGAGAACGCCTGGTGGAGGTGGGCCAGGTAGGACTGAAACAGGTGGGGGGAGCAGGGAGATGGCATGCTGCGGGGAACAGAGCACCAACGAAGGCTTGGAGGCAGGAAGCGGGCAGGAATGGTAGGGCTGAGCAATTCCGAGAGATGAGGTTGGAGACCTGGAGATGGCTATACTGGGGGATACTGGGGAGCTAGCGTGAGCTCCAAAAGGCAAGAAGAGTCATGTCTGAATAGGAGCTGCTTGTGAGCAAGAGATCGATGGAGAGTCCTGTCCTATGGGAACAAGGAGAGAGCACTCAGGGGATCTGCCCAGCAGTCAGTGTCCTCAGTGAGGAAGGAGGGCAGCACAAAGCCTGCGTGTCAAGGCCAGACTGTGGTGGCACCACCCCAGGGAGGACGTGCTGGGAAGGGAGAATCCAGGGCTCTTATAGCTGAGGGAATTGTCATGGCCTTTGGGCTAGTCCTCCTCTGAAGACAGGAAAACTTCTGTAGCATCCTGATACCAGTCTCTTCGTGATTGCCTCCCTGCTCTATGGGGGGCTCACTACTCTGTGAAGCAGGAAAACTATCTTTGTCTTGAGCTGAAATCTGTCTCCCTGCCTTCCCTCCTCTGAGTCAGTTCTAGCCTAGTCCTCTGGGAGGGGAAGAACAGCCTGCTTTCTGGGAACAGGCAGCTACCCTCCTCCTCCTCACCAGTATCCACACTCATACCAGAGCGGTCTGGCCTAAGTCCCTTATTTTCTGATGATGCTGTTGGTGAGGGAGCAGGAGAGTTCTAGAAATGGCATGTCACATGATGCTTCTGATACTCCTACATAGCAAGGGAGGTAAGGGGTACAGAGCTGTCCACACTCTCCCCTCATGACCTTTGCAGCCAGCAACACTGCATTCCAGGCACTGAGTGGGTTCAGGCTGGGTCTGGAGCCAGGGTTAGGCACATATGTCTACCAGGGGCATTTCCATAGGTGTGTGAGTGCACTGTGTAGATGAGTACAGCCCCCTAGCTTTCTGGCCTGCATGGGGTGGAACCCTTTTATCCATGGGTTCACAGGGGGGACAGGCTGTACAAGCAGGCACATGGGTTATCCCCCCAACTCCTGGACCAGAGCCCCCCTTGGTGATTCTTTGTTGTGCTGATGGCATTCGAGGTGTTTCTGAGGCTCTGCGGCTTTACTGAGGTTTGGGTGGTGTAAAACTTTTGAAGGGAGCAGTTGGACTTAGAGAGCCAAGGGCTGGGATGGGAGGATGGTGAGCAATGGGGGTCTCTGGGTTTCTGTAACTGCTCACCATGGTTTCAATCAGATTTCTTGCCTGATTTGCCAGAGTTTGAGAGTCCTTGGAATGTGGCTGAGGTCCTGAGGTCCTGAGGTATTTTAGATGTCCTGGTGTGTTCATGAAGTTCTGGGGATTCATGAGGGCGATATCGAGGTGATATTGAGGTTCTGGGGTTCTTGTTGTGTTATTAAAATTCTGGGGCTATTGCTGAGATTCTTGAGATGGTTTGGGGGTCCTGGGCATACTTGGGGGTGTTTCTGAGTCCTGGGTCTGCTGCTGACCTTATGCATTCATTCTGGTCCACTCCTTTTAAGTGTAACACTTTGCCCTTTGAGGATTCTGGTAACTACAGGCCAAGGAAGGTACACACGCACATGGGCCTCTGTTTCTGGATGCAAAAATTCCCCAGATTTAATCAACTTGAAGAAAAACAGGGGGAGGAAGGAAGCCCAGTCCCAAGGACTTCTTGGGCCAGTTCCAGCCAGAGGGGCAGGGCAGACTGCCTTTGTCTGCTCAGAGCCCGGATGCTTTTTGCTAGCCTCCTCCCACAGTGAGCAGGGCTAAGCTACCCTAATCTGCACCCAGCAGAGAGAGCCCCGCTGGCCTGGGCTGCTCCTTGGATATGGCATCAGCCTCATCTGCATGGGTTCTCGAAAGCCACAGCTGGGAAGCCCTGCCCCCTGCCCTGCTCCCTCCTTGCCTCTTAGACTCCCCTTCTCTGCTCTCCGAAGACACTTACACTCATTCCAGCTACCACTGCTGACCATGTCTGATCTTAGAGCCCTACTCCAGGACCCCTCCTCCAGGAGGAAGCCTTCAAGACTGCCCAAACCATCTCCTCACTCCTCCTCCCCACTCCTCTCCTCTGAGCTTCTGCAGTCTGTCTCTCAAGTACCTCCACTCTCTGGCCCCTCCTCTCCTGGTGGCAGGTGCTGGTTTCCTACTCTTTCAAGTGTGTCTCCCCTTGTAAAGCGAACTCCAGAGGGCAGGTCCTGGACTCTGCTGCCAGGCCTTGGGAGAAATTCTTTAGGAGAACCTCATTACCCTTTCTCCTCTTATTACTTTTCCTTGCCAGCTTGCAGTCCCACACCTCAGAGCTAACCCTCCCATTTTGCAGATGCAAGTTCCAAGCTATTCTAGCTCCAAGCTGAGGAGATACTTTAGGATCAAGAAGTGCCCCTCCCATCCTGAGCTACACGGCCACCCAGTATCCATGGATCTCCAATCTAGCCTGTCTTCCGGCCCCTGTAAGAGTGGTTAGGGGAAGAGGGGCCAGGAATCTGGGTATAAGGCAATGGGAGATGCCTGGACAGTCACAGCTGCTCTCTGTGGCTTTAACCTGGTATGCTGGCTCCACATTCTGGGACCATGAAGTCATTGAGGGCGGGGAGTGGGGGCCTTGGGGGAGAGGAGAGTTCACAATAAAAGAGTCTCTAGGCTGGATGACCCACCCTTCCTGGGTCAGAGGCAGGGCTGAGTTCTGGAGAGATGAAGGGACTTACTCAAGGTCACAGGGCCAGCCCAGGGCTCAAACCCAGGTAGGCTGCCTCCCCCAACCAGTATTTTCCACTGCCATGTAGAAACCGTGCTGTTACCTCCTGGACCTTCTCCTTTCTGTTCCCAGCCCAGTCCTGACCCTGACCATGGTGCTGGGCACAAGACTGGTCCCTGGCCCCTGTGCCCACACCTAGGAGTTGGATGAAGCTCACCATTTTCTCACCTCTGCTGAGGGCCTCCCTGAGAGTGGCCTCTGCATCACTCTACTGAGGAGGGTGGGGATATCATGGGCCCTGCACTATCTCTGGGGGGAGGGGTGGTCCCGCTGGAAGTACCTTTGGGGGCAGAGCAGGGTTTGGCTCAGGGAGGGGTGTTGTGGGGAAGGGACTGTGCCTCATCTTGCCTGGGGCCCCCGAGGCTGTTGGAGGCTCCTGCAGGCAGCCCTAATGCCTTTCCTCAGTGCCCAGTTGGGTACCTTCCTCTCTTCCTTCAGGCCTCTGCTCAGATAACATCTCCTTAGCAAGGCTTTTCCTGACCTAAAGAAGCCAACTCCTGTCTGTCTATCTCTTTTCTTATCCCGCTTTATTTTCCCTCTCAGCACTCATGACGCATTTTGTCTCCCCGCTCCCCCCACCACACATTAGGTTTCCTGAGGTACAGGACTTGATCTATCTTGCTTGCTGCTGTATTCTCAGCATGTAGAACCTTGGCTGGCACACAGTCGGCATGCAATTGACATTTGTTGAGTGAATGAATGAATAAGTGAATGAATGAATTAACCAGGCTGGGGGGTAGATTCAGGCTCCCTTCAGGGAAGGAAGTAGTTTCTGACAGACAGATGTCCCACCATGAACATCTCTGCCTTGTAGAGGAAGTAAGCTTCCTGTCACAGACTGGACTCTAATTTTTAGAGGTATCATGAGGCGGATTTAAAATCAAATAGGAGTTGGTTGCTCCCTAAGCTACCTGTCTGAGGCCTATGAGCAATGAAGGGGCTGTCAGGCTCTAGAAAGCCCGACTGGATAAACCAGGGCACAACAGTAGCACGCACAGGACAGGCCCATGGAGGAGTGATGGTCTCCAGAAAGAGCATGGCTTTGCCAAGTCCAGGTATAAGGTCCCTCTGACCTAAGCACTGTGTATCAGGGGAAGGGGGGAGGTGGAGGAGAAGAGGCAGAACTATGTCCTCGGAGCTCACAGCCAGGCCTGGGAGGCAGGATTCACCCCAAATCCCTGGGATTAGACAGGCGGTATGGGCTCCTGCACTGCATCAAATAAAGTTCAGGTTCAGCTCTGAGTCAGCAGACACTGAAATTCCGTGGGTTGGGGAGGGATGGTCAGAGCCCTCTTCCTGGAAGAGGGGCCATTTGGGAAGAAGCGGGAGGAGCCAAGGCCCTCTTCCTGAAAGGCTTTGTGGGCCTGCTTACGGAATTTGGATGGGAAGACTTTAAGATTTCAAGCCCTGTCCCCTTTGAGCCTTTTCCCATGCTGCTCCCTCTGTTGAGATCATGCTTCTCCACGCTCCTCCTCCTCCTCTTAACTCCCACCCTCTGCTCAGCTGATTTTTTCCTGCTCTCAGATCTTCACTCAAAGTTACTTTCTTCAGGAATCCCCTCATTCTTTCAGACCAAATTGTCTCCCGTGGTACACATGTTAGGGCACTCTGCTTTCCCTTTATGATCTTCAGACACTTGAGGTCATTTACCTACTTGTCTGTGTCCCCTAAACTGTACACGCTCACATCCCATGGCCCAGAACAATGCTGGCATTTAGTAGGTGTTCAATGAATTTACGTTAAAAGAATAAGGGGATGGATATCTTTTTAAAAACTCTGTTGAATGGATGCCTAAGCTAGGTAGGGCCACGGCCCAGGCCCACTATGGGTTACTGGAAGAATGGACCCTCAAAGGTTCAGGGGTCCTGATCCCCACCCAGGGGTAGGGGCTTGAGAACTGCTCTCCGCCTTCCTCTGCATCTGGTCTCATGCCCTTACTCCCCATCCAGGCTTGAACAGGAAGGGGAGGGAAATGGGCTGGGGGGCAGCTTCTTAGGGGAAGGAAGATGGAGAGGAACCCCAGCCCTTACTAAGGCCCTGCCTTACTCATCCTTACCTTCACCAGATACCCTGGAAGGAGCAAAAAGCAGGAGGGTTTCTCCTTGCCTACACATGGGTCTGGTTCGTGCTTAAAGGACTAATTTGTGCCTTGTGGGGGTGAGTTATCTTCTTGTGAAATCAAGTGGGAGAAACAAAAAATTTTACCAGACACATGTTGCCTCCTTCATGGAAACCCAGGAGAAGAAATAGATAGGCTCCCTTCCTATCTTTGCCTAGCCCAGCCCCAGCTATCTCCTTGGGTTGCAGAATGCCAGAGCGACTAGAGTGAGAATGAGGCCCTGCAGATGTAGTGGGCAAAGGTGTGGTAGCTTTGGGGCAGGTGCTGAAGGCAGGTACTTGTGCCAGTCAGTGCAGGGCCAGGTGCCAGTGGAGCTGGGGCCTCCTCCACCAAGGAGGGGGCTCTGTCAGGACCATAGTGTGTTCCCACCACTGAGACCCAAAGGGGTGATCTCCAGGGAGCCTGAACAAAGAGGGGGATTGGGCTGAACGGGCTGGGAGTCCAGCTGGGAGGGTCCAGCAGACTAGCCGAGTCCGCCCCGAAGCCAGCACACCCTTTCATCTCTGCAGCTCCTTCCTCCCTGGCCCTTCCTTGAGTATGTGTTTGTGGGTCTCTCTGAGTGGGTTTGGGGAGGGGGAAGGAAGGAGGGGTCCTCTGTGGGCAGCTCAGATTGGACAAACTTTCTTTGAAAATGATCCTTTGAGCGAAAGCCTGCTGGTGGTCAGACAGTTAGACAGACAGGTGATCCAGCAAGAGCTCAAGGACACCTAAAGAGACAGCTACCTCCTGCGGCACCGGGTGGGGACGTAAGAAGTCCTTCCCCTCTTCCCCCTCCCCTTCCCCTTGCCAGCCAGACCAGGCCCTCACTCCCAGACACACTTTTCCCAGAGAGCTAAAAGAAAGAAAGTAACCTTTAGGATTAAAGAGAAACGTTTCTTTGTTTGGGTTTCTTTCTTTCTTTTTTTTTTTCTTCTAAGCTTCTTTTCACATCTGTAGTGGCTTTTTTTCATTTTGTCTGGGAGTCAAAGGAGAAGGACCGGAGAATGTCCGAGGCCGCCCGGAACCAGACCTCCTCAGGGGACACAGACGACTATTCCTATGGCAGCTGGTATATCGACGAGCCTCAAGGTGGCCAGGAGCTCCAGCACGAGGGGTAAGTGGAACCCCTGGCTCTGTGGCCAGCAGAGAGTACGGAGAAGACTCTGGACTCTGCCACTCATTTGCAGTGTGACTCTTGGCAATTCGCAACCTCTCTGGGCTTCAGAGTCCTTATAGGTTACATGAGTCCACCAGCCCTTGCCCAGGTGGTCACCTTAAAAGCACCTGTGTGGTGAGTTTAAACTACAGATTCCCGGGCCCCATCCTTGGAATGGGCAACTCTGGCCTGTAGCCAGGATGCAGAGTGATGGATGAGTGGTTGAGAGAAGTCAGTCCTGCCTTCAAGGGGTTAATGGTCCCTGTGGTGACCATCTGGGATGTGGTGTTAGCAAGTGTCAGGTTCTCTGGGCAATGCCGGGGGGCAGGGGGAGGCAGAGAACCAAGTAAGAAAGCCTGGTGGGGGAATCTTTGAGGAAAACAGGCCGCCCCTGTTGTCTTTGGCCGGCCTCAGGGTCTCTGTGAAGGTGAGGAGGTCTTGTTCCCTCTAGCAGGAGTGCTCTGGCGAGCCCTAGAAGGGAGGCGGCCTCAGCCCAACCCAGTGTGCCCTGTGGACTCAGGCCACAGCTGTCTTTTCCAGACTGTTTCTATCTTTCTTTCATCTGGGTGCCCTGGAGAGGGAGCTGGGCCTCCCTGTGCCACCACATGCTGCCAAGGACACCTTGCCTCTGAGGGCCTCAGAGCCCAGTTCTCCCCTCTTTGCTTCTATCCCTGACCCCATCCCCCACCTCCCTGCTCTGCGTGAGAGTTGGAGGAACTGGTAAGGTGAGGTTGAGGAGTTGTCGAGCCAGATGTGTGCACATCTGTTCTTCATCAACAAGAAACTGGAGAAGGAGAAATGCTTGCATGCCTCCCCAGGGGCTGGGGCTGGGGCCAAGCCAGACTTGGGTCACCCAGCAGGGACAGAGGCCCCACCCAGGCCTGGGGAAAGGAACTGTTTGCAGGACTTCAGGCTCTGACTACCTGGTAAGCAGCCCTATTGTCATCAAGGGTGTGCCCCTTCTCCCCATCCCTGGCTGACCCCCGCCCCCCCCCCACATATGTATGGGGAAGGAGGAGCAGCAGAAGGGGGAGGGGCTCAGGAGACCTTGGAGGACACAGACCCTGACCTAAGTTAAGGCCTTGATCAGAAACTGTGTCCTTGGGGACCTCAGGGTCTGGTCATTGACTGGGGCCAGGCGCCTACAGCCAGCTACAGAGCTGGGGTATTTATATATGGTCCTAGAATAAAGTTGGGTGTGTGTCAGGGACTGGGTACTGCCTCTAATGTGGGTGGCATGTAGAATTTGCAGCTCGCTTCTTCCACTGCAGGGAAGAATGAAGAGGTTTGTTTGAACCTACTTACTTAGCCAAACCAAGCAGAGCCTGCCTCCTCCCTACCACCCCCTCAAAGGTGGGAGCAGGAAGCAGGGAGCCCAGGTGAATCCCATGGAGGTGAACTCGAACTCATCTCGCCCTGTGTGAGTCAGATGCCCCAGGGAGATTGGGCACCAAAGCTTTGAGGAGCCATGACAGTGGTCCTCCTCTGTGCCTTAGTGTGCCCCAGCATGCTTGGGACTTGGGGAAGGTGGGCTCTGTTGACAGTGGCTGGGATGGACTCAGTCTCCTGTGCCCCTTTGGTGCCAGGACCTGTTTGAAAAGATTGGGGGTTTAATCTGACAGGGATGGGATATGTCATCTGGGGTCTTTTGTGGGCATGGGTTTGCTTGGCATAAGGTGAGCTGGCCCTTTTCTCCCTCAGAGGCCTCTCTGGCTACTTATGTGCCCAGCTTAACATGTGCCCATGTGCTATCCACTCATCATCAATTCTGAGCTTCCTAGCCAGGGCCTGAGGACACAAATATGCCTGTGGCAGCTGTCCATGATGTCACTTACTTCCCCCCACTTTAAAGGGCTGCTTGGAAGGTGAAATTGGACGCTCATTCCATGGCCTTTCCTCTTACCATATGAGGCCCATGCCAGGGTCATCTGCAGGCCCTTCTTCTGTGTGTAGGGGAGGTCAGGAAGCAGGGTTCCAGGCCACCCAGGACTTCATGCCGCCAGACCTCCACCCCAGACAGTCAGCCCTTCCTTCTTACCCACAGAGATGTGCTCTGCCCTAGCCTCTGGATGGGGCCCTTTGCAGGCTCCTGTTTAGAGCCAAATTCTGGAAACAGTTGTTTGTCCCTTTGTCTCGGTGTCCTCAGCACACTGCTGTTTGGCCTCTGTCCCTGAGTGTCCAAGACCAAGCCTTAGCTCCTTGGGCTACATTTGACTCTGGTGCTCAACCCTTGTCTTGGAATAAGGCCCAGAACCCTACAGTCATTCCGGAAACTCCCCTCCCCTCCGCTCCTCCACATCAAGGCATGTACATTCTTCCTCCTAAATACCTCTGAGATGCAGCCTGCCATTTTCCACTCCCCGGTGACTATTTATGCCAAACCATTTGAAAATGCTTATATTCAACTATTTTTAATTTACAGAAATGGCAATTTCATATGTTTCAACTTAATATCTTCTTTTACATACTCCTTACTTCACACGTCCCAGTCAGACACAGGCACTGGAGCCAGACAACCTCAGTTCGAATCTTGGTCTACTGCTTTACTAGCTGTGTGATTTGGGCAAGAGTCTTAGTCTCTCTGAGCCTTGGCTTCTTGCCAAGGGGGAAACTAATAGCACACACCTTGAGTAATAACTGAGTTAATACATGGAACCAAGAGTGCCTAGCACTTAGTCAGTGCTTAGTAAGTACTGGTTACTACTGTTATTGTTACTCAAATTTAGCCACAGATATCTCCTAAAATCCCAAACACTGCCCTGGTCAGACGCCCTCAGTGCCTCCCACGCCTGCTATAACCTGCTCTAGGCATACCCTCTGGGTTAAAATCAAGCTGAAAGTCATTTCTGGCCCCAGTCACACAACCTGCTTGTCACTCCCCTTGCTCTTCCCTCTTCGCGGAGCTCCTTTTCCCCTTCTTTGCCTAAAGAGATGCTCTCATCATCTTTAAAACTTAAAGCAAATGACATTGCCTCTGATTCCTTGCTTCAAGGTTCTCTCCCTCCCCTGCATCCTTTACCACCTGAGGGTCAAGCTCCCCACCCTGTCTGAGGTGATATTCTTTGTGTCCATGCCATCCTGCCTATCCCACAGCACAAAACATGGGTCCGTGGCCATCGGCCAAATATCTGTTGCTCAGACCTCAAACATGAGGGTCCGTGAGCCTTGGCCGAACTGAACTAAGGGGTAGATGGGGACTCCAGATGCTACAGAAGGGGCCAGAGGTTCCCCTAGTCAGGGCTTTGGAGAGGATTCATTGGGGTGGTGGTGCTCCTGGTTTGCGGTGAGTGAAAAAATGGTCAGGCTGCCCGAGGGCCTAGGGGTTGAGCAGGGTTGAGCAGGAGATACATGCTGAGAGAGCCTAGAGAGGTGATTTTGAGCTCTTGGGTCTAAGAGGGGCCCTGCCTTGCCCAAACCCCACCCCACATGCTGGAGTAGGAAGCCTCAGATTTGGAAGTGAGGTGAGTGAGGCCTGAGCTCAGACAGTGGGAACCTGACCCCCTACATAACACCTACTCTACCCATGAGCACAATTCCACTTTGAGAAGAGGCTAGCTCTGTCTTGGCCAAGAAGTTGGACAAAACAGACTTTTTCTGTTTCTCTACCCCAAGGACAAGCCCAGGTGACCAGGTTCTTCTCTTCTCACTCCCGAGAGAAAGCAAGCTCCAAGGAAACTGGGCTATCCCAGAAGAGTCCTAGTGCTCCACGCTCACCCTGCAGATGAGGCCTTGGGAGTCTTCTTTTTCACGTAGAAGGAGGGTGCCCAGGACGGTGGGAGAGCCTCCTAGGCAGGGAGGGCCCAGCTGTAGCACAGGGCTTCCTCTGATGCTTCACTCCGCAAGGCATTGCTGGACTTGCTCGCACTGGTGTCCTCCCTCTGGCACTCCCAGGCTCCACCTGGGCAAACCCAGAAGTCTCTCTCCCCTCCAGGGATCCAGTCCTATTTGCCCCACCCGCCTCCACGTCCAGGTCCAGCTCTGAGCTCAGGACTCCTACCCCTTTCTCTGCCACATGACCTAGCCAGGAAAGTTGAAGCCTTCATTGTGCTCATTGATCTCTTTATCTGTACCATGGGCCTACCTCTGCGCTCAGCTATGGTGAGAGCAGGCCATAGGAAGCCTTTGTGGTAACTAGAAAGAGGGACCCCCATTTAGATGTACGCAGCTCAGTAGGTGCAGGGCTTGATGAGGAGTGTGGCCTGGATTTCAGACCATACTTGTCCCTTTGTCTGGGTGTCCTTGTACAGTGTGCAACCTGCTCAGCTTTACATGAAAGGGAAATGGGAAAAGAAGAGACGTAAGTCCTAGAAGACCAAGGAAGATCATTCCAGTCAGACACAGACCAAACTCAGATACCAGTGAGTGGAAGGCAAATTGTAGGGCCAAACACTTGATTGTTTGACCCCGGCAGTATGCTCAGCCACAGTTCTGAGGAGAGGTCTGTGAGGCCTGGAGCAGTCAGGGAGGCTCCTTGAAGGAAGGAGGGATGAAGTGGGTCTTGAAGGCTCAGAAGGATCTGGGTGAGAAAGAAGAAAAGTTCAGGCCAAGCTGGCCCACTCTGTTTTTCCTAACTCGTTCCCTAAGAGTTCCCTGTCTCCTTCAGTCCTGGAACCTCAGAGCTTGGCAGGGGGCTAACATACCATAGAGGCATGAGAGCCCCAGAATGACCCTGAGAAGGCAGAACGGGGCAGACTTGTACATAGGAGAGATCAGAGGGTTGATGGAGGTAGAGCTCCAGTGTAGACAGCCTGGAACCCTAGACCTGGCTGTATACCCAGGGGTTCTTTACCCAGGCCTGACCTTCACTCACTCTGCAGGGCAGTACCCTCCTGCCATCCCAGTGTGCCACCCGGCCTCCTCCACGCCTGCTTGGCTGTGCTGTCGGTGAGTCGAACCTGAGTCCAGACTGGCTTGCAACCTGCTGCCAGCCCGGGCGGGGGGACTTGTGTGTCCTGGTAGGGCTGGTATGGGGGGCCCCCAGGAGCCCAAAATGTGGGAGGGGGGTACTCAAATCAGGATGTAGGCCAACCCAACAGTTCAGACATTTGTCACCACCTGGCCAGTCCCTAAGATGCCACATAAGTGTCCTCCGGGGAATAGGTGGCTTCCTGGTTACTGAGGCCGAGCCCTCGGACTCAGCTCCTCAAGGAACACCTGGACACCCCAACCCCTCCCTCTGCTGTGCTCTCTTTTCAGATCCTTGTGTTGCTGCTGCTGGCCATGCTGGTGAAGCGCCGCCAGCTTTGGCCCCGCTGTGGACACGGCAGGCCTGGGCTGCCCAGGTTGGTGCTATAGCAACCAGCTCAGGGAGTGCAGCTGACAGGGCCATTCTCGGGGGTGGTGATTTGTTAGGTACCTAGAAGCCAGTTCTGGCCTCAGTGATACCCCCTCTTCTCTCAGCTTTGGGGCTCTCCCCATCCCCACTCAGATCAGATCTCCAGGTTTAGTCAGGACCCCCAGAGAGAGGGAGAGGGACCCGCTTAGGTCTACCTGCTCCTGTTCCAAACCCTAAGGAACCACAAGCCCAATAGGGTCCAGCTCCAGGACACACCTCATAAGACGGCCCACAGTCTGGACAGGCCATGGCTACCTGACACCACTGTGACCTTCATTGCCCCTGAGGGACTTTCTCCCCCATCTCCTCAGCCCTGCAACCCCAGAGCCTGAGACAGGAATGACCCAGAGGAGATGAGACTGGGCAGGCTTGTGTGGGAAAGACTGAAGGGTTGGGGCGGTGGTGGGTGGGATCCCAACTTAGATGGCCTTGCACCCCAGGCTTGGGCTGCACACCAAGATGGGTTCTACATGCTGGCTTTTGGGAAACTAGCCTGGGGTTTCTATCCTGCATGAGGAAGGGCTTGGGGGAGAGCGAAGCAAGATGGAGCTGTCGGGACACAAGGGTAAGCTGGATCACAGAAGTAGAGCATCTGACTGGTTTGCCCTAAGCCCAGAGGGATGATGCCTGGAACAGCTGTGTCCGCTGTTTGCCCTCTGCCCTAAGGACACACCCAGGCCAGGGTGGCGGCCCTTGTGCAAGGATGTTGTGACTCTCTGAGCTCTCTGAAGTTCTGCCAGCCCAGACAGACCAATTAGTGTGGAGGCTGCTGTTTCCTGGAGCATCCAGGGTGGGTGGAGGGAGCTGTGCTCAGGCTTGTTCGTGTGTGTGTGTGTGTGTGTGTGTGTGTGTTGGGGGAGTATGTTCCCAAGTCACTCTGCCACAGGGCCCAGAGCTTGGCACATAGAAGGCAATCCATAAATATCTGTGAAATGAATGGATGAAGGGCCTCATTTCCTTGTTTGGGAAGTGGAACTGACTCATCTTCCCTGGTTTATGGAATATGACATGACGTCATGGCCGTGCGGGGCCTGAGCAGCTCCCTTCTGTCCTGTCCCTCTTCCTCTCGCTGTACCAGCCCTGTGGATTTCTCAGCTGGTGATGGCCCTCGGACCGTGCCTGCTGCTATCTTCATGGTTCTCTTCAGCTCCCTGTGTCTGCTGCTCCCTGCTGAGGCCCCACTGCCCTTCCTGACCCTGGCCTCACCACCCAGCGGAGGTACCCAGTGCAGCTGAGGCCTGGGCCTGGATTGATGGGATGGGGTTGGGGTGGAAATCTGGAGCATTGGGGCAGAGCTCTGCTGTAGGGAGCTAAGGAACTCCCTATCCCAGTCATGGGCTTACCCTCCCTTTTATCCCTCAAGATCTGATCCCTTCCCTTTGTTCTTCCCAGTCCTTGGGTCAATACTGCCCTTTCTGCTTCCTCTGTTCTTGTGCAAACTCCACCCCCAGGAGGAAGGGAACTGTCATTCATGGGCACAAGCTGAGTCCCCCAGACAGCCCTCCCCCCATGGGAATAAAGGAGGGTGAGAGAGTGACAGGGAGGAGTCCTGGAGAATTGAGTTGGGCTCACAGAGGTGGTAGTAACAAGGATAACTGCCTTCAAAAGGAGCCACTGTCCTGTGACATGACCTCCTTAGATCATCCAATCCCCACAGTGACTCTACAAATTATAGATATTAGCCCTACTTTACAGTGGAAGATGCTGAGGGTCAGAGAAGGAGATAAAGTAGTAGCTTGATATATTGAGTACTAACTTAGGTCCTATGGTAAGGACTGTACATGTACCGTCTCGTTCTGTCTTTGATAATTTAGTGCTATTATTTCCATTTCACAGAGGGGGAAATTGAGACTCCAAGAGGTAACTAGCCCAAGATCACAGAGCTGATATTAGTCAGAGCATGGATTTGAACACAGGACCCTCGCTCACTGAACCAGCCAAGGGGCTTGGAAGACAGAGACAGGAAAGGGGCCTGAGTGGGCCTTGCTCCTCCATCATTTTCTCTCTGCCCATCTTGCCTTTCAGGGCCCTGGAAGATGCTGGCGCTTCTCTATTACCCTGCCCTCTACTATCCCCTGGCCGCCTGTGCCACAGTCAGGCATGGAACCTCACACCTACTTGGCAGCGTACTGTCCTGGGCTCACTTTGGGGTCCAGGTCTGGCAGAGGGCAGAGTGTCCCCAGGTACCCAAGGTAACCATGGCCTGTTCGTATGCTGGGCTTTTCTGCTGCCTTCCACTGTACACGGGATTCCACTCCTTTTCCACGTGGCCCCTCTATGAAACAAGGCAGCTGAGCCAGCTCTCAGGGGCTTCCAGTCTGGAGGGGACAGGGATGGGGCAGGGGCAGAGGCAGAGGAAAAGGAAGAGGAAGCTTGAAATCTCCCCATTGTTGATTCCCTAGCCTTCCCTTGGCCAGGCTGGAGTGGAACTGAAGACAGATAGAGGATGGCAAGCACTGAGTCAGGAAATGGTCTCGGAGGGCTAAAATGAGAATTTGAGAACCTCACCTGGTTCACTGGCTGCTGGTTGGGGGTATGAAGCTGGGAGTGTAGGCCTCAGAGCCAGACAACCCAAGTTTGAGTCTAGCTTCATTCATTCATTCACTCATCCATCCATCTATCCATTAATTTAACAAAGATATTTGAAGTACACAGTCTGTACCAGGGACATTCTCATGCACTGGAAGACAGCTGTGAACAAGGCAGATGAGGTCCCTGGCATCCCAGAGCTGCCATTCCAGAAGGGGAGACACAATAAACAACTAAACAAACAAATGTGCAGAATGATACCAGTTGATGCTAAGTGCATATCACCTTCCTGAGATTCAGTTTACCTGTTAATGGAGATGGTATTACCAATCCCTCGGGTTAGAGGTAAAGATAAACTGGCTTCTCTGAGAGCTGGGAGTTGATTGGTCTTTTTTACTACCCAGAACCTAGCACATACCAAGCTCTCAATTAAAATGTATTGCATAACAAATAAATAAATGAATGTATAAGGGTTCCAACCCCAAGACTTCAGGGATGAAGACCTCAATACCAGGAGATAGGGTAGGTACTTCTCCGATGCCCAGGTTGCAAATTGTACACAGACAAAATTAGGCCTTTGTCTAATTTTCAGGGTCCTGTGTTCAAAGTGCCAGGAACATAGGAACAGAAAGTGGGTATCCCTGTTTCAGGCCCATTGCAGCCCTCTGGGTGGGGAGGAGGTGGTTATATAATCTCCCTTCGGTTCCTCTAAGGACCATGGGAATCCAGGGGCTGGCGGGGGCTGAGGGACAGGCACCTCTGCTGGTTCCAAGAAAGAGAAGTGAGAATGGTTGTCCTTAATGGCCCAGGTTGAGGTCGGGGTGGGAAGGGAAATGGATACTAGGCTTTGTTTGGGGGAGGAAGGCAGAAGGTTGGTATGTCTGATGTTTGTCTGTCTATCCAGATCTATAAGTACTACTCCCTGCTGGCCTCCCTGCCTCTCCTTTTGGGCCTCGGATTCCTGAGCCTTTGGTACCCAGTGCAGCTGTTGAGAAGCTTCGGTCATAGGAGAGGAATGCGCTCTGAGGTAAAGGGGCTGGGCTGAGCTCCCCTTGTCTGTTGGTCCCCTATACATTGGTCATGCTTGTTGGAGGGCCCAGCACATAGCAGGTGCTCAGAAAAGGTTTCTGAATCTCCAAGTGACTGGTTAGTCCTCCCTCCCCAGACAAAGGATAGGGCAGGCCCTTGGCTGACACTCAGGATACTCTAAGCACTGAGCTATGTGCTCAGAAGGGACTCAACAAAGAAGTGGGCTCTGGTTCTGAACCACTGGGGATTCAGCTGGAGGCATGAGATAAGCCAGGAGGCTTGTGCCTGATAGGAGCTCTGCAGATGCTGACATGATCCAGGAAGCACTCAGGGCAAAATTGTGTTATGAATCAACTCTTGGATGGATGATGTCAGATAAAGGGGAGGGCTTCCTGGAGGAGGTAAACTTGAGCAGGGGCCTGAAGGACAGAGAGGATCTGGAATGGGGCAAGAATAAGGAAAAGGCACTACAGGCACAGAAAAGAGCATGAGTAAAGGAGCAGGGATGGGTTGCATCTGTTTTGTTCATGCCTGATATATAGCATCTGGCTGGTGTTTGCACATAGTAGACACTCAGCAAATATTTCTGAAGTTTGGATAGATGGATGGGTACATGAGGTCGAGAGAGAGGTCTTATAAGATATGGCAATCTTATTAAGAAGCCTTCTGAGCACTTGCCAAGTGCCAGGTCCTGGGCTAGGTACTGTGGACTCAGAGCTGACTGACTGTGTCTGACCTCCAGGAGCTCCCATTGTGCTGGGGGAGATGGATGCAGCAACATATATTTACAGCAATGTGAAAAGTGCAACAGGGGCTCATCCAAGTGCCATTGGAGTGTGGGTGGTGGAAGGGTCAAGTATTCTTCCTGGCGAGAGAGGAGGAAGAGGAAATCTGCTTCACAGAGGCCCTTGAGAAAGGGTGAAGATACAGATGCAAAGGGCTAGTTACTCTTAAGCTGCAACAAATGAAGAAAAGGCTTGAAGGGTGGCATCTAGGACAGACAGCAGGTAGATGGTGGTGCCAGTTGCTGACATGTGGAATGCTGGATGAGAGCAGGTATGCAGGGGTGATGTACAGTTGTGAGTATGTGGCATTTAGGGAGCTGGACCATGGGCCTGGCATTCAGGAGAGGGCCTGGGACCAAAGTCCAAGAAGGAGCGAGATCCCCAAGTGGGGATGAAGGGTGAAGGGAGAATAGGCCAAATGGGCTCAGATTCTCCAGGGACCACCCTGGGTCCCCACGGGCCCACCTGACTCTGGGTTTGGCTCTCATGTAGTAGCAGTAGGGTTCTGAGTATTTGTCGCCCCTGCCTCCTGATCCTCTGGGGAAGCCTGTTGTTCCCTCATTTTTACAGCTGGCTCATAAGAGCGGAGCAGCTCCCCAGGATGCACAATGCACCAAGCACTTCTCTGTTTCAGGAATCCCTTTCCCTCCTCTTCCAGGCATCTTCTCTGCCTCACCTCTCCCCCCATTGCATACTTTTCCTCTTGAGAAGTCTTGGGGAAAGTAAAATCCTTTTTGGCCCTTAGTCAAAGAGGTTTAAGCCTCAAAAGACACAGTCAAGCTTTGAGCTGACCCACACCTGCCCTGGATCCTATGGCAATAGGTGACAATGGCCTATATTCTCCTAATAATGGGGACAGAACCTCACCCCTTCTTTCCATGGGCCTCTGCCATTTGGCTGTCAGCTTAAGGCCTGGAATGTGGCTTAGACAAATCCAGTCACCCTTGTGATCTCCTTGAGTAGGAGGAGAAGCCTGGTGGATTTGACCCGGAATGGCCCCGTTCTGTGTCCTGGTCAGGGATGTGCGCATGAGACATAGGCTCCCTTCGCACTAGTCTCAGATAGCAGAGGCCAGGGGGCCAGGAGGGAAGTAGTGACGAGATATGACTAAATAAAGCAGGAGACGTTGGAGGTGCCCTTAGGAAGAGCTTGCCAGCATTGTATGTTCTTGGATAGGAGACTAATTCGTCTTGTATTTGTAGAAGAGGAAAGGGCAGGGCTGGGGGCACGGGCTTTGTTCTCCAGGTTGGCCTTTCTTTGTACTTCATTACAACCAAAAGGTTTTTATGAAGCACCTACTAGGTGCCCACTGTGGTATCCTGGACCAAGGCCCCAGGGATGGCTCAAGGCGGGTTTCATCTGTGTCCACACAGGGGCTGCAGGACAGCTATCCTGAGGAATATCTGAGGACTCTTCTTTGCCGGAAGAAGCTGGGAAGCAGGTGAGGTTCTAGGCACACTCTCTGGGCCAGTGGACAGGGCTGGTTAGGCAGGCTTGTTTTGGGGGGCAGGGTGCTGGCTAGCACTGTACAGCCTGATGGGGCAGAGATGAGGAATGAACCAAATTATGGGGCTCTGGGCAGGGGCTTCTCCTAAGCCACCTCCCCGACCTGGGTCTTTCTGCAGCTCCCACACCTCCAAGCATGGCTTTCTGCTCCGGGCCTGGATCTGCTTCAGACACTACATCTACACTCCACAGCAAGGTATGAGGTGGGGAGCTGAGGTCAAGAGTGGCAAGTGACCTCCTCCTTCCCATTCACAGAACAGCTGCAGTGGAAGGCCAGCTATTGCCCGCTCCACCCCCCGCACCCTATCATCGGGAGGAATGGTCTCCAGCTTATGACAAGGGGAAGTCCCCTGGCCCGGCCTGGCCTTGGTTGTCCAGGGTCATAGGAGCTCTGGCCCTTTTCCTGGGCCTCTGGGGAGAGATAGGGCTTCTGAGCTTGGGTCACCACCCGAAGTGTAGATATACAATTGTGCTACCTGAAATCATACCTGTGGCCTATTACGCTAAAATTGGATCTGTTTGTAACATGCTGGTCAGAGGCATGAGGATGCTGTTCATGGGGCAGCATCCTCATGGCTCATCATACCCCTCCTTCTGGGAACTGCAGGATTCCGACTCCCCCTGAAGCTGGTGCTTTCAGCCACCCTGACAGGGACGGCTATCTACCAGGTATGCCCTGCCTTTGCAGTACCATTTGCCTCTGGACCCTTGACCGTGACCCCAAAGCCTGGACAGCTTGGGCCCAGCTCAGCTTTCCAAAAGTCCCATCCACAATGCTGTCCTTCTGCTTTTGGTGTCTTGGAAACACTGGCCTACCAAGAAGGGAGTGGGTATTAACTCTTGTTGGGCTCACAAAGAGTCAGAGCATGAGTTTCAGAGTCACATCAACATGAGTTTAAATCCTAGCTCCATTACTTACCTCCTGTGACCTTGGGCGAATTACTCAACATCCTTGAAGCCATTAGCTCAGCTGAAAATGAAGGAAATGGAATTATCTTCCTCTTTGGGTAGCTGGGAAGATTTAGTGAAACAATATGTGTTTGATAAATCCCTACCACCCCTACCACCATTACTACTACCCCAAACAAACAAACCCAAATCCTGGGATATAGGTATGATTTTCTCCATTTTATGGAATAGGGAAGTTGAGGCTCAAAGAGGTGGATTTGACTTGGCCAAACTCCCATAGCTGATATCTCAGGGCAGCAAATATCTGAATCCAGGTCTGTCCAGCTTCGATGCCAGTGACACTTTGCTTTCTCTAACTTGGAAAAATTGGAAAATATATACTCTGAAGTTTAGAAATGATTGATAAACAGGTAGAGCTATACAGTTGTGCTACTTGAAATTATACCTGCGGCCTATTATGCTAAAGTGGGATCTGTTTGTAACCTGCTAATCAGAGGCACGAGGATCAGAGGTTGTTTATGGGGCAGATTAGAACACTAATGGGTGCTGGGCACAGAGATGCAGCCAGTGCACTGCCAGAGTTTCTCCCCTAAAGTCTCCCTCCCTGTGACTCAGAAAACACTTTTCCTGGGATGGGAGTGCCTGGTTCAGTACAGCTGGGCCCTGGCGCCTTCATTCTTGGGGCTCTTCCAGGTTGGCCTGCTGTTGTTGGTGAGCGTGATACCCACCATCCAGAAGGTAAGGGCGGGGATCACCACAGATGTCTCCTACCTGCTGGCTGGCTTTGGGATCGTGCTCTCGGAGAACAGGCAGGAGGTGGTAGAGCTGGTGAAGTATTACCTGTGGGCTCTGGAAGGTGAGGCCCCTGGGGGTCCTTGAGGGCCCACAGAGGGAATGTGAGCTGGGTGGGCTACCTGTGCTGGGTGCTGTTGGGCATGTTCTTTCCCCTCTCTGAGTCTTGATTGCCTCATCTATGAATTGGGGTGGTTGGGGTCATTTCAGTAGTCCTTTGTCAGCGTATGTGGTGTCTCTCACCCCCACCACCCGTGTCTCTGCCCAGCTCCGCAGGCTGGAGATAGGGAAGGCCATGATGTGTCTGAGCTGAGAGGACAGCCCCCGGGCCTTTGTTGAGCATGGGGAAGGAGGAGAGGAGGCAGAGATGTGGGACTGAGGGCCAGGATTTTGAGCTCATCTTCATGGCATGTGGGTGGAGTTGGGCAGGGTAGATGCTTTCTTGTCTTCAATCTCTGTCTTCCCTGGCCACCTCCTTTCTTCCTCCCTCCCCTGACAATGAGCCCCTGGGTTGGGGAAACATACCAGCCTCCCTTTCTGGGGCTAGATGCCTCCTTTAGCCCTTAGCCCTTTTATCCACATCCCCCACCTCCCAGGCCCTCCCAACAGCCCGGTGGAGGAGATTGAGAAGTGTCCCTACTTGACACATGGGGAAGGACTCACCTGAGGACTGCCTGTACAGTCAGGCAGAAGTAGAACCAAGAGAAGAACATAGTCTCCTGAAGCCTCTGCTCTGGGACTCTCTCCACCACCTCAAGACAAAGCTGGTGGTCAAAGGTCATGGGGCCTGTACCCTCTGCTGACGTGGGAGTCCTTGGCTAGTATGGGCACCCTGGCTCCTGAGGAGTACCGTGATGGTTGGAGCTTAGGCTGCCAGTACTGTAGGTAGAGGTGTGACTGCTCTGCAGCTCTTTCTGACCATTAGTATCCTCATCCTCAGACCAGGCATGCTGGGAGCAGAGGTGTGTACAGTGCCTACTTTTTCCCTGGTATAACTAACACCACTTTCCTGAGCTCCTCTGCTCCCACATCAGAGCTGCCTTGGAACTGCAACTGAGGCCCGTAAGCTGGACAGGTGACAAGTTCTGGATGAGCTGAAATGACATCTCCAAGGAGATTTTCCAAGTTGGCTGCAATCTGGGCCACATCAGCCCACATCCAAGCTCAGACCTCACTCACAGTAGCCCTGTTAGGTTAGCATCTTTGATGCCATCTCTCAGAGCAGGAAATCAAGAGTTAGGTAGGAAGTGACATGCCCAGGACGATGGATTCTGCTTCTACTCAGCACACATGGTTTTTATAATCACATGCTACAGTTTCCAAGCCCAGAGTTTTCCTCTTTGGATCTTCTTGGATGCAGGGCCAAACAAAGCAGTGTTTACTCTCCTAGATTGCAGATGAGGAAAACTGAGGCCCTGGGGGCATTAGAGATATGTCCAAAGCAATCAGCAAGCCAGGGTGGAAATTAACCTGAGGTCAGACCTGGGTTTGGGGCCCTTTGGTCTGTTCTTAGCCTAAGGAGCTAATGCCTTCTGAGCTCCAAGAGTCAGTTTTAAGGATGTCCCCCCTGCTACCTCTAGCACTTGGATAGTAAGCCTGGCATCATTCACAGAAAGCTCACACTCCAAGTCAGGCAGATTGGATTAGAATTCTTGTTCCATCACTTACTAGCTGTGTGACCTTGGGCAAGGCACTTCACTTTTCTGGATCTCAATCCCTACCTGCAAAATAAGTGCAAAAGTGACAAGAGCAGCCTTGTCCATGAGGCCCTGGATCTGGTGGGGGAAAGACAGATAGAGTCACCAAGCAGGTCCCAGAAAGGGGCAGGTGTAGGGTCCCAGAGGAGGCAAAGTGAAGGAAGATCTTATGGGCACCAGGATTGGGAGAGACCCAAGTTTGGAACCAATTG
>NW_006442512.1:2161582-2171981 GCF_000325575.1 Pteropus alecto
GGGCCTAGGGGCTTGCTAACCCTACACTCCTCATTAACCTGAGCTGTCTCAGGAGGCAGGCTCCTCATCTCCTGGTAGAAACGGTCTGAATGTACCTTTGCTGGCTCTGAGCTGGCTCCCAAAGGGTAGATGGAGCAGGGCAGAGCTGTGCATACCCAGAGCTTCCTCCCAGCCTTACTTTTCAGAAAAGTGCCCCTCCTGACACTGGAGGAGTTAGCCCGGGAGGCAGGGAGGCCTGGGTTTCTGGAGCAGTTGTTCACCTAAGAATCACCTGGTAACTTTCAAAATCTCAAGTCTTAAGCCCCATGCCCAGCTTCAGAAACCTTGAGGATGGGGCCCAGCCTGATTGAACAAGCCCTCCAGGTGATTCTGATGTGAGCCTATGAGCCCAGCCTACATTTGAAAACCACTGTGGCAGTCTCAATTGGTTGATTGATTTCAATCAGTTGCTGATTGAAATAAACCATTAAGTCTCTGTCTTTGGAAAGACCCCAGTATAGTGGTTCTCAGTGCTGGCTGCATGTCAGAATCGCCAGGGTTGCTTTCACAAAAGCAAAGGTCTGGGTTCCATGCCCAGAAATTCTGAATAATTGGTCAGGGGTGCATCCTGGGCCACTGGGGTTTAACAGCTCCAGGTGATCCTAATGTGCTGCCAGTGCTGAGCCCACTTCTCCAGCACCTATGTTTATATGAAACTAGCACTTGCCTTTTTCACAAGGGCTTGCTCCCCTGCCCCCACCCCCAAGTCTCTGGTGGGGACACAGAAACCAGGAACACTTCCCTGAGCTCACTGATGAGATCAGGGTACAGGCACCCTGGGCTCATTCTGGGCCTGCCTAGAAATGGTTGCACATCTGGCTTTATTACTTTCTAGTGTGCAGCTGGCAGGTCAAGCACTCTCGGAGTCTCAGCTTCTTCCTTGGTCTTGTCTTCCTAGGCCTCTCCTCGGGGCTGCTATGAGGGTACAGGGCAAGGCTGGATGTGGATGTAGAGTGGAAAGAGTACAGCCTCATCTCTGCTATGCTTAAATACTAGACTTGTTCACAACACATCATGCTTTCTCCCCCAGCTGCTGGTGAGACAGAAAACTCACGATCTGTGCGCATGGCTGGTGTGGGCAGGGAACCAGGGAGGGGAGGCCACACCTAGAGGAGATAGGTAGCAGTGGTCATCTCCCCTCAGTCTGATGGATCAGGCCACACTGAAATGTACTCACATTGTCTGTGCCATGAACAAAGGCCATTGACATGAGTATAGATGGGGTTTTATGGCCCACGTCATGCTGGAAGATGGGCAGCACAGCAGTATGCCTGGCATGAGCAAGCTGAGGCTTAGAGATGAAATGAACCCCTGAAGGCCACACAGCTGGGGTGCCATGGAGCTGGAGGGCAATGCCAGGTTGGTTGGCATCTCTTGCTAGGAGTCACACAGCAATGGATACAGCAAAACCTGAGTGAAGGCCAGGTCTACAGCCTCAGAGGTGGCCTCTCCACATCTTGACTACCATGTCACCTGGCAGTGTAGGCTGGCTATGGTCATCAACTTACACCGGGTCTGAGAACAGGAAATGTAGCAAGAGGCTTCTGCTCGGAGTGGGGTTTGGGGCAGGGGTGACTCCCATCCAGGCACACACACCCTGACAGCAATTGGGAGGCTCTCAGGAGACCCTCCAGGTCTGGGCTCCCACTTTGCTCTCTCTCTGCCCTCCAGTTTGCTACATCTCAGCCTTGGTCCTGTCTTGCTCGCTCACCTTCCTCGTGCTGATCCGCTCGCTGGTGACACACAGGTTAGTGGCAGGCTCTGACGCCCAGTGCAGATGTGGGGAGGGTCTCTGCAGGCCCAGGCCATTACTGAGTCCAGATGCCCAGCTGCCCTGTTGTGGGTGGAGAAGGTGGGGTGTTCCAGCCTGGGTGGAGAAACGTCTGCAAGTGATCTATTGTACAACTGAGTAGGTGCCGGAGTGTGGAGTTTGCCCTCTGAGAGGAAGCCACCTGGGTGGGCTGGATTTAATAGGGAAGGTGCCTAAGAAAGCTGAGAATGAGAGAAGAGGCAGGAGCTTAGGGAAGAAGGGTGCCACAGACAAGAGAATCACGTGAGCAAGGCACAGAGGCTGGGTAAACCTGACTTGTGTGAGTTTGGGTGAGGGGGTGGCCTGGCTGGTGTTGGGACACTGGAAAGATTGTTATGGTACATTGAAGGTCAGGCTGCCCACCTTGCCCTTTCATGTGAATGATAAGGAGCACTGAGGAAATGTGAGCAGAGGGAAACAGAAGGTTCTGATTGGGAGAAGGGTGAATGGGAGGAGAGGTCCAGGCACTTTGCAACAGATCCTTATGCCCTGTGCACTCGTTAGGCTTCCGAGGTCCTACCCAGGGATCTTTCTTTGCAGGGTAGGCCCTACTTAGGCTGTCATTCAAGGCCCTCACACTTCTGCCTGCCTGGAACCTTGCCTCCCGTCCTGGTGTCCAAGCTGCAAGTCACTTTCCAACTCTTCTGCTGCTTCTTACTTTTCTGACTTGGCTCAGGTTGCACCTTTTGCCTGAATTTGTCTCTCTTGATCCCCACCCCACCCTACCATCTTACTCCTATTCATCCTTTAAGATTCTACTCAGACTGCACCTCCTTCGGGAAGTCCTCCCTGACCTCCCAGGCTGGTTTAGTAATCTCCATTGGGCTCCCACAGCCCTGGGCTTCCCTGCCCGTGGCTGTGGGTTGTAATTAGACTGGGAGTTTACCTAGATTCTGGTCCAGAGGAGAAATTTAGCGGGGGTGTCCTCCCTGAGATCCCTGCCTTCTGCACCCTCATCCCAGGGCCAACCTGCGAGCTCTGCACCGAGGGGCTGCCCTGGACCTGGGCCTCCTGCTTCAGAGCCCCCACCCGTCCCGCCAGGCCATATTCTGTTGGATGAACTTCAGCGCCTACCAGACTGCTTTTACCTGCCTTGGTGAGCCCCCCTAACCCGCCCTACTGGGCCTCAACCGGCCCCAGACACCGACTCCAGTGAGGGAGGGGAGAGTGCTCAGCAGGTCTTGACTGCTCCTGGATGTCTGCCTGTGCCGGGCAAGCTATGAGACTAGACTGAGAAAAAGGACCCACTGGGCCTTTCCTGCCCTCAGGAAGCTCACTCAGGTGGGGGATGGGGGCACAGGAACCCTTGGGGAAAGGATACTCCTCACATGAGGATGGCCCCCGGGTGCCACCAGGTGTTTACACAGGGGGTAGACCCAGGGCTGGAAAGTGGGAAGTTCAAGGAGGCACATTCCTGTTTCGTGAGGGAGTTCTATGCCACGATGGACTACTTCAAGAGGTAATGAGATCCTTGTCACTGGGGGTATGCAAGCAGGGTTTCATAGCCATAGATGGGGACTGCAAAGGGAGTACTGTCTTGAGGAGGTTGGAGTAGATTAACTTCCAGGACCTTCCCAGCTCCAAGTTTCTGATTCTCCCTTTTGGTACTGCGGTGAATAAAGCCCTCTGAAATGTGAGGGGGCTGGGGCCACTGCTGCAAAAGCAAGGGCCTGATTTCTCTCCCTGCCGGTTCCTTCAGTTCTCATCCCAACCCCCTGGGGGGAGGGGGGCGGTGTAGAGGAAGAGAAGGATGAGCAGGGAGTAGGGAAATTACTAGCACTAGAAGTCATAATTCCTCATCTTGGTAGACTTTATACCTCCCGAACCCTCTTGTGCACATGATCCCACATAAACAATTAGCCAGTTGTTTTAATAGACAACAGTTGGGTACCTACCGTGTACCAGACTCTGGCCAGTAGGAATGCAAACATTAATATACAATGCGATCTTGTTCCTAAGGACTCAGGAGCAATTGGAATAAAATAACATTTACAAAGCGCTTTATGGTTTTCGAAGACTTGCCACAGATGCCATCTCTTTGGGTTCTCCAATAAACCTCCGAGGTAGGGGCTGCTCTTCCTATTTTATGGAGGAAGAAACCAAGGCTCAGAGAAGCAAAGTAACTTGCTCAAGGAGGCACAGCTAGGCAGTGGCAGAGCCGGGATCTGAAACCAGGTCTACCTGATTCCAAAGCGCTTGGGTTCCTAGAAGTAGCAGGGGTGAGCTGGGTCCTCCAGAGGCTGATGTTTGTCTTCTTCTCATCCTGGCAGGGCTCCTGGTGCAGCAGATCATCTTCTTCCTGGGGACCATGGCCTTGGCTTTCCTGGTTTTCATGCCTGTGCTCCACGGCAGGAACCTCCTACTCCTTCGATCCCTGGAGTATTTGTGGTGAGAGAGGCAGGGGACTGAGGGCTCTGGGATCCCTCTGCAGAGGGCCACTAACAGTGACACCCTCCCACCTCACCTGCAGGCCCTTCTGGCTGACCTTGGCCCTGGCTGTGACCCTGCAGAACATGGCAGCTCACTGGGTCTTCCTGGCAACTCACCGTGGGTGGGCAGAGCTGACCAACCGGTAAGGCAGCTCTTGGGCTTGTGGCTCTCTCAGGCCTCAACTTCTCCTCCTTTGGTGTTTCTCTCTTTGTGCTCTTCTCCCTTCACTGCCATCTCCTCGCTTTCTCTCTCAGGGAGCCCTGTAGGTAGCATAGAGAGTTTGCCTTGCCCACAGAGAAAGGGGGCAGCAGCCCAGCTTACTCCAAGTAAACATACCTCTGTATTTACTTGTCACGGGGCCAGAAATAGTCCATGAGCCTTTTCTGCTTTGGGAATCAGCACTGCTCTCCCCTGGATCCTCTGTGCCCTCAAAACCACATGCCTCCCTCTTTGCAGGAAGATGGTTAACAGAAACCTTATTCTGTGTTAGATGTCAAGGCCATGGGAAGATCTCGGCCCTAAGAGGGACTCAGAATCAGTGGACAGGGACCCAGAGGAGGGAGGTTGGAGACACTGAGGTCATAGAAAGATCCAAGTGGACCTGGACTTAAACCCCAGTTCTGCCACTGACTCGCTAGACGGACTTAGTTAAGTCACCTAATCACTCTGAGCCTCAGTTTCCCTTCTATAGAGTAACATGGCTTATCTCCCAGGGTGGTTGGAAGGGCCAGCTGGGTTGAGAGAGAGTAGTAGGCCCACACAAGGTATACTCAATAAACAGTAGTTACTTAATAAATACACAGCAGCTGTGGTCATCTAGGTCTGACCCTGACCCTGAGGAAGGGGCTGTGTGTGTGTGGGAACCTACCTCAGCCTTCTTTCTGCCCCATCGCAGGCGCGTGCTCTATGCAGCCACCTTCCTTCTCTTTCCTATCAACGTGCTGGTGGGCACTGTGGTGGCCACCTGGCGAGTGCTCCTCTCTGCCCTCTATAATGCTGTCCACCTTGGCCAGATGGACCTCAGCCTACTGCCACCTAGAGCTGCCACTCTCGACCCAGGTAAGGTTAAAGGACAGGAAGCAGGGTGGGGGTTGCTCAGGCTGCCCAAGCAGTAAGGGAGTCTCTGCCCGGACCTGGTCTATGTGCAGATCTGTTCACGGAGGGTGTTTGGGACCACCATGCAGGTGTGTGCAATGGGCCCATGTGCAGTACATGTGCCATATCCTCAGGTGTCCATGTGCTTTCACGCAGAGTGTGCCGGGCACCCCTGTGTATGTGTTAGGGACTGTCTGGGACCCTCCTGCCCAGCGCTGCCATCTCCCACCCACCCCAGGCTACCACACGTACCGCAACTTCTTGAAGATTGAAGTCAGCCAGTCGCATCCAGCCATGATAACCTTCTGTGCCCTGCTCCTGCGAACGCAGAAGCCCCAGCCCCTCTTGATCCGCCAAGATGGCCTCAGAGTGGGGGCAGAAGAAGAAGGTATGCCTTCCCACTGGGGATGGGAGAAATGAGCATACCCGATCACTCCAACATGCACCGCTGAGTGAGTGCCAGGAAAATGCTGACTTCCTCTGTCCTGGGAGTGCTTGTGAGAGAGGGGAAGTGAGAATTTTCCTGGTCTGTTTCACTAATTTCTTTTCATCACTCACACACACACACACACACACACACACACACACTTTCTCATTCCACATGTGTGCATGCACATCCTCTCTCATACAGAAAATGAGATGGTTGTCTTGCTAAAGGGCTCTGTCATGCCTCCCACCCCAAGCCACCCCCTACTTCTCCCTTTCAGGCAGTATGTTCCCCTCTCTACTGCCTAGGGAATGTGTAGTAGGGAGAAGGACACTTAGCTGGTTCTAAGCTCTTGTCCCAGCCCACCTCCAATCCCTTTTACAGAGCTCAGCCTTTCTGTCTTTTGGCTGCCACCCACAGGATGAGACCCCTCTCAGTCCCACGCTTCTCCTGGCACCTAGAACCCCAGTCTCACCAGCCTTCCCACATACACAGGGGATTTTCAGACTCTGCTCTGGTCTGGGTATGTGGAGGGGGCTTGGCTGGGTTTGCTGAGTGACTCACAGAAGGTTTCCCCTTCTCAGGGATGCAGTTGCTGCAGACCAAGGACTCTGTGGCCAAGGGAACAGGGCCCAGGGCCCGCCAAGGCAGGGCCCGCTGGGGTCTGGCCTACACTCTGCTGCACAACCCAGCGCTACAGGCCTTCCGGAAGAAGGCCCTATCAGGTGCCCCGGCTAATGGTGTCCAGCCCTGAGGGTGGGGCAGGCCAAGCCACGTGTACTTGTCTCTGTCGAGTGATTCCCCTTCTCCCAGCCCACTCCCTCCCTGGCTCTCCCAACATCACCCCAGCTATGGTAGCCTCTCTACTTAGTACCAGCTCTGCCAGCAGGTTCCCCAGATCAGGGCCCTAGTGGCCAGCCCCAGAGGCTGGAAGTCACCGTGGTTGAGTGGAGATCTGTTCACGCTACAAGCCCCAGGAGGGCTCTAGCCTCCTTGGCCTTGGGAAGCCAGAGAGAGGACTCTGGAGGAAGCAATCAGTGGCTTAGGCCTTTGGTCCAGGAGCCAGTGGAGCCAAGGGGGCCACATCTACGCCTCTCCCTCTGCTGTCAGCCTCCAGGGCCTTACTGAAGCCTTCTGTTGATCAGGGGATGGTGATTCAGGCTGGGACAGCTTCTTGCTCCAGCTCAGCCCAAACTCAGCCTTGGACGTTACCACTTCTCTCCTGCAGCTCCTTCTCTGCTCTGGGGCCTTGCAGCTTGCAGGGCAGCCCAGGAGGAAGCAAATGGGCTCCTACAGCAACGAAATCACAGCTCACACCAGGCCCCACACTAAGCTGCCCACACTTGAGAGTCTGATATTTTTGTAGTTGGTATGCCTTTAGATATTATGAAAGAAGTTAGTGTGTTCCCTGTAATAAACTTGTCCCTGAGAAATAGTCTTTCTTAGGGGAGGGACATGTGGGGAAAGCTGTTGGTAAATCAACATGGGGTTTGGGGGGCTTGGGCAGGGGTGGGGCATTCTGGTCACATGCTAGGCTAGGCCCCCCTGGATGGGGAGGCAGAGGATACCCCCATAGTCATATCTCTTTGAATAGTGGAGAGACTGGGGGCCCTGTGATACCACTCCTGAACACGTGGGCATCAGCTTTGGAAGTAGGACTTATTCTGGGTCCTTGAGAATGGGCAGGACTTGGGAGTGGGGGTGGGGGGTGGGGCAGGAGAGATTGTAGGAGACTGGGGGAGCAATGTGAATAAACGTACAGAGGTGGGCGCAGTGAGGGAGCTGTCCTGGTGGGGGCAGACTGAGAAGGCAGAGGGGAAAGGCAGCTGTGGGTCGCCTCCTCTGCTGGGGACTGGTGGAGGTTGGGGGCTGTGTCAGTGAGGGTATGAGGTCTACTGTGCAGCTGGGGGCTACAAAAGGTGAGGAAAATGTGGCCACCCCACACATATAGATGAGTGGGGCTTTGAGAAATCTCTGCGCAGTTAGTGGAGACCAACCAGCCCGCCTTGCACCCCAACTGCAGCCTCAAACACACACGAAGCCAGGGGTGGGGCCAGGGAGCTGGAACCCACCTTCCAGGCTGCCTGTGAGGAGGGCAAAGAGATCAGGCTCTGATCCCACTGCAGCCTGTTGAAAAATGCCTTCCTGGCCCCGTGTCAGTGACTGACAGGGTCACAGAGAACGGAAGGCAGATTGAGTATCTGCCCTTAACAAAGAAACAGTCACTATAGACTATGATGAGGCTGGGACACTGGACACTCAGGGCTGTAATGAGCCAGAGGAGGGGACCTGGTCCACATTGGGGGCAGTGGGCGGGGCATCTAGGATGGCTTTCTGGAAGCAGTGACACTTGAACAGAGTTTTGAAGGCAGACTTAGCCATGGAAGGAATAGGGGAAGGGTGTCCAGACTGAGGAAACAGCATGAATAAAGGTGCAGAGGGTGAGCCATCACAGAGCATTAAAAGAATAGAAGTTCCAAGAGAGGCAGGGAGGGGTGGGCCACATGGGAGAGCCAATCAGAAGGGCCATGAATGGCTGGCTGGGGAACTCAGCACTTTACCCTGGGGCAGTGGATGGTTTGTGAGCAGGTGAGTAGCTAGTTCATTTCAGAGCACAGCTATTCCTCAGCTGCCCCTGACTCAGGTCTTAGGCCCACATCCTACTCCAGAAAGGCAGGCCTGTTCAGCTGTGAATGAAGCCAGAGATGTCAGGGGTTCAAGTAGGGTTAGGATTATCAAGCCTTATGGAATCACAGAGTCCACTAGACCCTTAAGCATTACCATGTCCTATCCCGTCCTTTGTTTTTTGAGGAAACTGAAGCCCAGAGATGGGCAGTGACTTACCAAAGGTGGCACAGCACGGTGGCTCAGCTCCCTTCTACTGCTTTACACCAGATGTGTGGTCATCCTTGATATGTGCGGCTGGTGGCATCTGCTCAGTGGGAGCTGCGAGCTGATGAGGGGAGTGGAGAGGTGCTGTACACAGACCAGGTGGTTGGGGGAGTGGGGATGGCCAGCCTCCAAAGCTCACAGCTGCTACCCGGGCTCCTTGGTCTCCCTGTTTTGCTGGTCTCCCACTTTGCTGGGCTCAGCAATCCTGGGGGCTCTGGGTAGAGTTGGCAGAGCCTCCCTCACAGGGTCTTGTCCTATGTGTAGCACACTTTGATCTGGAAAGGGTCAGGGGTGGAGGGAGTGGGCAGACGCATCTGACCCAGCACAGATACAAGGTTCTACAGTCCCCAGGTCCTGACCCGGTTTACATTGTCCCTGTTCTAAGAGACCTTCAGGCTGCTGCCACGCCTTCGCCCACCAAATCAGTTCCTGGTCCATCTGCTCTATAGGGGAAAAATTCCTGTTGAAACACTTTCCTCAAGGGATGTCATTTCCTCTTCCTGGAAAGGTGGGAGGAAGAACTTCCATTTTCTCTGGCTTCTCCCTCAAATCTGTTCTCTTATTCTCAGTTTCCCAGGGTCGTCCCGCTCTCTCTCCTCTCTTCCCTATGTCCTATGTCCCCTATCTCCTCCCTTCTTTTCCTCCTCCATCTTGCCTTTCCTGTCCCCCTTTCCCTCTCCACTCCCTAACAGCTCCTCATGAACAGGACCAGGAAGAGGGCCCACAGTCCAGGTGCCTCTCCATGATGACTCCTCAGACTCCCGCTGGCTAAAACACCACTCAGGTACCCTAGGGAAGCCTCTGTAATGGTTGTCAGGCTAGCACCCCCATTTGTCCCATGAACTAGTTTGGGGAAATGAACATCCTTAGTCCATTGCTGGGCCACCTGTCTCATGCCACTTACCTACCACACAGTCTCTGTGTGTCTCACAGGCCCCATCCCATATGGACAGTCAGGCTGGCCATCCTGACTTTCCAGCCCCAATCCTGACCGCACTGGGTGGCAGGGGGCACTTCTTAATCAGATAAAACTCCAGGCAGACACAGGGGAGCATCAGAAATACTGTTTATTTCTCCATCCCTCCAGGCTGGCTGGTCTCTTTGGAGGGGCAGGCTATAGACACATACTTGGAGAGAAAGGCAGGGCAGGTATCCAGGATGGAGGAGCATGGGCAGAGGGAGGAAGGGTGAGAGGAGAGGAAGGCCATCCCGGATCCTCCAGTCCTGTCTAAGACGAGAGCAGAGACTCTGGAGACCTCAGATCATCAGAAAATGCCAATGGATAGCTCAAGCAGGTCACTGAAAGCCCCAGGACCATACCAGTCACTGCCCCTATATCCCATTCCTCGCTCCTGCTTCAGGCTACCTCCCTGCCAAGCCCCAAGCCCCCAGCCTTCACCAGCTGGTCAGTTCCAGGGCCTGGAATTCCACCAGTGAGGCTTTGCCCAGTTGGTTAGGGCAGCACCCTGTTAGCACACTGACCCCATTAGGGTAGCATGGGCAATGTGGTTAGCAGCAATGAGCACCGAAAATGGTGAGTTATGGGATCAAATTCTGTCCTACTCACTAGCTTTGAGCAAGTCTAGAAGTTGGGGTGGTGAGTGTTCCAAAAGAGACGAGAAGGGGAAGCAAGAAGAATTGAGGTCCCCCAAGCAGGCTTTGGGAGTTCCCAACCCCGGACCCCTGCAGGGACATCCACAGAGTCA
>NW_006442512.1:2172001-2180528 GCF_000325575.1 Pteropus alecto
AGTCAGGGAGGCCCTGGGGCTTCTCCAACCCAGCCGGGTGGGGTCAGGGCTAGAAGGAAATGAGGAAGAGGAGGAGGAGGCTCTGGCCTAGTAGGAGCAGGCCTGTGGGCTGTTGCCCAGAGACCCCTTCTCCCTTGGCTGCAGCCTCAGGGCCCCTAGTACGGCTGAGGTAGATGATGACTACATTGTCCTCAGGACCTGATGGTTGCACCTCATTGTCAACAGTATAGCAGCCCTTACCCTCAGCTGCTTTGCCATGGAACCTGCGCCCCAGGGCATCCTCACCACCTTCGCCCGGTGTGGCCAGTGCCACGTTCACTGAGCTCTCCGCACTGCCCAGCTCGTTGGTGGCCAGGCAGCTGTAGGTGCCTTCCTCCAGCTTGCCAAAGTCAGGGATGAGCAGGCTGCCATTGGCAAAGGCCTGGAAGCGTGGCCGGCTACTGGCCACCAGGGAACCGGGCAGGGCATGCCCATCCGCACCCACATTGGGACTGGCGATCTCCACCGTGCCGCCAGGTGTCTGGATGTGCCAGTGGAGCTGGGGGGCTGGCTGCCCTTCCACGTCACAGTGGAGCGCCAATACAAAGCCAGGCCGCAACTCTGCACCATCCTGGCTGGGCTGGTAGGTGAGCTGCACCAAGGGTGCAGAGCAAGGCAGTGGCAACAGACGGTTCAGCGGTGTGCCCTTGAGCACATGAGGCGAAGTGCAGGTGATGTTGTCCTGCTCTGGGATGGACACGACTGTGGTCAGGGCCCACGTCTTGAACCACATGATGCTGCAGGTACAGTCAAAAGGGTTGTCATTAATCTGCAGATGGGACAGTGCGGTAAGTGGCATGAAGGTGCCCTCTGCTAGCGTGTGCAAGCGGTTGTGGTTGAGCTGCAGCGAGCGCAGGGCGCGAAGGCTGCGGAATGCATCGCGAGGGATGAAGGTCAGCTCATTGCTGTCCATCTTGAGCAACTGGAGGGCGCTGAGGTTGTGCAGGTCGCTCCAGGCAAAGTCGGAGATGAGGTTGTGGCTGAGGTCCAGGCTCTTGAGATGGCCCAGAGATGCCAGGGCACCAGCAGCCACTGTTCGGATCTCGTTGTGTGCCAGCCACAGTGACTGCAGCAGGGGCACCTCCCTGAAGGCGCCCTCTGGCAGGCTGGGCAGCCGGTTAGCTGACAGGCTCAGTGTGGTCACATTGGCCGGGAAGCCAGGTGGCACAGCCTCCAGGTCGCGGTAGGCACAGTCGGCGATCTGGAAGCCATACTTCTCCCCGCAGTCACAGGGCTCAGGACAGGCCTGCCCCAGGCCCAGGAGGACCACCCAACACAGCAGATGCAGCTTCTGCATCCTGCCTCCTGCAGAGAAGGACACGCCGCTGAGGTGACCCCAAGGACCCGTGGAAGGCAGTCATCCCTCTCAGGACCCCAGCCCAGAACTCTTCCCCATCAGAAGGCCCTGCACCAAGTAATCCAGCTAAGACCCAACAGCACCTAACCCACTACCCCTATTCTACAGAAGAGAAAACTGAGGCCTAAAAAGGGCCAAAACTTGCCAGAGATCATGCAGCCAGGGCGGGTGAAGACAGGACGGAAGAGGACCCCAGATCCTCCTCCGAAAGGGAAGCGTTCCCTGCCTCGGCCAGCTCCTAGTTGACTTTGTGACTTGAAATCTGTTTTCCAGTTGCCCCCTCCCCCAGCACTGTGCAGAACCTCCCTCCTGCCCTCCCACATCCTGGCCACAGTCCCTCCCACCGGAGCCCCCCATAGGTACGCTTTGCCTTGGCCCAGACAAGGCCCCTTGTGCAGTGCACACCGCCCCCATCTGCCCCGCAAGCCCCCTCCTGCTCCTACTGGCTGTGACCACAGCAGACACCAGACCCTTTTTACCCCCATGGCCTGTTCTGTTCAAACTACACCAGGCAGCTGCCTAGATAAACTCCGCCAGGACTTCTCAGTTGGCTTGGGGGAGGCCAGCAGCTCAACACAAATGCTCTGAGATTTCCCGGCTGTGGTTGTTCAAGGAGCAAAAGCTCCCTGGACAGGTCCAAACAGAGATTGTCCCAAACACCCCGAACCACCAGGAAAGTACTCAAGGGACCCCTGGGACCAGCAGGCTTCCCCCTCATCCCACTGGCCCTTGGAGCCCTCCTCTCGCTGGCTTACCTTCAAAATACTCTTTCTTAGCCAAGCCGAGCCTCTCCGAAGATGGAACCAGAAAGCAACAAAGGCCGGAGTTAGGCCAGGACAGTCTGCAGGGCCAACGGGGTAAGAGGAGGTAGCTGGAGGTAGGGATAGCTTGGTTCCTGCCCTACCTTCAGTTTGTACCCTGAGCCCGTCCTTCCCCTACAGGGTACCTGGGACCAGCTGCTGAGAAAAGGCTGCAGGAAGGGAGCCCAGGCAGCTTGTACACTCCCTCCTTCCAGCAAAACAACTGCTTCTCTACAGCAACAAGGACCTGTGTTTCATAAGTGACACCAGAAACTTGAGGGGGAAAAGACGCCAAATTTTTTTTTGTTTTTTTTTTTTCTCTCTCTCACTCACTTTTAGCAGCTTCAACTTCCTTAAAGGCACAGCACTAGCTGGACAGGACCTAAGAAAAGACGGGGCAGAGGGTTTTTATGGTGGGACAAGTGAGAAATTGAATCTCAAGGAAAGTGGGAGACTTCTAACCTCATTTCAAACAGGAAATAAGGGGGCCATTCACCAAGCTGGGGTAGTATGAGTAATTATGAGTGTACTTGTGTGTGCATGTTTGAGTGTGGATGTGACATCTCTGTGTGGGGATGAGTTTGCATGTGTGTTTGTATGGATGTGGTTGTGAGGCTATCTGTGAGTTTGCATGTGTTTGGGAATGTTTGAGTGTGTGTGTGTTTTAGTAAGTGTGAGACTATCTTTGTGTGTGTGTGTGTGTGTGTGTGTATCTATGTAGGTATGTAAGAGTTTGTATGCGTATTTGGGCATATAGTTGTATGTTTGTATGTAGAAGTTGAGTATGCATCTCTGCATCTGCGTGTCTGTGTGGGTATGATAATACTTGTAACTAATTCAATTCCCAAGTCTCCCCAAGTTGGATAAATCTCCTCTGGACATAAGTAAATACAGAAAGTCCTCTATCAATTTTATCCTCTGGAAGAACTCTCTTCCTGAGCCTTCTAATCTGCTCAATTCGGTTTCTTTAAAGGCCTGCCATGCTACAGGCTCGCGGGGATGGTCCACCTCCTTTACGCAGGCTCCCTGTTACCTCTCTTGGGTTGGATGTCTTGCTTCTTGAATCTCACATTGTCCTCTCTTTGGTTTGCTCATTTTGGTGATGGGTCAAAGGCATAATGGCCACCATAATGAGAAGGTAATGAAGACCAACAAATGAGGCAGGCAACTCCATAGAATATAACAGAATTTATTACAGGGTAATTTAGTTACGGGAAGATTGGGTTGGAATGGAACAGACAACCCAGCAATTCTACACAGATTATTCTCCACTACAGACTTCTGTTACTGTACTTCTTTTACAGTATAACTCAGGGACAAAGAATGCAGTAGTGCCTGGGGCCATACTTTATTATGGTCTTGTGATAGATGATTGTTTATAATCCATACTCCCACCAGTTTAATGTTTATCTTAGTTGTCATGCCATTCTAACAGAAATATTTATTGCTACATTTTAAGGAAGACAGATAATCATCAACTAGAAAGCTTCGATGTGCTTGCTAAAGACAGTGAGGTTGGTCAAAGGTCACAGCATGAAACTTAAAAATGAAATAAAATCTGGGACACAGAGATGGAGTGAGTTTTGTTCGCATCAACATCTATACAACATCTTCCAATAGCTTCCAGAAAAGGTAAGTGAGAGATATGTGTTTTGAGATCTTGCATGTCTGAAAACTCTTCATTCTGTCCTGAATCTTGACTGATAGTCTGATTGGGTATAGAAATCCAGATGGAAATCTTTTTTCCCAAGAATTTTAAAGGGGGCTCTCTCTTTAATGCTGTTGCTTTAATGTCGCTCACAGTGCTGGTGCGAGGGGTCCTCAGTTCTCTGACCTCGATTCTGTGCATGATACCTGGGGTTTTTCTTTCTGGAAGCTGCAGGACCTTTTATTTCTTCCATGTTCTGATGATTCACTGTGTTGGGCCTTGGTGAGGGTCTATCCTTTCAAATTGGAAGTTCATATTTTTCAGCTCTGGAAAAGTGTTTGATTTACTCCTTTATGATTTCCTGACCTCCATTTTCTCTGTTTTCTCTTCCTGGAACCTCAATAACCAGATGTTGTGCTCCCTGGAGGAATCCCAACTTCCTTATCTTTTCCCTCTTTACCTTTCTGTCCTTCATTCTAGGAGACCTCCTCAATGTTATCATTCCACCCTTCTAATAGACCTTTTGATTTCTGCTGTATAAATTTTAAATTTCAAAGATCCCTTTTCATTTGCTGAATGTTTTCTTTAAAATATATTGCATGGTAACTGGAGTTGATTTAAAAATAAAATATATTGCATCCTGTGCTTGTTTCATGGATACATTTTTATTTCTCTAAGGATAATAATGGCCCTTTTATTATTTTTTTAAGTTTCCTCCTATCTGCATTGTCCATTTCCTTCAAGTTGCATTTTTTTTTTTCTATTTGCTTGCCTATTTAGGACTCTGTCTTTCCTATCAGAGGTTTCCTCAGTTAACTCATTCAGCAGAAATTTATTCCTGTTTTTAATGTGAGACCTCTGTACCAGAGAGGAAGCCTGTTGAAGACCGACATCTTGTCCTTTCAGATGTTGTTGATCCCTGGCACAGAGAAGATACTCGATAAATACTCCATGACTCGATGAATTGGTGAGTTGAATGGGCATCAGATGCCAGAAATGAAAGCACTTTAGAGGTCAACTTCTCCTCATCCTCATTTTACAGGTAGGGGTTCAGGGTCACATGGCTCCTTAGGACAGATCATTTTAAGACTATTTCACACAATATGAGAGACCCACACTCTGTTGGGTGTGTGTGTGTGTGTTACTAGCCTTCTTGGGGGAGGGGAGCCCATTTCTTATAGTCAGAGACCTTGATGGCTGCCCTCAGAATCCCACGGTGAAACAGCCATGGGAGCCTGAGGGCAGGAGAAGAGAGAAGGACCTGCCCACCTAGGCAGAACTGAGTCTGCACTGACAGCTCTTCCCCATCTGCCCAGATCTCACCTTCACCAGAAAAGACAACTGGACAAGGGCTACCAGAACCCAGAGGGCCTCAGCTAATAACTAGTGAATCCTCCATGGCTCTTCACTGTAGGACACACAGAGCCACCCCCTGCTGAGTCCAAGGAGTGGTTATGCACGCCTCCAGGATGGGGGCTTATTATCTCCTGTGCAGCCCCTCTACTCCCATAGGCTGAAAGTCCTCTGAAAAGCCCATCCCACAGGAGATAATGCAAACAGGCCAGGAGATAAGCCAGAGGTCAATTCCTCTTCCTCATTCTAGCCCAGGAGCTCCCTGTTGGCTGCCAGGCTCCCTGAACTGGGCTCAGGCCTGGAGATGGGGGCCTTGTTGAGTATGGGGATTCCTTGATTGTCCCCAGGTTATAGATGGAGGGCAGAGGTCCCTCCACTAACCCTGGGTCCTTAGGAGCCCTACTATGATGAAAGAGAAAATTAGCAGCAGGGGTGGGGGGATTAGGGGAAGCCAGGTCTGGGAACGCCTTCTGCCAGTTCCTCCCTGGCGCCTGTGGGCCTCAGAGTAGAGTACTCCAGTTTGCTTAGGACTGAGGGATTTTCTGGGATGTGGGAGTTTTAGCAGTAAAATCTGACAGTCCCAGGCAAACCAGGACAGTTGGTCACCCTGGTAGGGGAGATGGTGCCCACTGCCCGTCCCCAAGAGCTTTTCCTGGCCCCTCTTCTCATCCCTCCCTGCCCAGAAGAGGCCCAGCCCTTTCTCCTCCCATTCCTCCCTCCTTCTCCTCCCACCAAGGCGGCCAATCCCTCTCCAGCTGCCACTGCTCAGCCTGACTTCCCCCGCCCCAGAGGCCCCACTCCCTCTGACCAGGGGGCTGCTAGAGGCCACGTCAGCTTTTCCTGGAAGGCGAAGAAAGATCGTGGAGAGAGAGAGAGAAAATAGAGTGAAAGGAACAGAGCCCAGCAGAGAGAGAACTGGAGAGAAACTGAGAGATGGAGAAATTGAGAGAGAAATGGGGAGAATGAGAGAAAGCAAAGAATCACCAACAGCCAGGGTAGACATGAAGGCAGAGAAAGGAAGCAACATGGAAAAAGAAATGGAGAAAGAGGGTCTGATGGACCTTAAAATAAGCTCCAAGAGGGAAGAGACAGCGGCACTCAGATGTGTGGCCGGCTGTGGTTGTGGTGCTGTTGCCATCATGCCAAGAGGGGCAGGATGGTCTTGATCTCAACCCCACATTCCCTTCACACAGCTTGTTGGAATAATTGGGAGGAAGCTCAAATACTCTGAGAGGGACTCATTTAAGCCTGTGGGTCTCATGGCTTATGAGAACATGAAGCTATGGACGGAACTCTGCTGGAGCATGTGAGCGTGTGTGTGCACGGTGGGTCAGGGGAATGTTGAGATCTGCCCAGATTGCCAAATTATGGGAATTGAGAAAGTCTTTCCCTTTCTAGGGCCTCAGTTTCTCAGTCCTATGTGGAAGCTGGATGAGATGGGCTAATGCCTTTTGGCCCTGAGGCTGTCATTTTAGAATTTCTAATATCTGTACTTACAAGAAGTGTCTGTATGCGCCCATGTGTTTGTGCACAATTATTTCTATTTGCACATATATGAGAATGCGCTTGCTTTCCATGTGTTTGTTAGTGCGTGCACACCTGCGTGTATATAGGGTGGTATGAGTACAAGCTCATTGCGTAGGCACCTGAAGCTGTGGGAAGGGGTGGCAGGGCAGGCCCCATCTTCTCTCCTGCATCAGCCTTAGCCCAGAGGCCCCAGCCATGGCAGAGCTGACCTGGCCCCAGGCTGACCCCACAGTGGGTGCCCTTTCTCTCTGTTCCCTTTTCCATCCTCTACCTTCCTCTTCACACCCCTCTCCCTCACTCAGGTGTGAGGCTCATTCTCCCACTTGCTGCATCCAGCAAGTGGTAAACCCTGCCATGTCCAATGCGGCCCTGGAAAATAAACCTGAGTAGGAACTGTGGGAGATTGAGAAAAGAAAGAAGACAGAAAGCTGGGATCAGGAGGTCCACTGTCCACTGATGGTAGACAATGGCGCAGTTTTATTTTTGCGAGCTGCTTTTATACAAGAGCATACAATTTCTGGCTAAGATAAGATCATCCTCTGCACAATCACTCAGTTCACACCCTGCTATGATCTTTTGCAGTTCCGTGCTCCCGCTATGAGCATACTCCCTGCCTCGAAGCAGCGCCGCCTTGTTACTTTTCCATTCTTAAGAGCAACGCCCGCATTGTTACTTTTCCATTCCATTAATTTTTGTTGAGGTGAGGCAACCCTTGGTTGACCTCATAGACTGCAAGGACCTTGTCAGTTTACAATCTGCTCTCCACATCCACCTCTCTGGGTCTCAGTTCTTCAGACCTTGGAAATGTGGTCTGGCCTCATCTCTTCCTGCCCACTGTAACCAGCCCCGAATATCATTGCTCCCACCTTGGGGCTGCTGCTCTTGCTCTTTTCTTGAACTGGATTCCATTCCCCTGTTTTTGCAGGGCTCACTTCCTCTTATCTATGGAGACTTTCAAATGTCAGTTTCTCAGAAAGGCCTACCCCGACCACCTTATATAAACAACCTTTGTCGCTCTCTGTTCCCTCTTGTTGCTTCATTTGTTCCCCTTCTCAACACCTGCCCTGACATATCTGTGAGCATATTTCTTGTCCATCTCCCTAATCTGAATGTGAGCTCCATGTGAGTGGGTTCTTGGTTTGGTCACTGCTCTACCCCAAGCCTGCAAAGGGCTAGCAACTAAGTGGGTGCTCAGTAAATAATTGTGGAATGAAGAATGATCCCTGTGCTTCCAGCAGGAAATCTCTGGCCCCCATCCCTCCTCCACTTGCCCAGGGACTGGCCAGCCCCGTCCCTTCCATGTGGCACTGCCCTCCCTCTCACTGGTCCCTCTCCAGCTACCATTTCTGTCCCCTCCTCACCCTGTACCCTCCTCACTACCCTCTCCTGACCTTTCCCTTAGTCCAAAGGGACTCTTTTTAGCAACAGCACTAACTGGAGCATATTTCACAGAAATTATTTTTGTTCTTTCCCAGGTCGATCTCACAATATCTAGGAATTCAGACCTTGGCCACACACCCAGGGCACATAGCAGATCTCCACTTTCAGCCCCAGCCCCTCCCAAAGGCTAGGGGTAGGATTGAGGAATGTTATGAGATTGAGTCGAATTAAAGTTCTAGACTGGGGCTGGAGTTAAGGGTCAGGATCCCAGTCCCTTTGTTAGCTGTGGGGTGCTAGGAATGGGGCAAGGGCCATTTGTTAAGGGTCAGTTTGAAAGGCTAGGATTAGATGTGGGTGCAGGTTTAGTGGGTGGGGCAGGGTAGTTTAATCCCATGTATGAAGCTGGGTCCGGGGTCTGGAATG
>NW_006442512.1:2180581-2206107 GCF_000325575.1 Pteropus alecto
CAGTAGGCAGGAAAAAGCAATGCGAAAAGAGAGACCAAAGGAGAAACAGGGAGATTGAGCAGAGAGAGGAGCAGACAAGAGACTGAGGCATGAAGAGAACAGAAATGAGAAAGGCGGGGACAGCCAGGAGGAAGGTTGAGCATCTTGCTGACAGCAGAAAGCCATTTGGCACAGCAGACACCTGCTTTTTATCAACAAGTCAAGCTGCAGTGCAGTTTCCATGCAACAGCGCCTCATATCAACCACCGAAAAGAGGCTGCAAGCTGGCCTTCAGGCTTCTCCCAACCCTGTGGATGCAAGTGGGAGCTGGAGATGGAGCGAGGAGAGGAGCTCCACCAGATGCTGATGACCACTGGCAAGGCAGGGCCACAAGGCCATGGCCCAAAGCAACCTCTCAGGGGAGAAAAGGGGCCAGTTTGCCTGAGGATGGGGCGTTGGCTGCAGAGGCTTCTGGGAGAGCTGCCCAGGCAGGACAGAATGCAGCAGAGCAACGAGGGGTGTAGAAGTTCCAAGAGGGGAAGTGAGAGCTGAAGATCAGGAAGACTTGACAGAGGAGCTGGGAACTCCAATAATTTTCATAACAAAGAATGAAAATGATAAAACAGAATCGAATTGACACAGAGGCTTATAACAAAGTGCTGCAGTTCTCTGTCCCCCATCTTTCCCTTCCCCCATCCATTCCCCAGAGGCAACAACTTCAGATGGTTTGTTTTTAGTTCTGCAGTGGTTACACATCTCAGGTCTGCCCATAACATGTGCAGGGCCTGGGGCAAGGATACATTTGGAGGTGCATATACCACATGCCTAAGTATTTAAAAGTTATAAATCCTACAAACTACGTAATATGTTCTATTGTCCAACCTTGACAAATGCACCTTCATGACTACTTTAAGGCCAACTTCAAATCGAGAGTTCTTGGACTCCTCAGAGTCCTTCACCAGAACTACAGACAGGTAGAGTCAGCTCTCCAGCCTGCGCAGCTGTCCTATTTCTCTTCCCACCTCAGGCTCCATCCTACATCAGCAGGGGCCCCATGCTCGCGTAGGTAGATACCCCAGCCCTCACACTCAAGCTCTCTCCACAGCCTCCATCTCCCTCAAACTGACTCAGGCCTTGGGGGTACACACACCTTGATATAGTCCTCCCTGAGGAGGAGGAGTCAGGGTGAAAAGATTTACAGAGGCCCTGGAAGCAGGCTCAGGCCATTTCATTCGGGCAGAGAATTCCAGGGTCCCAGGTCCTGGAAACTGCGTCCAGAAGTGGGGATGCAAGCTTTAGATGGAAAAGTCCCCTTGGGAAGGTCCCCTTGGAAAGGCACGGCCAGGGTAGGATTGCCAGATAAAATACAGGACACCCAGTTAAATTTGGATTTCAGATAAAGGACGATAATTTTTTAGTATAAGTATGTCTCAAGTAATACAATGGCCATATTTATGCTTTAAAAAATCTCAATTCATTCTTTGTCTGAAATTTCCAAATCTGGTAACTCTAGGCCAGAGGAGGGCCAGGGTAGAGCCCTCTAAGGCATCCGGGCTCAGGGCAGAGGAACCTCACCTGGAATGAAGCGACATTGACTTGCATACATCAAATTATGTGCATAGACTACTGTGTCTTAATTAGAAACTTTAGACAATAACAAATGACTCTCTTTTACAGGTTGAATTGTATTCCCTCCTAGAACATATGTTGACATCCTAATTCCCAGGACTTCAGAATATGACCTTATTTGGAAATAGGGTCTTTAAAGAGGTAATAAAGTTGAAATGAAGTCATTAGGGTGGGTCCTAATTTAATATAATTGGTATCCTTATAGAAAAGGAATCTAGAAGAACACAATGTTAAGACACGTCTTGTGAAAATGACAGATATTAGAGTGGTACGTCTGCAAGCCAGGAAATATCACCAAAGACTGCCAGCAACCACCAGAACTAGGAGGGAGAAATGGAACAGAATCTCCCTCACAGCCCTCAGAAGGAACCATCCCTGCCTACACCTCGAATTCATGCTTCTGGCCTCCAAAACTGTGTGACAATTTCTGTTGAAGTCATCCAGTTTTTTGGTACTTCATTATGGCAGCCCTAGGAAATTAACACACTCTTGTATGGAAAAAAAAGCTTTTAGTTACTTGTATGTTTCATTCTTCCTTCCCTTATTCATCCTGAGTTTCTTGGTTCTTCTGTTGGTTACATTTGTGCTCTAAACCAGTGGTCCCAACCTTTTTGGCACCAGGGACCAGCGCTCCTATGAGAATCTAATGCCTGATGATCTGAGGTGGAGCTGGGGCAGTGATGCTAGCGCTGAGGAGTGGCTGCAAATAGAAATGAAGCTTCGCTAGCTAGCCCACTGCCTCATCTCCTGTCGTGTGGCCCATTTTCTAACAAGCCACTGATCTGTACCAGTCCGAGGCCCAGGGATTGAGGACCACTGCTCTAAACAATACACCTGACTTCCCACTCCATAGGATGGATCTAATGACTTCCCACAGGAGAAAATGAGAAATTTGCCACTCCCATCATTCTTTTTCCCCTCCCCACTCTTCTACTTCTCCACCTGTCTGTAATAGCCTTACTTTTATATTTTAAAAGATAATAATATTTAAATACTGTTTTGAAATCATAATTACACAACAGTTGCATTTTGTCCATGGATTGATTTTAAAAGTTCTTAAAAAATCAATAAACCTATATTATGCTCATGTCCTGTGTGAGTATAGTTCGCTGCTAAGCCAAGGAGTATGTACACAAGGATTACATGTCTTCTCCTTCAAATCCAATGTCATGATGCCCAGGTCACTTAAAGGATGGCTAAGAACATATCAAGGTCCAATGCATTACATTTTCTTAAGCTCCATCAATTGCTAAAGGCATGCTGTATTTTGTTTGCTTTATATTTGGGCGATGGCTTTTTTGTACAGCTTTTGATTTTCCTTAAGTTTCTAATTGCTTTCTTTATTATATTGTCAAAAAATAATGTGCCTTCACCAAATATAGTAAGTCCTTACTTAATGTAGCAGATAAGTTCTTGGAAACTATGATTTTAAGGGCAACGACATATAAGGAAACCACAGGCTAATTGACAGAAGTAAGAATTAAGTTTCCACAGATTATTTTTGGTCACAAAATCATTACCAAACTTCTAAATAAAGACCCAATACACTTCTAATACCTAATATTGACATAAATGTGAGCTATACATATACAGGTGGCTGGAGCCTCTCCCGATTGCTCAGGGGACAAGGCAGGACCCATCCTGGGTACGATGCTCTTCCAATGCAGGGCCACTCACACCCACCCACACTCAGACTGGGACAATGGAGACATGCCAGTTCACCTCATGTGAACATCTTTGGAATGTGGGAGAAAACTGGAGTCCTTGGAAAAAAACCCACGTAGACATGGGGAGAACATGTAAACTCCACACAGTGGCCCTCCAAGGAATCAATGCTTTTTTCTCATCAGTGCTATAATGAAATATTACTTAGGGACCTTCTGTACTAAAACTGACTTTATATATGTCTTCTGGTGCTGACATTGCCTGGTATTAATTTTCTTAATTATTTGCTTTCTCGACATATGCATGTCTTCTGTTTATTTTTGCTTTTCAAGCAGCTGGAATCCCTTTGAAATCCCAAGGCCTTCTCGGTTGTAGGACCCAAAATGAGGCCAGGGGCCTGAGAGGTCATCTAATCAAAGAGTCCACGGGAAGGAACTGATACTCAGTCGTAATGTTCTTTCTAGAACACCATTAATGCTGGGAAACTTTCTACTCTAAGGAGGCCCACTGCTTTGGAGAATTTTGGAGGGTCCCCTTCTTGGAAGAACTTACACCATCATTTGTCTCTTCTGGTCAGCGCTGTGCCCAGTCCCAGCTCAGGGATTGCCCTCAGAGAGCTGCTAATGAGAGACCATGTTCTGTTGGTTTATTATCTTTTCCTCCTTCATGAAGCTCACACACAAGGTGGCCCCAAATGCCCACACTGGAGAATGGAAGTTCTCCCTCCCTGTTTATACTTCCTGTTGTCCACTTGGCGTTTTAACCCATGAGGCCTCTCCCGAGGAGAAAGAATGGCTGGGAGGAAGGAAAGGGGTAGAGAGGTGTTGGAGGAGCATCTTGAGTGACCAGATTCTTTTTAGATGTGTGAGTCATTAGGCTGAGGGTACCCCAAATGCCACCTTGAGGGGACTTAAGAGGCAGAAACACCCACACCTGAACCTCTATCTCTTCCAGGCAGTTCCTCTGATGTTTTTAGAGAAGAATACTTCGGTTTTGAGCTGGGAGAAGATTAGAAAAAAGTTAATTAATTATACCCCCATTTTTAACTTTCTTTCCTTAGGGCAGGAATTACCAAAAATCATATCTATTATTCTTTAAATACCTACTATGTCTCTCTATACATACCATCTCCTTCCTACCACACAAAAGGAAGGTGTCTGAATTGTCCATTCTAAAAAAGGGTACACTGAGGTTCAGGTTAAGGAATTTGTTGATGTTCCCTTGGTTAGGAAACAGGACTGGAGTTCAAACTCATGTCTGTCTTATTCTCAAGGGGCCTTACTGGCTAGATAGGATGTGGCTTCAGCGGGACAGGATAAAAGACATGAAGGTGGAATTTAACCAAAATCCCAAGCCCCACAGATGGCCAGTGGGAGCTGGGATGCAGGAAGGGAGCCCAGGGCCAGACTGTTCACTGGCTTTTCTCTTGTGGGCACCTAGGAGCTAGTGCAGGTGCTTGGATGTAAGAGATATAGGATAAGACCTGAGATTTATGAATTTGGCATCTAGACAAGGTAGATTAGATAGGGAGAGTTGTTAGGAGGCTGTGTCAGTTGCCAGAGGAGAAGCAGTGGGATGGACTGATGTGAGAGATCGTGAGGAAACACCAGATGGGCCACAAATTGGGCCTGGGGTAAGCAAAGAAGGCTTCCTCTATGTTGGTGGAGTGCAGTCACTGCTTCTGGGTGGTGTGCTCAAAGGGGTGGTGAGAGGGAGCAACCTACACTAAAGTCATTCATTGATCCCACAGTATCTCCTGGGCTTCTGTTATGAGACAAGCAGTGAGCCCGATTCTGGAATAGAGCAGGGGACAAAGTTGATAGTAGACTGCCCTCCCAGAGCTCACATGATTGCCACCCTCTGAGAGTGACCTTTCTGAGCAAGAGTACTCCCCTTCCCTCCCCCACTGTTTCTTTCCTCTGGAAAACTTGGTGGGAGCTTCTGGGAAAAGGGAGAGTCTGATCTCCCTCCCACTCTCCCTTGGGCTGATTCTTTACCAAGAATTTGCTCAAAGTCACACACATTTCCCAGGAGCTTTTCCACACCCGTCCCATCCTTCAGTTTCACAGGAGGAATTTTCTTTCTTCACGTATTCTTTTTGTCTTAGTTCCATTTGAGGTAGCTGTGAATGTCCATCAAAATGGCTGCTGTGAAGCTTTAAAATAATGAAATACCACTATACATCTACCAGAATGACAAAGAAAAAATATTTGAACTCTGAAATTATCAAGAGCTAGCTGGGATCCAGCTGGGTGAATGCAAAATGGTACAGCCATCTTGGAAAAAAATTTGGGAGTTTCTCACAAAAGTGAAACATACATTTACTATAAAACCTACCAATTCCACTCTTAGGTAGTTAGTAAAGAAAATAAAAACAAACGTTCATACAAAAACTTATATACACATGTTTATAATAGCATTATTTGTAATCACCAAAAACTAGAAACATGAAGTCAATCCAGCTAGTAAATGGATTTAAAAACAACTTGTACATCCATACTATGGGATACTATTTAGCAATAAAAAGGACTGAACTACTGATACACACAACATGGATGAATCTCAGAAGCAATATGCTAAGTGACAATAAAGCTGACCTACTTTTCACAAAGACAATCCAAGACATGGCCATGCCATGCCAGATCTCCCTTAAAATCCATAATATAATGAAAAATAAATTATACACTTATACACTATTACTTTTAAAATGTTACCACGCAAATATGAAAAATAAGTGTTTATATGAATTACATATTCTGTTATTTATTTTGTTACATAAATGCCATTATTTAAACTAAACATTTAACAGTGGCAATTAGTACTAGTTAAAAGGACTAATTAAATATAATATGTATGAGAAAAATATGTAACAATATTTTTATAGTTTCTATCCTCCAATATGGCAATTTATTTTAACTTTTTAAACTCTATTGGATATTCAAGTTGCATAGGCTAATTACTGTATATCTTAAGACACATCATTGTAAAACTTCCAAAAAGAAAAATGTAATAGTATTAAACAGATATTACCTAATTTAAAAGTAATAACATGTTTCCTTCTGTCCCATACCATGGTAGGATATTTTCACTCTTTCAGCTTTCTTTCCCAATACTTCTCTGAATTGCCTGCAGCCTTTAGAACATCCTTCTTTTCTTTAGTGGTAAAACTGAATAGAGATCAACGTAAAATTCAGCTTAACTTGAAGCTCTGCTTCTTCTCAAGTTCACATTACACTGGTTCCTAGAATCAGTTCACTAGATGACACCAAATTAAATGCCCTCTCAGCAAAATTGTCTGAGCATGGAATACGCTGGATTTTACTTACTAGCATCAGCAGATTTTTAGACTTGTAGAAATTGTCATCTGAAGGTTGTTGATGCTATTGCAGAAAAATCAGACTGGCAAAAAACCAAGCACCACTCAGAGAGTTGGAGAACTCAGGTTTATTATGCCAACAGTCCCCAAAAAGCTAGTGCTCTAAAGATCTGGGCCCCAGGCTCAAGGATAACCTTACTTTTATAGGGCTTAACAAGCAAAAGCAATGCATCTGTTATCTAGACAGAACAAGCAAAGGGGAGGGTAAGTCTTCAGTTGATCTCAAGGTCACCCTGCCCTTCGGTCTATGTGGCAAGTATGTCTACAGAAGCAAACAAAGATCTAGTTACAAGGTTAGCCATTTGAATGGAAAATTCCTCTTCAAAAGAAACAAAAGTATATTCAAAGAAATGGAGAGATACCCCATGTCCGTAGGTAGGAAGACCGACCATCAAAAAGATACCAATTCACCCTAATAATAACTTACAGGGCCCCTCTCTGGCTCCACAGCTCAGTTCTCCTCTGCTCTGCCTTCTCTGCTCCACTCCAGTCTACTCTACTCTGCCCTGCTGTGGTCTGAAGCAGTGAGATGTCTTTGAGACCTCTTTGGTGTTCCTTATTTTTTTTAACAGGAGTGGTGGTTCAGCACCCACCAAGAAAATACAAGCTCCACTGCTCAGTGTACAATTGGAGCGCCCTGGGAGCCAATTTATATAGACAGAAATCCCCACCCCTGGTCCATGATTGGTCTGTCCTCATGCAAATGAGGACTCCAAATACTTGACATTTGATTGGTCCAGGAGGCATTGTCCTGATTGATTCGAATAGATCTGCTCTGATTGGTCAGTGAAGATGCTGATGTGAAATATAGCTGCACAGCTCTGATTCAAGGAGAAAAGCCTCAGTTCTATTGGTGAAAATACAATTCCATGAACTCCCTTATAAGGGCTGGCTCAGATGTCAGGACTGCAGTGCAGGAGACAGGCAGTTCAGTGCAGGCTTCTCCCTGAAACGCTGTTTGTCCCTGAAATGCTGTTTGTGTGAGAGGCACCTGTGTTTAGAAACAGTTGCTAGGCTCTGCTTTTAATTTGAGACCAGTTACCCACCAGGAGCCCTTATCCATAGGTGTCTTCTTTCCCAGGGTCCACAGAATTAATTTCTACCTCTCTAAAAATGTCTATCCTCTTTGTATCTAAAGACTTGTTTTGGTAGACCAGCTATTTGTCAACCAGGTCCTTTGCATCTGTAAATTCAACATAGAATCTTTCCATGTCTAAAATATCCAGCATTTTAAAACATCTCAAAGAGGTTTATACATTAAACCTCTTCTTAGGAAAAAACGGTTTTCAAGCACAGAGGTCATTTGAACTTGTGAAATTGAAGTTGGAGTTCAAATAAGTCACAGTTTTAATAAAGAAAATCTGCAAGTCCTGTTTAACTTGACTGTCCTTAACTGGTGATAATTTTTCAAGTTATGAAGCAGTCTTATTTCCAAGAAATCAGTCATTTTTTTCACCGGATGAGTTTTTGTCACAATCTACACCTAAATGGAACTAGTCAGGTGCACTTAGTTTACCTTTTTCTTTGGTCTCTTCAAAAATCATCAAACGATTTTAAAGAAATGCCATAAAAATTTCAATTTTACAGTAACCCCTTTCTCCATTCTCATCCTCAATACATTTCCAAATTAAAGAAGTTTTCACACTTTGAAAATATTATTTTACAGTACGCCAATGTTTTCATGTCTTTTCTACAAGACATCTTGTAGGCATATGTGTAAGGAGGATATATCTTTCCACTTCTATAAATAAAAAATCTCATTAAGTACTTCTGCATGCTTTGAGGAAACTGATGAGTGACCCAAAATTTCATTATGAAAGTCTCAGTATCACAGATAAATCACACCTCTTTTTATCAATGTTATGTAAAAGGAGTGCAGGACAGTTAGGTAAGACTTAAATTTTTTTCTTTGATAAGAAGTTCATAGATGGAAATAAATTTTCCAAAATTTATATTTGCACCATTTGCCAAATATGCAGATAGATAAGCAAAGTCTAGTTTGCATTTCGACAAGATATCAACAATCTTTTGTTTCATATATTGTTCGATTTTATTAAGATCTTCATAGAAACAAGAAAAACAATTTGAAACTCCATCTTTCAAATCAAAATACTTAAGAACTATGGAGAATAGTTTTTGTTGCCATGTTCAACACACTGCTTGATACATTATAGCATGTATGCTTATTGGAATAGCTGCAGAATCAGCTCTGCACTATGAAGGGTGGACACGTCTGTTAGTAAAATTTCTTTCTTTTGTTTCTCAACAGAACACTTTAGTTGCAACCTGTGAACAAGGAAACATTACTTAGTTTCATAAAACAATCAAGGAAACAATACAATGAGAGTTCATTTGTGTGATATGTCCAGGCTAATCACAACTCAGCGTTAGTGTCTTTTGGGAAATGAAAAATCTCATTAATTTAGAAATACCTATCTCATTCTGAACTTGTGAGATTCAATCTCCGTATATGGTGTACAGATCCCTTCCTCCCTAGCCAGGCTGCTGCTCACAGCCCACCAGGTACTAACCCCATCCCCGGTGAGGACAGCTGAAGCACAACTCTTCAAACAAAACAAGACTGTGTCACCTTCCTAAACTAGAGCTGGCTTTCAGGGTGACTTTTCTAGACTGATGCACAACTCATCAACTGTGTAGATGAAAAGACAGGCAGTGATGCTATAATCATCATTATTGCTTCAAGGCCTTACACATGACTGAGAGAAGTGGGGGCGTGTTTGGCAATGTGAATGTTGGGACAATTTCACTAACATAATATCCTCAATTCTCTTTGTTGAGGACGGGAGTGGGGAGAGTGGGCAGATGGAGCTCCTGGAGTGCAGCCCACATTCATGGACTAGGCAGTACATTGGGTACACAGATCAGATGCACCTTTGTCATCAGTTACCCATTGGCAGGATTCTGTTCCATTCAGCCCCTTGGGAACAGAAAGTGCTCTGTCTGATTGGGATAGACTAGGAAGAGATCGCTGGTTGGAAAGATTCCTGGGAAACAGCGAGGGCTAGGCCACCTGACCACAGGTTAGCTACAAACTAGGCCACTGGGAGGAGAAAAGTGAGCCTCTACCTGAACCCCAAGCACCAGAGAGCACCCACCAGGTAGAGGGGAAATGTCTCTTGCTGTTGGGTGATAACATTGTTTCTAGCTTGTGGCCATACCAGACAGCTCAGAGAAGGAATCATCTACTAAAAATAATTTTTTAAGAAAAAGGAAGAAAGAGAATAATCCATCAAAATTAAAATCAGACCATAAACATGCTTAAAGATAGATAAGTGTTTGCAAAACTCCATGGGGAGAACGAGCGATTGGGATGTTCAGTGACTAGGGACATTCTTGAGTTCCTAAATTGCTTTTGATGAGTCAAATTTTTGCCACAGTGGGATGCCGGTTCTGTTGGACAATGTCATTTTTCCATGCCTCTCAGTCATAAACTCCAGGAAGCTGGTGGAAATGTAGAATTTGTCAGAGGACAGATATGGAATCGAGAAACAGTCCAGAGCTGGTCAGGAGTGATGAAAAGATAAATGAGGCCCAGCCAAGCTGCCAGGGGGCAAAATGCAGCAGCTTGGGAGAAGGGTGTACAGATTTTAGTTGACCTGCTTTGTCAAGAGCAATTGACTAACAGATCCACTGCTTCAGTCACTGGGAGGGCCAGGCCACTGCTGAGACACATGTATACAATGAGCTACAAGAAGATGGAGAAGGTAAACATGGAGACAGCAAGGCAAAGGCTGACAGGGGGAACTCAAGAAACTGGCAATAAATTTTAACTTTCTAACTAGTTGTTTTAGCTTCATGTGAGACTGTCATTTAAGCATGCGAGGTTCATTATTGTTGTCCAGTCACTGACTCCTATAAGATGGAAGACTTTTAGAGATCTGCTTCCACATGGCATAGCTCTCTCAGAAAAGTAACTTAAAACGTCCCGCTTTGTGACTGCACATATTTCCACGACAGAATAATGTTTCTAGAATTCCTAGTAGCGACAACTATGAACAGGGAAAAACCTAGCTTCTGAGGCCAGGCACCAGGCCTCCCAGCTTCCTTCTCTTTCTCCTGAGTTGAGCAATTGTTTGTTCATTCTTCATTCATCCAGAAAACATATTCGGTACCAACTATGCTTCAAGTGCAGTCTAAGTTCTCGGAAAGAAAGGTGAGTCTAGCCCTATTCTTCCCAATGTAAGGAGTGCATGCTACAGGTTTCCGATGTTATCCAAGTTTTCATTCTCAGTAAATGATGACTATACCTTGTTAAATAAACATAAACCCAGACTTAGATCAGAAGAGGTTTTAATTAGAAAGAAAGACTATTGCAAGAGAGAGAACACTCTCATCTCAGAAATCTGCAAATGTGTTAAAATCAACCTGGAAAAGGTTTTTTCTTTAACAAGATAAAGGAAAGACAAGCAGACATAGCAGTATCTTTGGTGGGGAAGCTGAACGAGAATGAAGTCTGACAAGAAAGTATCCCATTGTGGTCAGCCAGGTCCCAAGAGATGCTGATAAGGGGAACACATTCCACATTTTTTTGTGCTTGGGCTTGGGAGGAAGCAGAGTTCAGGGGCCTGTAGAAGAGAGCAAAGACTAAGTATGGTCAAGGCAAAGCAGAGGGTTAGCAATGGGCAACTGTGGACACTTGGTCCATCATGCTTTTGATGAATGTCGAGTGAGTGGCAAGTACAAGACCACTGTGATGAATTTCGTTCCCTGATCATTTTCCAATAACCACCCACTCACCTGCCCACATATAGACAGACTTATAGGGCTCTTGTCCTCTGGTGATTTTTTTTTCCTAGAATACAAACAGTATCTTCTCTTTGGATGGGTAAAATTCAACCGATTTACACCTAGAGCACATCCTATAGCCAAAGAAAAAGCAGGAAATGGTTCAGATACATTCCTTATTTCTTGAGTAGAGAAGCCAGAAGACTAGATATAGAGTTTGTAATTTCCAGACCTTAAGAGGAAAAAATACAATAAATAAAATGACTTATCTAATAAAAGGCAAAGAAATAGGAGGAAAGAAAGAAACAAACAAAAAAGCGTTGTAGAGAGGAAACTCAAAATAAGAAGTTAGGAAGATATCTGAACAACTCATTAAGTATGATGCATTGTGAATAAGTTGTTATCAATGAAAAGAAAAGCATTGAGACTGGATTTCTGAAAATCCTGTGATGAGCGATATATGTGTTCAGTTATATATTGCTCCACAACAAACTACTTCAAAACTTAGAGGTTAAAGACAAAGATGATTTATCATGTCTCACAATCTTGTGGGTTGATGATCTGGGCAGTTTTGCTGATCTTGCCTGGCATCACTCATGTGGCCGTCATCAGCTGACAGCTTAACTGGGGCTGGAGAGTCCAGAATGTCCTCAGGACATGCATGGCAGTTGGTAACGGCTCTTGGCCTGGGCTCCTCTCTTCTCTTTCACATGGCCTCTCGTCCTGAGGAAGTTAGATGGGGCTTCTTCACAACATGGTGGTCAGAGAGTTCAGAAAGGGTGAAGCTGCAAGGCCTCTTAAGACCCAATCTCAGAAGTCTTATGTCCCTTTTGCCATATGCTATTGGTCAAAACAATCACAAGTCTAGCATGTGTCAAATAGTATTAGAGGAACTGCAGGCATATTTGGGATCAGCTTAAGAATATATTGAGCTGAAGATACATTTAGGTTGGGTTCAGTGACAAATGTTTACGTGGTTTCCATTCGCTTCCTTATATAGTCATGTGATTGTAAACATTATGTTTGGGAATACTGCCATTGCCCACAGGGTCGACTTATCTGGCACTGTGACTTGAAGGGGCAAGGCTAAACATTGTATCACAACATGAATTTGTTCTATGGCATTTGGCAATTATGTATGTGAGTAGTGGGAAAAAAAAACCTGGTTTGAGATGCATAGAACCAAAGGCTAGTCTGTGCAATGTTCTTCCATTATCAAATGTACAAAATTGTAAGGACAAGGTTTAGTTCTCATTGAAGCTTGGTCTACGCCAATAACCTCTCCTGTCAGGAATATATTACATATTACAAAATAGACCAATACCTTCCAAATATTAAGGGAAATGGTCTCAAGCCTAGAATTCTATATCCAGCCAAATATGAAGACACTTTTTTCTTTTTGAGTGAGAATCACATGCAATAGAATTTAGCAGGATCCATGCGTCTATGGGACACAAAACTATAATAGTATCATAAATATCAAGTTCACTTGTGTGAAGTTGCATGTTTAATGAAACTCAATTAGAAATAATAGAAAATAAATTTTAATCAAACATGCTAAAGGAAACACTGAATTACCTTTTTATTCTCTCAATGGAAAATATAAAATGTTACAAAATCATTACAGAAGAAGCATTGGCAGCTTTATAATATGTCAACTTGGCTACTAGGGTGAACTATGTTTCCCAGGATTTTCTTTCTTACATGTTTTCATTTAGGGTGACCACAAGATACATTTTTGAGGGAGATTTGAAGGGCTGGAGAGGAGCAGCAGCCATATTGTAGCTCAGACATGGTGCTCTTTTTCTGCTGGCTCACCACCTTGGCGTGGGACAACAGCAGGGCCTGTAACTGCTCCCCTTCCCCCTAGATCTTCCTTCAGGTTTTCCAACTCCTGAGCCAGGTGTGTGTGCTTAGCTCTGTGAGGTAGGGCACCAGATTCTCCTGTAGGACACATACATCATCAGGTTGGAGACTGTTCCAGTCTGTCCTTGTGGGTCCCCCAGCTCATGCTCTTGGGTTCCAACTGGTCCTTGCTTTCCCCTATTTTACATCCATCTTTCTTTCTACCCTGCCTGCCCTGTGGACTTCAAGTTCCAGCTGCAGACCCAAAGGCAAGAGCCTTATAAAGCATGCTTAACCGGCTTCAACTATGTGTAAGGCCAAAGTCCTATAACAAATGCCTAGATGATAGATAGATAGATAGATAGATAGATAGATAGATAGATAGATAGATAAATAGATAGATAGATAGATAGACAGATAATAGAAACTTTTTCTTCTAGTGGGATGTTCTGTCTAGTGGGATGTGCTTCTGATTGAACCTCAAATAATAAAGACACCATAAAAGATACAACTAAATTTTTAGGAGGAAAATTATTATAGAGGTATGTCACACAGTTTAATATAAGATTAACTTACTGGATTTTGTGATGTTTGTGGTATTTGCAACCATTTTCTAAAATTGCAATTTGTTGTGATTTCTCACTCTAAATAAGTATTTTCTGTCATACATTATTTTATATAATTGTGTACATTTTAAGCCCCACAAAACCAGGATCCTCTTCTGCTTCTCTAGAGAATATGATCCACCAAAAAGAGGGAATAAATCAAGAAGAAGAAGACAGAAGATCCTGGAAACAGGAGGTCCAATATGGACAGGGCTAAAGGTAACTTTGGGGGTGATGATACATGGAAGTCACAGGATGGCAATGGTGCAGCAGGCCTAGTGAGCAGCCAGCTAGATGGGAGCAGGATGGAGGGCTTTGGGGGAGTGTCTTAGAGCCCTCCCTCATTCCCCTAAAGCCCTCCATCCTTCTGCTCCTATCTCATTTAAAAAATAATCAAATATCTCATTTAAAAAATATATATTGAGAGGAAATATATATTTCTGCAATAAGTTTTAAGATATAGTAATAGAAACAAAGAAAATAAGCAAATGAAAAAAACGAGTGAGTTATCAACTCCAAGGAGAACAAAAGGCTGTACAAGAAAAAGAAATATAAGCATAATTCAGTACATGAACCAGTGTATATAGTGTTTTTATAATTATAATATAAACATCGAACATTGATTTGAGCAAAAATTGTAATTTAATCATATTGGAAGGATAGAGGAAGAAGGTGCGGGAGGGAGAAAGAGAGAGAGAGGGAGAGGGAGAGAGAATGTGTTTGTGAGAGAGTTAATTCTTCAAATTCCATAGAAAACCAATAAGTAATAAATAAAATTGAAAAAATAACAGAAAATCATGTTTTTTAAACAATATGCTGAGGAATACTGGAAGAAATAGCTGAAAAAGTTAGAAGCGTTTGCCCTAGGGAACTGAAATCAGAGATAAAAACAGGACTTTTTAAAATTTATAAGCCTTAGAGAATTATTTGATTAAAAATAAATTTTAATAATGGAAAACTATATTAGGCATATAGTTTTTAAAAGTAGAAACTGCAATATTAACATTAGAAAAAATAAAATGCAAGACAAAATGTATTGAAAAGTACAAGAAGGCTATTTCATATTACTAGATGATATAGTCCACCAAGAAGATGTAAAGGCATAAAGATTTATGTATCTACCAATATTGCTTAGACAGAAGTATAAAGAAAAACAAATCTACAATCAAAGTGGGAGATATTTAACACATCTTTTAGAAGATCAGATCAGATGACAGAAAATAAAGATAGGAATGGTTTAATAATAATTAAGTTGCTTAATATAAAATGTGACCTAAATTATTTTACCCATTGATTGGAAAGAACATATTTTCTTCAAGCACATATGTTGTTTTCCAAAGAAATTAAACATTTTTAGGCCACAAAATATAGCAATAAAATTAAAAAAAACAGAAATCATACCATGATATCTTCACAAACCACATGTAATAAAATTAGGTTTAAAAAAAAAAAAGAATAGCCAGATGAAACAGTAGCAATAACCACCACAAAACTGTCCACTTGAGAACCTTAAAATACACTTATGAAAGCTCTTGTTAAAGAAGAAATTCAAACCAGAATTAACTTTTTTTCATTGTCCTAAAATATACCTAACATAAAATATTAACCATTTTTGAGTGTGCAGTTCAGTAGCATTAAGCACATACTATTGTGCATCCATGACCACTAACTTCTCCAGAAGTTTTTCATCATCCTATATAGAAACATAAACTTTTTAAAAGAACAAAAATATTACATAGTAAAAATCATGACATTTACCTAAAACACTATACAGAGGATCTGCAGCCTTTAATGTATAGACTCAAAGGCAATAAAGGTAAAAAAAATTAATTAAGCTCTCAACTCAAGGAGCTAGAAGAAAAAAATAAACCCAAAGAAAGTAGAAAAAATAATAAAAGTAAGAATCAGAAATTAATAAACTAGTCAAAAAGAATAGACTTAATCAACAAAAGATTTTTTTTTTTTTAAGTTCACAACTTGGGAATCTGATCAGAGAAAAAGAGGAGACATAAATAAACATTAAGAGGGATTAGAATTGGTTATAAAAATAAAATTAAAAATACCTACCTAGAAAATCCCAAAGAATCTTCAAAAAATTCTTAGACAATGAGTGAATTCAACAAGGTTGCAGAATATAAGATTAACACACAAAAATCACCACATTTTTATATACTAATAATAAACGTGGAAAGCAAAATTAAAAACACAATACCTTTTACAATCACCCCCCTCCAAAAATTAAATACTTACACAAACACTTAACTAAACATGTATACAGAATCTGTATTCTAAAAATTATAAAATACTGAAGAAAGAAATCAAAGATGACCTAAATAAATGGGGAAGACATGTTATGTTCATGGATTAAAAGACTCAACATAGTAAACATGTCTATAAGTTTGATGCAATACCTATCAAAAGCCCAGCAAGGGTTTTTGTAAACATAATCAAGCTTATTCCAAAATTATATGGAAAGAAACAGTCTCTAGAATAGCTAAAACAATCTTGACAAGAAAAAATAAAGTGGGAGAAATCACTCTACTCAATATCGAGGCCTAACTATAGGCATAGCTATAATAATCCATATAATGTGGTAAGGGTAGAAGGATGGATACGTAGGTCAAGGAAGAGAATAAAATAGTGAACTCAGAAATAGACCCACTCAAGTATGCCCAACCGAGTCTTAGCAAAGATGTTAAAGCAATTCAATGGAGGAGGGGTAGCCTTTTCGACAAATGGTGTTGGAGCAATTGGACATCCACAGGCAATGGGTTCTCCAACTAAATCTTACACCTTATATAAGAAATAACTTAACATGAATCATAGATTCATTTTAAAACCTATAACTAGAAAACTTTTAGAAAAAAAATAAGAGAAAATCTTCAGGGTCCCGTGCTAGGCAAAGAGTTCTTCAACTTGACACCAAAAGCACAATCTATAAAAGGAAAAATTGCTAAATTTTACCTCGTCAAAATTTAAAAATGTTTGCTGTATAAAAAACTTTTAAAAGATGAAAAGACAAGGTACAGAGTGGGAGAAAATGTTTGGAAACCACAAATCCAACAAAGGACTAGTATCTAGAATATATAAAAAACTCAAAGCTCATCAGTAAACACATAAACAATCAAACAATCTAATTATAAAATGGGCAAAAGATGTGGACAAATATTTCGCCAAAGAGGATATATGGTGGCAAACACATGAAAAAATATTCAACACCATTAGCTACTAGAGAAATGCAAATTAAAACCATACAATAAGATATTACTATACTTCTATTAGAATGACTAAAATGAAAAAATAGTGATGACACCAAATGTTAGCAAGAATGCAGAAATACTGGATCATTCCAGTATTTGGTAGGAAGAATAATGGCCCTCCAAAGACAGATACGTCCTAATTCCTAGAACCTGTGAATATGGTAGGTTATGAAGCAAATGGGAAGTTGAAGACTGAATTAAAATTGTTAATCAGTTGACTTTAAAATGGGGAAGATTATCTGGATTATCTGGGTATATTCAAGGTAAGCACAAGTATCCTTAAAAGCAGAAGAAGGACACATAAAAGAGAGTCACAGAAAGAGATACAATGACAGAAGTAGGGACAGAGAGTCCAGGGGAAAAAAAAACAACCCACACATATATGGTCACCTAACTAATGACAAAAGTGTTGAGGACTTATAGTGAGCAAAAGGTCACCTTTTCAATAAAAGATATTGGGTTGACTAGATATCCACATGGAAAAAAAAAAAAGAATCTTGACTCCTTACTCTAAATGTAAAAGGTAAAATAATACTGCTTTTAGAAAAAAAAAAAACAGGAAAATATTTTCATGATCTTGGGAAGGTAAATATTTCTTAAACATGGTCCAGAAAAGTTTTAACCATAGAGAAAAAATTGATAAATTAGAATACATTAAAATTAAGAACAGCTCTTTATAAAAAGACATCATTTAAAAAGTGAAGAGAATCCGTAAAGGGTAAGAAGACAATTTAAATACAAAAGACTCAAGACTCCAAATAGCCAAAGCGATCTTGAGAAATAATAACAAGTTGGAGGTATCACACTACCTTATATCAAATTATACTATGAGGCTATAGTAATCAAAACAACATGATACTGGCATAAAAACAGACATATAGATCAATGGAACAGAATAGAAAGCCCAGAAATAAACCCACACCTATATGGTCAATTAATCTATGACAAAGGAGGCAAGAATATACAATAGGCTATTGATAGTCTCTTCAACAAATGCTATTGGGAAACCTAGACAGATACATGCAAAAAAATGAAACTAGATCACTTTGTTACATCACATACAGAATAAAATTAAGTGGATTAAAAACTTCAATGTAAAGACCCAAGACCATAAAACTCCTCGAAAAAAACATAGGTGGTAAACTCTTTGACATTGTACTTAGTAATATTTTTTTAGTAATATTTTTAATATGTCTCTCAAGAGAAGGGAAACAAAAGAAAAAAAACAAATGAATGGGACTACATGAAATTAAAAAATTTTTGCACAACAAAGGAAAGTTTCAACAAAATGAAAAGACAACCTACTGAATGGGAGAAGATATTCACCAATGATACATCCCATAAGGGGTTAATATCCAAAAAAAAAACAAACTCTCATTAAAAAATGGGCAAAGAACTTGAATAGACATTTCTCCAAAGACATAGAGATGGACAAAAGACATATGAAAAGATGTTCAACGTACTAATCATCAGAGAAATGCACATTAAAAGCACAACGAGATGTCACCTCACACCTGTCGGAGTGGCTAGCATCAATAAATCAACAAACAAACAAGTGTTGCTGATGATGTGGAGAAAAGGAAACCCTTGTGCACTATTGGTGGGATTGCAAATTAGTGCAGCCACTATGGAAAACAGTATAGAGGCTCCTCAGAAAATTAAAAATGGAATACTATATGATCCAGCAATCTTACTTCTGGGTATTTATCTGAAGACATTCAAAGCACTAATTTGAAAAGATATATGCACCCATATGTTTACTGTAGCATTATTCATGATAGCCAAGATATGCAAGCAAACCTAAGTGTCCACTGATAGACAACTGAATAGAGAAGTGATAAATATCTACAACGGAATATTACTTGGCCATAAAAAAGAATAAAATCTTGCCATTTGCGATAACATGGATGGATCTAGAAGGTATTATGCTAAGTGAATGAATTGAGTGAAACAGAGAGACAAATAACACTTATATGTGGAATCTAAAAAACAAAATAAACAAACAAAACAGAAACAAACTCATAGGGATAACAAATCCCCAGATGATAGATAGATAGATAGATAGATAGATAGATAGATAGATAGATAGATAGATAAATAGATAGACAGACAGACAGATACAGAGAACAAACTGATAATTGTCAGGGTTGAGGGGCTGAGTGAGAAAGGTGAAGAGATTAAGAAGTACAGATTGGCAGTTACAAAATAGTCATGGGCTGAAAAAGTAGAAAATCACATGATATCACTTAGATGTGGGATCTAAACCTAAAAGCAACAAATGAACAGGATAAACAGAGACTCAGGAACATGGACAATGGACTAGTGGTTACCAGAGGGTAGGGGGTAGGGGAGGATGGAAGAGGTAGACGGGGTAATGGGAGTCAAATATAGGGGGGAAGCGGGTGGGTGAAGTGGATAAAGGGAATCAAATATATGGTAGCTGAAGGAAACTGGACTTTGGGTGGTAATCACACAATAGAATATATAGGTGTCAAATTATAATGTACACCTGAAAATTATATAATTGTATTAACTAATGTTACCCCCAATAAACTTAATAATAAAATAAAATAAAATAAAATCTATGCTGAAAACTGCCAAAAAAAAAATCATAGGAATGTAAAGTACAGCATAGAGAATATAGTCAATAATATTGTAGTAACTATGCATGGTGTCAGGTAAGTCGATTTATCGGGGGGATCACTTTGTAAGTTACACAAATGTCTAACCACTATGCTGTGCACCTGAAACTAATACTGAATATTAACTGTAATTGAAAATAAATAAAGAAATATAAAGAACTCATATCCAGAATATATAAAGAGCTCCTACAAATCAATAACAAAAGGATTGAGAACCCAATAGAAGAATGGGCAAAGACACTACATAAAAAGATATCCAAATGGACAATAAACAATGGTGTTCGATTTCATTAATCATCAGCAAAATACTCATTATAACTGCAATGAATGCTGCTACCCTCCCAACAGAATGTCTAAAACTCAGAACAGACAATGCTGTGTTGATAAGGATTTTCACTGCTGGTGCAAATGTTAGTTGGTACATATTGAAAAACTATTTGGCATTATCTACTAAAGCTAAGTATAATGCATATTGTATGGCCTTCCAATTCTACTCTTACAAAAATGTATAAATTCCTCTGAAAGATAAAGGACTGTTAATAACAACATTATTTCTAATAGCCCCAAACTGGAAACAGCATAAATATCCATCAACAGTAGTATGAATAAATGAATTGTTATATTCACACAGTGGAACACTATACAACAGTGAGAATGACATGTAAGTAATGAACTATATACAATAACATGGATGAATCTCACAAACATAATGTAAGGGCAGGTAGGACTAATCTATGTTAGAAATCAGGATAGAGGGCCAGGGGAGTGACTGGAAGTGACTGGGTAGTGATTATTTTCTTTTTGTTGATCTGGGTGCTGGTTGTACATGCCTTCTCTTTGTGAAAATACTTTTCTATATGTATGTTATACTTCCATAATAATTTAACTAAAAAAGAATACTTCTTATGATATCACTTCAATAATATACAATGCAAAATACACAAAATGACAAGAAAAAATGGATAAATCCACAATGATAGACAATTTTAACACATCTTTCTCAGATATTAATACAGCAAGCAGACCAAAAAAAAATTGGTGAGGAAATAGATATAAACAATACAATTAACGATCTTGATCTAATGAACGTATACTCATGAACTCAACAATCAACGATAAACATTCTTTTAAAACATATGTTAACATTTACAAAAATGAACTGCATATTATTCTTCAGAACAAATTTTAATAGTCATCAAATAACCAACATCATACAGTCCATATTCTCTGACAATAATACAATGAAATTAGTATCAAAAACAAAATAAAAGAATTGATCTACCATATGATAGAGCAATCCCTCTACTGGTTATTTACCCCAAAGACTTGAAAACTCATATCCGAAAAAATATTTACACACTGATGTTTATAGCAGCATTATTCACAGTGGCCAAGACATGGAAGCAACCAAAGTGTCCTATGATAGATGATTGGCTAAAGAAGCTGTGGAAATAATCATACTAAGTGAAATAAGCCAGAAAGAAAAAGTTGAAAATCACATGATATCACTTATATGTGGGATTTAAACCTAAAAGCAACAATGAACAGGACAAACAAACAGAGACTCATGGACATGGACAATGGACTAGTGGTTACCAGAGGGTAAGGAGAAGGGGGAAGGGGGGAGGTAGACAAGGGGAAAAATTTTAAATCATTTCTTCAATTAAAAAATAATAAAATAAATAATAAAAAAGAAAAGAAAAAAAAGATTTCTGTCTGCAAGGACTCAATGACATAATATCATAATCCCTTAGTTACAACAGGGAAAACGAGATGAGATTCTTAAAAAGAACTCAAACTTTGGTGAGGATTCTAACCTCACCAAACTAAGAAGAGATTCTTTTTAGTTTCCATGTAGGGGAAGGGAAGGCAGTGCTTAATGCCTAGTTTAGCTCCCCTGTCAGGAGGAAAAGCAAAAAACAAACAAAACAAAACAAAAGGACAGAAAAAAAAATGGGAAATTTAAAATCATATATCTAAATAATTCATGCATCAAAGAAAAAAAATCATAGAAACAAAATATTTAAAACTAAATGACAATGCAAACTCTACATATCATAATTTAGAGGGTACTATAAAGCAGTACTTAGGGGGACATTAATAGCCATAAAGGTACATATTAAAATGAAAGTTTAAAAATTAATGAATTAAGAACTGAACTCAAAAGGTAAACACCGAGAAGTATATTGAATCAGAGGAAGACTGCCATACATTCTGCAGTGCTACTCAGAGAGAAAATTATTATGTTGGTACCAGCAGGATCTTGGGCAGTCTCACCAAAGTGTTCTTCACTCCAGGGAGGCATGAAAGCAGCAAAAGACCTTTGTGAGAGGCCCCAGTGGGAGCTGAGTCATACCTGCAGACCTCCTAGACATCACCTTAGGCTGGCCCTGGGCCACAGGCTAGCTATCCACACAGTCAGTATGAAATAAAGACTGCACTTGATTTACAGTCAACACCTTACTCTGGGTATAACCAGTAGGAGTAACACTTATCAGCTCTGCACTGTGACTGTACTTTGTCCCCCTATCTGACTTGCCCTATGTAACATTCATTCTTATAATGTCCCAGGACCACAGTAGCTCAAGATGAGGGAAAGTAGAGCCCTAGACCCCAGATGGGGTGTGGATGATGGGACAACACCCTCCACATGCTCTTGGGGAGACCGAACTGAACCAGATGGAAGCTCCCTGAGCTGGGGTGGTTTTAATGACATCGCTGTATATTTCCATATGGAGACATGCATGTTTATAAATGCATGCAAAAAATAATCTGAAAAGGTACTTGCTACCCAGTGGTTACCACTGGGGAGAGCTCTGGTATTGTAGGTAGTGGTCAAGAGAGTTTCAGTTTATCAATATTTAATTATTTTAGGACAAGAATGCATTCATATGCTATTCATGTAATTCAATAAAAAATCTTTTAGAAAGATAATGGGAGGAATAGAAAATGTTAACTATTGTTTTTGTTGAATGGGAGTATTATAAATAATATTTTTTATATGCTTCTGTAGTTTTTAATGTTTTATGATAGCACTACTAACGTAACTTTCTGTGATGATGAAAATGTTCTATATCTCTGCGGTCCAATATACAGTAGCCACCAGCAAAATATGGCTATTGAGCACTTGAAATGAGGCTGATGTGACTGAGAAACTGAAAATTTAGTTTTAATTAATTAATATTTAAATGTAAATAACCACATGTGGCTAGTGACTACTATATAGGACAGTACAGTTCTGTAATAAGTATATACTTGTTTTTTGCCTTATTTCCAAGGGTTATTTTTGCATTTTTAAAAATCGAGGTATAAAAAATACAACAAAGTATACAAGCCTTAGGTATACAGCTTGATGAATTTTGGTATATGTGTGCACCCATGTAACCACCACTCAAACTGAGATATAGCACATTTCCAGCATCTTGAAAGGCTCCTTTGAGCACCCTCCTAATCCTAGTCAGTAGCTTTCAACAACGGTCTGACTTCTTTCACCAAAAATTAGTTTTGCCTATATTTGAACTTCATATGAATGAAATGCATTATATAATCTTGTGTCTGCTTCTTTCACTCAGCATTGTGCCATCCATGGCACTGAGTGCAGTTGCAGCCTGTTCTTTTTCATTGTTGCGTGGTATTCCACGGTATGAATACAGCACAGGGTTTTCTACCCCCATTCTACTCTTGGTAGATATTTGGGTTATTTCCACTTTAGGGTATTACAAAGAAAGCCCCTATGAATATTCTTGTGCTTGTGTCCATCAAACGTTCGTTTGTCTTTTGATAGATGCTGATTTCTATTGGAATAAGCCCAAGAGTGAAATTGCTGAATTATGAGCTACATGTATCTTCAGTTTTAGTATACTGTCAAATATTTTTCCAGAGTGGCTATACGCATTTACATTTAACCATATGTAAGTTTTATAATCAGGGGGAAAATATTATTTTGAGAAATGAGAGCAAGAGAAACAGTTTTTCTAGACAAACTGCATAATCAGCAAAAAATTTAACAATATATAAAATATATTATTCTTCCCTTAAACTGATTTATGGAGGTATCAGGAGGAGGCTTGGCTTGGTGGCAAAGAGCTCCGGTGTTGGAGTCAGACAACTAAGTACAAACCTCAACCCTGCAAATCACCAGCTGTGTGACCTTTAGCAAATTACTAACCCTCTCTGGTCTTTGGTTTCCTTGCCTATAGATTACACTATTATTACCTCACAGGATTATTGTAAGAATTAATAAAAAAATGTTTATAAATTCCACTGTATGTGCCTGGAATATGGTAGTTCAATAAATGTTAGCTCTAGGACATTGTTAATATTTATACTAATATATGGTGACCATTAGTATTTTTAGCCAGTCTAAATTTTCATTTTATCAAAGTTTTAAATCTTTAAAATAAAATTTTATTTTATTAAATGTTATTAAATAAAAGCCACTTTTATTAAAAAGCATCGCTAATTAATTCTCCATCCTCATTCTTTCCCCGTTTCAACACTGGTCAATTCTTATGAAGTTCTCTGATCTCTATGATTGTGGCAGTTTTTCTCTCAGATGGTTGGATACCTTGAATGGCTTTTAGACTCAATTTAAGGACCGGTTTGCTAGAATGTTGCTAAGAGAAGATGAAAAGCTAATTTGCCAAAACCAAATTAACTCCTAATACACAAGGGGATATATTTAAGCAGTAAACAGTTGATAAAATTATTAAACTTACATTCACATGTCCAGACAAAGCACACACAATTAGCACAATTTTAAAAAATCATACCATCTTCAAATTACCTAAATTACTTATTCAACCAAGGGATGGTACAAAGTCTTTCCAATTAATTTAACCTAACAAGTTGGTTTTATTTTCTACCCATCGTGGGGTCTTTGGATAGCTTTTTTAAAAATCCATATCAAGTCTCATTAGGAACACTGGCCATATTTTGAATTAAATGCTAATATTGCAAGACATTTTATAATTCAATCTCTTTTATATGCCTGCCACAGCAGATCTTTCATTTTCAATGTAATGTTATTCCTATTGAGTCCTAAGGCAAAATCTTGTTATTGAACACATATGTGTGGGTGGGTGCATTGCAAATGCAATCAATTAATTGACATACTACAACTGAAATGGCTCTGCTTGCTCCATCCCCAATTTTCCAGCAGAATTGCTATTGTCAATGTCTTTATATTGGAGATTTACAAGGTAAAGGTATTTGTTAGGTTAGACTTAGCAATTTATGGCCTTTAGATGGGGCCTTTCTTAGGTCCTTGTACCTGGGCTTGGCTTTTTTGGCTGAGAGCCCACTTCATTTTTGAAAGGATGAAGTCCCCCAGTTTCTCTTGCTCGGTGCTTGTGCAGTCATGGTTCTTTCTCTGCAGATGATGCCTCTTGTGCAAAAGGCAGGTCTCCCTTTCCCTATAGAGTGTCTCATAACTGAGGCTCTGATGTTAAATCTGGGGTGAGGCAGTCGGAGCAAGATGCCGTGCCCCTTCTTTTACCTACCAAAATGCATCACCCTGAGATCTAGGATGAGGGAAAACCAAGATTAGCATCACCACCAGGAAGTAGCAGTTCAAACATTTACTGACTCAGGTAATCTTTAGAGATGTTAGCTTTAGTTGTGGTTGTTATTTGGATGTCATGGGTGGAGAACTACATTCCAAGCACAAGATCAGGAAGCCGAGGACCACATCCCAGCTGTTTCTTCCTCACAGAAGCAGTGCCTTCCTTTGTCCTTTATATTAATGGACTTTCTCAAATGATTTTCAAGATGGTCCTCC
>NW_006442512.1:2206117-2214572 GCF_000325575.1 Pteropus alecto
AGGAGACACTGGGTGAGAGGCGGGGGCATTCTTTTCAAAATCACCTTTCTGCAGACAGGTTTCCAATCTGATTCAAGGCCACTTCCCAGGCATCTGGTTTCTGTAGCTCAGAGAATTAGCGCTCCTGATAAATTGCTCTGAGTTCCAAGGCTACTGCTGTCATATTGCATTCTCTGACCATTTTCCAGGTCCCCACCTCAACCCATTAGACTCCATTCCCATGTAGCATCCAAATCAGTTTTCTGACAAAACACACTGGAGAGAGCTAAGCCAGTACAGCACCTGAAGCATATAATAGATGCTCAAAAAAAAAAAAAAAAAAAAAAAAAGTGTTTTGGAGCCCTGGAGTGAGGAATGGAGGTGGGGATTACATCTCTAAACCTCTGCAGGTTTTCACAGAGCACATGCTAGTGGCAGAGTCAGGCTGAGGGGTTAAGTGAGGGAGAGGAGAGACATGCTTTCAACTCAACAATTGATTCCTTGATGGGGGTGGGGGCGGAATGAATGGTGAGCTCCCATCTCTGGATAAGTATGACCACATGATGGGGACACTGTAGAAAAAAAATTAAACCTCAAATGGGAATTTAGATTAGCAAATCTTCAGGGTCTCTTTTAACCCTGGGATTTTATGAGATTCTTGAGGAAGAAAAAAGGGAGAGGCAGAAATAAAAAGAGACCAGGAAGGAGAGAGGGGAGGGAAATGAAAGAATAAAATTTAAAAGGAGAAAGGAAGGCAGGCCAGAGGCTAGGGACCATTCTATGCATGTGTCAAATGTTCAGACAGAAATGGGAAAGTTTCCAAGAGGACTGATATCTCAGTGGGCAGTCAGTGCAGTGTCATGGCACCCTGGTCCCCTGCCTCCAGCACCCACCCATTCCTATCCTATGGGCAGAGCCTTTGGGCCTGGCCTTGCTCTAGGAGCATGAGGTCTAGATAAGCAGTGTGTGTTCATCTGTTAGGAAGCTTTTCCTGGGACAAAGAAGGTACAGATTTCTCAGCAACTCTGCATATTCCCCTGGGCACTCAGGATCCCACGGGTCTCCAGGAGCGCCCCCAATCCTTAGGATAGTATGGGCAAGAAGGATCCCTTCTGGCTCCTCTTCCCTCAATATCATGACCAGAGGATTGCATTGGACCCAAATCAATAAACACTCAGGGGCCCAGCTAGGCCTGTGCCCAAATGCAATCATGTGGATGAATTCTTAAACTAGTCACAGGAATTGGGCCAGTCCCTTCCCTCTGCTCAAAGGCAGCATTTACAGGCAGAGCAAAGCAGCTCTTCTCCTAAAAGACTGTATTTCTGAGTTCTGTCCCTGACAGTGGGGTGGCTGCAGTGGCAGAGCTTGGGCTGTGACTCTGGTAAAGAAATTTTTCTCTAAGACAGCTTTGCTGGTCTGGGCAGGGAACTTGGGCTCCAGCCCCGGGAAGTGTCATAGCTACCACCTCTATCAAGAGACAGTCTAGGATAGAATGCTGGGAGTCTGGACCTGGGCCTAGTCCCCAGCCTGGACTGGTCCAATTAGGAAGACCTGATACCCAAGAGAGAATAGGGATGGAATCTTCATCTGCTCCCCTCATATCTATTTCTTTCCTCTTCTACCTCCGTTCCTGGCCACTCCCTGTCCTATAGGGGGATTCAGTTGAAATACACAGCCAGCTCAACAACAGCACTCTAGGCTGATCTTGACTTGGAGCGCAGCATCCACTCTGCTCCTCCTGTTCCCCTCCCCAAGAAGCTCCATTTCTGGGACGATCAAGTCAGTGAGCTTTAAACCTGATTATACATGTTCACTCACCTTAGCCCACCCTGCAGGCTCACACAACCTGACGGTTGTCCATATCCCATTCACTGAGAACACTCCTCCTCCCCAACACACATGCACATGCACTAGGCTCCTGGGTCAGCTTGTTCTGTGGAATTAACCTTACCACATTGCCCCTTCTCTGCTCTCCATCATTTGCCTGCTCCATAGTTTATTCCTGACTTCTTTTGTGCAAGCCACAGCAGTCTTGCCCCTGTGAATCTCTCCCCTGGCTTCCCAGAGAACTCAATGGCTGGTGTTGGGACACAGAAAGGAGGCAGTCCTCACACATACACAGCCACACCCCATTACAACGACAGTGTCGACCCAAGGAGAATTGTACACAGCACATTCATGCACACACCCGGGGACTCTTCATTTTAATCTACAGAGAGACCCACCCTTTCCTTGTGAGCCCTCCCTACTCACTACCAGCTTCCCCCTTATCACGTGGTTTCTCCTCCCCACCCCGGAGCTGGAGGCACCAGGAGCAGGCCCCGGTGTAAGCACCTGGCAATATCACAGGATAGTCAAATGCGAGATCTCACAAAGAATCTCAACGGGAGGTCCTCGGGGCTCCTTCATTCTGCAGTTTCCTCCTGTACCCCCAGGCTCCTCCCTCTGTCCCCTGACAAAGACTCACCAAGCCCAGTTGAAATCAATTGTTTTATTGACTGTGTACATACAGATGCCTTTAGAAAAGAGCGTGGCCGAGGAAAGGTTGCTACTCCGCCCCGGGCCGCACTTGTGCTGAGCTCCACGGACAGCGCTGGTCCCGACGCCCGAAATCCCCCACCCAAGCCCGACGCTTTCCTTATAGAACAACAACAAAAGGACCCCGCCCGAGTCGCCTCACCGCGTCCACCCTCCCCTTCCCTCCCGTCCTCCCTGCCCACCTGCCTGCCCGCCCCGCTTCCCGCGCCCCAAAAAGGGTCACACTTTACAGGACACAGACTTTTCTCCTACAGACCACGCTTGACTAGAACTACACGCCAGGGAAATACTATTGTCGCAGAAGGAGGGGCGGGGCGGGGAAACGCGAGGACTGAGGGACTCTTCCCCACCTAGATCCTGCTTTATGTCAAGCGCAGGCTTTGTGCAAACCAGGGCGCACGCCCTCACAAGGGACCCCGCCAGGGAGACCATAGTTGGCTTCCTATAGCCCCAGCGCTTCTCGATCTGAGGTCTGGGCCTCATGCAGCAGCGGGAGCAGAGCTGTCCCGTGCACCCATCTCCGAAACCCCAACTCACCCACAACGAAATTGGCCCAGGACCCAGCCTACACTCTAGCGGAAAAAGGGTGCGCGGTTCTGTGGCGTTGTAAGTTAGGAGAAAGGGCTCAAGAAAAGGTCTCCCGACCCTCGAGACACACACACACACACACACACACACACTTTTCCCAGAGGCTGGGAAAAGACTGTTAGCACCAGACCCGGAGTGTCGCTGTCATTGAAAACAACGAAAATATGAAAATCGGAGCGCGGAGCTGAAAGGCGCCCTAGGCACCCAGCTCGGCTCCAGCTGGTCAGAAGCAGAGTTGAGTGGGGGTGTAGCTAAAGGGTTTGGTTCCCAGTCGCAAGGGGGCTTTAAATAAAAAATAGAGAGTTGTCACCGAACCCTGGCTTTCAGGACATGCACCCCGGAAAGGACAGAGTAGGGGTCGAGGCGTGACCCCACAGCGTACTACACTAGGGACATCTGTTGCAGATCCCGGGCCGACCCCTGAGCCACAGCATTACCACCAGATGTTTCCAACGTCTTCACCCATTTCCTAAGGCTCCAGGGCCCACCGTGGGGCGGGTTGTGGTGCCGGTTTCGAAGGTAACTATTTCGTGGGAATGGAGATGTGGGTTTTGCCTCACAGTCAGCGGTGGTGTCTTATACGAGGAGAGAGGAGCAGGGAATTGTGCTTGCCGAAGGGGGACTCGGTCCACAAGGACAATGACAATCGTGGGGTGGTGCGGGACTGGTGAAATCGTCCCACTCCCCACTAGCAGTCCCCAGGAGTCAAGGTTGGGGGATGGTAAGGGGGTGCAGTAAATGAGGGGGGCATAAATCCTGCCAGCCCTAGGCTTCGGCTCCCTGGCACCCAAAGGTGGGGGATGAGAATGGGCAGGCCGGAGGGCTAGGGGTTCAGCCCTCTGTCTGCCTGTAGTTGCCATTAATCTCCTGGGCAATGTTGACCGCCTCGGCACCCAAGGGCAGCCGATCACTGTACTCTGAGCCCGCCTCGAACTCTTCTTGGTTGGTCTTGGACTGGGACTCCACCAGCGAACAGGTGACCAGGCTCTCCTCTCTCTGCAAGTCCCCGCCTGGGCCCCGCTGCTCCGCGTCTTCGTCAAGACCCTCCCCGGGGGCTTCCTCTGGTCCCTCGCCGCCCGTTTCGCCACCTGTCGGATAGCTTTTCTCGGACTCGAGGTAGGAGGCACGCGGGTCAAAGTCGGCGGCGATGTGCTTCTCCATGGGATCGAGGGCCTGCGGCCGCAAGATCAGACGGTAGGGCTTCCCCGGGTGTTTGGCCAGCAGATGGCAGCACGCGGCGCCCAGCAGAGGCACCGTGGCCAGCATCAGGAGGAACACGCTCACCGCCACGATAACCAGCAGCGAGGGCAACTCTTTCTTGGTGGCGAATACAACTTGCACGTGGCAGGCCTCCCCTGCCAGCGCCAGGCACACGGAGTAGTTGGTGCCAGGCCGAAGGCCGCGGAACCAATAGGCGTTGACGCCTTCCTCCACGCGCGACCACTGCACTGCTGAGCCGCCTCCCGCCGGGCACAGATAGAGCAGGCGCAGGGGTCGCCTCCCAAGCCGTACCGCTCCGCCAGCCCCGCCATTCCCAGGGCCCCAGCGCGCCGCCAGCGGCGTCAGCTGCACCCGCGCCTCGCGCTCCGCCACGTCCAGCGCGATGACACCCAACTCAAAAACGTGAGGCTTCAGGTCTGTGCTCTGGTTGAACGCGTGGTTGGACACGTACCGCGAGGGGTCCCCTTGGTCACAACGCTGCTCCTCCACCGGGTCCGCAGAGACCTGGTCTTCCGCCTCATCTCCCTCACCTGCCTCCTCCTCCGGCCCCGCCCCCGTCTCTCCAAGGATGCTACCCTGGGCGAGGCCTTGGCCTTTGATTTTGCGCTCAGGCTTGGATGGTAAGACGCTGTTGCCCCGGCCTTTGGCTGTGGACTTGCGTTCGGAGGTTGGGGCCTGCCCCTCGGGGTCTCCCCCTGAGCCAGGAGCGTGCTTTGGCGGCCCGGCAGCCGTCACCGACACGCGTACTGACGTGGAGTTGACACCCAGCTCGTTGTGGGCACGGCACGTGTAGATGCCTGCCTCCTTGGCACTCAGGAGGGGTACCAACAGGGAGCCATTTGCGAGTGTCAGGAAGCGTGGGGTGGCTGGGGGCGCGGGCCAAGCGGGTGCCGGACTCGGAGTTGGGGCACCCGTCTGCGTTGGCCCGTCCCCCTCTCCTTCCTCCTCCCTGTCTTCTGCCCCGTCCTCGTCGTCCTCTCTGCTCTGGACCGGCGGCTCTAAGACTATGGTACCACCTGGGATCTGAAGTTGCCACTGCAGGCGGGGCGTGGGGTGCCCTTCGGCGACACAGTGTAACATGAACGCCAAGCCAGCGCGCAACTCGCCGCCCGGAGCCTCGGGAGGCGGCTCGGCACTCAGACGCACGCTGGGCGGTGCGCAGTTCAGGACCGGCAGACGGTGCACCGGAACGCCCTGCAGCGCGGGAGGCGTGGCACACGCAATGGAATCGGGCTCCGGTAGCGAGACCCGGGTGCTCGCGGCCCATGCCTGCAGCCACAGAAGGCTGCAACCGCAATGGAAGGGGTTATGATAGAGTTGCAGATGTGACAGCGCGCTTAGCGCGTCGAAGGTGCCGGGAGCCAGTGTACGCAGCTGGTTGTTGTTGATGCGCAGGGAGCGCAAGTCTGGCAGCGCACCGAGTGCATCCCGGGGAAGTGAGCTCAATTGGTTGTGGTTCATTTTGAGCAGCTGCAGCGCGCTCAAGTTACGCAGGTCGCTCCATGGGAAGCTGGTTATGAGGTTGTGGCTCAGGTCGAGGTTCTTGAGCTGGTTCAGCACAGCCAGCGCTCCGGACTCCACGGTGCGCACCTCATTGTGCGCCAGCCACAGCGACGTAACTTGCGTGACGTCGGCGAAGGCCCCGCGCCGCAGCACGGTGATCTTGTTGGCCGACAGACTAAGCGTGGTCACGTTGGCCGGCAGTCCTTCTGGCACCTCGCTCAGCTCTTTGTAGGCGCAGTCAGCGAACTGGTGAGCGTACTTGTCCACGCAGGCGCACGGCTCTGGGCACGCTCCCGCCATTCTTAGCAGCGCCCAGGCTAGCCACAACACCCACATGGGCACCATAGCGGATTCTGCAGGTGGAAGCAGGAGAAGAAGGGAGACGGTGACTCACCGAGTCCCAGCTTCCTTCCCCTGTAAAGCTCTGCCTCCTCAAACTCATCTAGAGTAGGCCCAAGGGCTCCCATTACCTCCTGTGTGCCCAGGAACCTTTCTTGGGCAGGGGTGGAGCTTAATAAAAGTCTCGGAATTAAATGCATGCTTCCTCTCAGGGCCGTGACTTACTTTTCCAGCGGCCTCCTACCTTTCTCTTTTTCCCCTGCCTACCTTCTCACCCTGGCGCTGGCCTCTTTGCCCTGGTTCTGCCGCTGACCGGCCTGTGGTGGGCTCTTCACTGATCCCTGACTATTTCTAGGCCTTTGTTTATTCACGTGAAAGAGATACACAGAAAAGGTATTTTTGTCCGTGACTGGTGTCCTCCCTCGAACTCTTTGTCCCATGCACAGCACTCGCACACACGCCCATATATGCGCCCAAACAATACAAACACACGCTCGGGCACCGCCATCAAACCGCCAACTTCTGTAGGGGTTTGGAGGTTCACAACACATTTCGCAGACACGCAAACACAAAGGCACCCAGACACAGACAGGGAGACCTCATTGTTCTCTCAGCTGAACCTAGCATTTGTACAGCGTTCTCCACTACGGTGCAAGGCGCTTTCCTGTTCATCGTGGGAATTGACAGACACAAGCCTTCACTCAAAACCAACGCACACACGGGGACACAAACGCGCACTGGCGCGTGCACACAGCCCTCCACTGAGACCGAAATCCCAGTGGATCATCAATGCGGCGGGTGGCAAGAGCCGTGGGATCCGCGGAAGCAGACTCGCAGGCCGCTCTCCCGCAGTAATCAAAGCTGCCCGCTCTGGGTTGAAGCTCCCACGAGTGGAGAACCAGGGCTGCTCAGTCAGCCTTCTGTCTGAGGAAGAAGGCCCTCCAGGAGCATTGGGGGGAACGTCATTAAAGGTCCCTCCCGGTCTCGCAGAGCCCAGGCGGCTCTGGGGGAGGGGGAAGGGTGTCCTCAGCCGACGGGTCATGGGGGCTAGCTACCTCTAGCTAAGGAAGTAGAATAATGTTCAAGATTTGGCCCCATTTTTCGAAGCTCTAGGATGCCCAAGGGCCCTCCTTCCAATAGAAACTATGCCCAGCCACACAAACGCACTTACACAGACAGCACGCTCCCGCCTAGGGCTCCAGGCAGGTTTGACAGAGCCCCTCCCATATCCCTGCCTTTGGGAACCCTTATCCCCCATTCTGCCTTTGCTCCTAGGGAAGGGCCCCTCCCCTCCTATCCCCGGTCTCAGCCAACACCCTAGGCGGGATCTAGCCCTACCTGGATCGAGGTTGTGGGGCGGTCCGGCGGCTTACCCTCTGCTCACTGACTCCCGGGGCGCAGCCTCGGGCTTCAATCCCTTCTCCAGATTCGATGTCACGGAGCCAGGACGACAGCCCTAGGGGGCTTCCCACATCTGTTGCTGCGACTGTGGAGAATTCCGATGGGGGGAGGAGCAGGGAAAGGAACGGGTAAGTTTGAGACTCCCCTGGCCCTGAGGTCCCACTTCAGTTTTTCCTTTCGCGTCTGTTTTCCCCACCTCTCGCCGGCTGTGCAGATTGAAGAGAGTCCTCGCGCGCTCCCGGCTGGGCAGGGACGCGCACAGCCTCTCCCACCTCCCGCATCGTCTACATTTGTTAAAGCCATAGAGGCTCTACTCCTGGTTGAGGCACGTTGGGGCCCCTACGCCCACCGCCCTCTTCTGGGCTCTTCCCAGTTCACCGCACCTCCATAACCCACGTCCCCACAAGACTTACACATCTGCAAACATTGCCATTATTCCTTATTACACCGACACCCCCTCACGTTCAAACACAGTAGCACAGACCTTCACCCCCTCCACACAGTTGACCTTCACATGTTAGAATTATCCATCGTCATGTAATAATCGCGTGGACGTGTTGAGTTTTCGCAACGTTTACACACATTTTCAAAGGCACACCTTCACTGGGACACTCACCAGCCTTCCCCTCCCGCACGTACACACATTCACGCGCACTCACCCTCATGTACGGATCCCTCCAGGGCCCCTGAGCTTCGGGGCTAATTGAATTCGAGCTGTTCTTAAGCTCCGCAACACGTGAGACAAACCATCTTTGAGGAATTTGGGGGAAGGTAAAGCGCACGACTGAAGAGGGTCGTGTCTTTGCCTTTATACTCTTTTTGCAAATGCAGGTTGTGGAGCAGACAGACCTCCAGCGGGACCCGCTGCGCGCTCTCGCGGACCCGT
>NW_006442512.1:2214609-2294240 GCF_000325575.1 Pteropus alecto
CCCCGCCAGCCGCCTCCTCCCCGAAGCCACGTTCAACACGATGCATAATTGATAGTGTTAGCAGAGCGCCTCACCCTCCCTGCCATTTTTGACTGGATCTGGGCAGATACAAGCCCAGGTCTCCTCCGCCCCATGCCTGTCAACCCCAAGACCAGAAAGCACGGCCATGCGGGACGCACAGGGAGGCGAAGCCTCTTCCCCCGCCCCCGGGGACCCTGTCCAGCCTCTTAAACCCGAATCTTTACGTCTCGTCTTTTGTGGCTAAACTAGTGTCCAGCGCGCCAGCTTGTGCGCACCGCGGGGTGAGGCGGGGCGCAGCGCGTTGATGTTAGCCTCCAGCACCCAGGAAGCCAGTCTGAGCGCACCCAACGCCTTACCCTCAGGTCTTGCCAGCTAGAGGCGAATGGGGCTTCAGGGCTGCAGCAGGCAGCGGCACGAAAAGGGATGGTTACAAAACGTCTGCTCCTGCTGAGCACTGTAGGCTGGGAAACTTAGGGCCTAATTTTCCCCTCCCATTCGCCCCACCAATATCTTCACAGCCTCACAAGCAAACACACCGCCAACCTCACACACGGTTTCCCACAGTCTGTGCCCGCTCGCCACCGCCCCACTGTCTCACACGCTCACACAACAGCCGGCCTCAGCAGACTCTAATACTCGCTGTTCCTGACTCTCACTCCCTGTCTCTGGCGAAACCCCGACATTTCTTGTAGCCGCAAGGAGATGGAGGCGCTGGGATGTTCAGGCATTTGGCTAAAACTCGATTTCTGTCCCCCTGCACTGCCCACTGCAGCTCTGGAGAGTTGCTGGCCAGAATGGGGAAAGGGATACAGGTTCGCGGACACACGCAAAGCCACAACCTTCCCTGGTTCTTTCCGTAGACATTGAGCTGTCCGGAGCGCCGTAGGCCCCCAGTCCACATCTAGGTCCGTGGCGGGGTGGGGCGGGGCGGGGGGAGGTCTTTGGCGATGGGTCGGTGGCGTGGATTTGAGGCATCTAAAAAGCTCAATCCCGATTTGAGTGTTGAGCATTTTAATGAGCTAGGGAGGTGGGGAGTGGGGTGGGGGACAGACGGGCGAAGAGTGCTGCATCTAAAGAGACCACCAGACTGGAGTTCCAAGAATCTTTTGTAAATTAAATATGAACAGTCTGGAGCACGCACGCTCCTCGTCCCTCCCTCTCTCCTCCACATGCTGCAGCTACTGTAGGCAGTGGAGCCGGCTGAGACCAGCTCATCAGAACCCAGAACTTATTCCACCTACTTGGTCCTGTAGTTCCACAGCTGACCCAGGGGGAGGGTGGCAGAGGAGTGAGAGCACCTTGACCCTGCGGTGGGACAGGTGGAGCGGGTCTCTAGTTCGGGAGTGAGTTTCTGCGGTTTGGGCCTGGCTGGGCCAGGGAGTGGCGCGGCCCACCTGGCAAAGTCTCTTTGTCTGCGGATCTTGGGAACGTCATGAGTGTTGTCTCCGTCTTGGGAAACCTGAGGGGGCGGTCCAGAAAGTCTTGGCCCGGGAAGGGGGGCCTGGGGTAGACAGGGGACCCCCAGCGACGATGGAGAATTGGGTCCAGATGGCGGGTCCCGGAGCCTTTCGCGGGAGGGAGCCGGGCGCGGGGCGCGGAGGCAAGGATCGAGGCTCCCTCGTGGAGGCACACGGCTTGTGGGTCCTACACCCAGTTTTCACCTCTCTTTTAGTTCTTTTTACGAGGAGGCGGACAGAGAGGGGGCGAATGAGGGACAACTTGAAAGGATTGAGGGACTGTATGACAGAGAGTGGGGAGTGGAAGGAAGAATATGCTCGCTCGCTCTCTCTGCAAAGCGCTTCCCTGGACCGCAGGGACCCGCCCCGCCAGCATCCCGAGAATCTCCAGGTCCAGCGTGCCAAGAAAGACCCCTTTCCTTTGCTTTCTTGCCGAGACTGCAGAAGCCAGGGGAATTCGGCAGAGAAACAGGGCTCCAGGCACCAGGACGGCAGCTAAGGGCACGGTGGCCACCCGGCAAGGGCGCCGGCTCCCGCGGGCCCCTGCGATTCCCGCCCACTCCCCAGCGAGAGCTTTTGTTCCCGGAGCGCGCCCTGGGGAAAGACAACTCTTACCCCGGCCTTCGACCCTGAAGAGCCTAGTGCCTGCCCCTGCAGCCTGAAGCTCGAGTCGCCTCGGGCAAGGTCCGCGGAGGCCTGAAGTAGAAGCCACGACTCTGGGTTCGGTCTCCGAGCTCAGCTACAAGATTAAGCATATGCTGCCCGGCGCCTCTAGGCGCGCCGGAGCGGTCTAATGACTATAATGTTAATAATGGTACAGTTACTGAGGGGCTGGGAACCGGGAGCGAAGATACCACCCCCGCCGCCGCCCATGTCTTTGATCGTTAAAGAAACAGGTCGCTAATCAGGTGGATGGAAGTAGGTGTGGGGAGAGGAAAGATACAAGGTTCCAAGCCGCCAGCGCTGGGGCCCCAGATTTGGAAATCTGTAGAATCCGAGCTGAGGCTTTTGGACCAGGCTGGAGTCCGAACCCTAGACAGACCCAGGAGCCGAGAGCTGGAGCTCCGGGAAGCTTTTTGCAAAACGACCTCTAACTTGGACGTTGCGGACCCAGACAATCCCAGGGGTGCAGTGGGTCGAAACCCAGTAGATCCCAGTAAGTCAAGATATCGGGCCCAGGCCTGGTTCGCGCGCGCCCCCTGCTGGATACCGCCTGCCAGGCACCGAGGCCGGGGTCAATGATTTGGGCGACTGGGCAAGGAGGCCTGAGCCGTCCCGGGCTCTGCAGATCCGTGGCGCAATGTTCCGAAGTGGGGTACGCTTAAACAAGGCACCAAAGCTTTCCTTCCTAGGCCCGCCCACCCAGCCTAAGTCCTAGTAATCTGCAACCTCCTCACCTGCCTAACAAAGGCACAGACCCCGCTTCGTACCCCATTGTGTTTCCAGTGCCCAGGACACAAAACAGGTACCCTCTGAATACTCCGTGGATGAATAGTCTGTGGCACCAACCAATGAGCTTAATCCTCCTGTGACGGAACCTTTCTCTATGCCTACGGTCCCCATCCTCCTCCTTGCATGAGCGCTTTGTCTTCGAGCCCTGTTTAGGAGCCCTAGAAGACTGTCCTTAAGTCTCATGACTTGGTAAGGGACCAATAAAATGTCCAAGACCTGAAAAAGAAAATCTTCTGACTCAGAGAGGAAAATAAAACTGCGCGATTGGAAGTAATGGATGTTTGATTAAAGTTCAGGTGCAATCACTGCACTCAGAGTTGTACATGCCTTGCATTTAACGTGGTACGTGGATGATTTAATAGATGTGAGAAGGCCTCTAAAAGTAGGAAAGCCAGGGCCCAGGAGGGCATCGAATATGCCCCGCGTGATAGCCTACTCCAGAGACATTTCTCATAGCTGCCCTCCAGCCAGAATCTCCTAAACACTCAGTGCTTCCTGCCTTTCAGCTTTTGCTGTCCAGCCCACCTCCCCCGCCCCCGCCCACATTCGCACAGTATTCCCATCATTTTCAGCTTTTGCAGTCCAGCTGCCACCCGCCCCCACCCCGCCCCATTCACACAGTATTCCCTTTTCTAATTTCCAGCAAAAAGTTTACACCTCGGGGAAGCCAGGCCCTGTTTATAACCCCCCTCCCACCTTCCAGCTCTCCTTTTCCTCATGTACACTCTACGTAGTAGTTAGGAAGAAAGGTTCTAGCTTCAAACTCTACCATGTACTAGCTATGTGACCTTGGCCAAGTTACTTAACTTCTCTGTGCCTTAGACAAGAGGGTGTATATCAGAATACCAATTTTACTGGGTTACTATGAGGAATAAATGAGTCAACAAATGCAGGAAAAGCTCCTAGTACCTAGCACTTAAATAGTGCTCAGAAACGAGGTATTATTTTTTCAACAATAGCTAGAATTAGCCATCATTACTGCCTTGCAGAATTGGGTCTAGGTAGGATGTGATGTTCTGCTGCACATGCCCCTACATGCTTGTGTCTTGCCTCTCCCACAGGGGAAGAACCTTGGCTCTGCCCTCAAATGTCTCTCTTCACTCCTCTCCTTCCCGCCGCCCCAACACACACCAGGGCATAGGTAGCAATCAGAATTACTGTTAGTATTTGTAAATTTCTAGTCTCAGCTACATCAACCCAAATTCTGATGCTTGCGGCTGTCACCAAGCGCCTGTTTGGGAAGAGAAGTCTACAGCTGCAGTGTTGGCAGGAGGTTTTTAATTAAAACCACAATCTGTTTAAGTATTTATTGGGCTCTGTGACTTTAATTATTTTCTAGGGAAAAACAAAAAATCCACATTTGCTTATGGGAAGACTGTTGAGTCAGAGGAAAGTCGAAACCTGTGGCAGTGTGCTAGAGGCAACTGGGAGGAATTTTCTGAATGGTTCCAAATGAAGCTCAAAATTATTAATAATCTGGGACCCAGTTCATGACCTTCTTCCTAGTGCTGTCATGAAATTAGCTTAACATGCTGGCAAGGCCCTTTATTGCCATCACAATTAACGACAGCTCTTCCAGTGGCATTGCATGTAATTATCTGGGTCTGTGCTTGTTTCACTAAATATGGGGAACTCCTGCCTGAAAGAGGCAACACTTCTGCCTGCAAGAGTCAACATGCTTAGCTATTGCAGGCAAGACTGGCTCTCCCTAAAGGGGGAGTCCTGGGCAGCCAGCCCCTCCACAGCAGGGTGAAGCAGGGGATCACTTAAGATGTTCCATCTGCAGATAACAAAATTCCCATCTCAAAGTGTTTTAAACAATTAAGTGCATCATCTCACAAGCAGGAAGCAGGGCTGGTTTCAGCGCTGGTTGACTGAATAACATCAGCAGGCCCAGGTTCTCTCTCTCTCCTTTGTCACCCTTAACAGGGTGGTAGCCTGAGTCTTGTGATCCTTGGTGCCACTGGAGGGCTCAGCAGTAGCTGGGGTCCCATGCTTATTGGGAACGGACTAGTGCCATAAAGTGACTGGATTCTTTCTAGAAGCTACAATCTTTCCTTAGGTCTTATCAACACATAGTGGCTTAGGACTCCCCATCTCTGAGCCAACCACTGGCAAAGGGGATGGACTTGATTGGCTTAGAGTAATGATCATCTAGCCCTGAAATGGATGTTGAGGAGTCAACCCCAAGGTTCACTGCAAGAAAGAAATCCCTTTTAAATAGAAATGTTGGGGAGTCATGTGATCGGAGTAATCTAATATTGTATCAAAATGAATTGAAATGAGACTGACCATAATTGTAATGAACCATATTAGATACACCCTTATTTGGAGATTAGACCAGTCTATGTCCACAGTGTATGAGCAGGGTCAGGGCTCAGTGTGTGAGCAGCCTGGGGGAAGCTCTCTTGGATAGGCATACATACAAACTAGAGGATTCTCTGTTTTCACAGAATTCTTGAAAGGATAAAAATGTGTTCTTGGAGATGTCTGTGCCAGGATCCAAAGCTATTTTGGGAGTAGTGGAGCTTCAGTCTTCAGTTGGGTATTTATGAACAGAAGTTTACAAACTCAAAGATATTCCTACATGACTTCATGTCCTGAACATGTCACTTGGTCCCTTGGTGGAGAAGAGAGGCACTTTACTGTTGAGGTGGAAAACAGGAGGAAGAGTTCTAACCTGGTCTTATGAAGAGCGTGGAGGCAGCACAAAGCTGCCAGTTTCACAGACTCACTGTGTGATCTTAAGCAACTCCTTACCCCCTCTCTGAAGTCTCTGCCCTTTTGAAGGAAGGAGAATGAACTGGATGTGCTCTGAGTCCCTGCCAATGCTGCTGTTTCCTGAGACCCTGGTCCTTGGATGCTGTATCTTTAGAAGCCAGTTTGAGAATGAGATAAAGCCTCCATGGGGGCTTCCTGCAGGAAGATGTCTTCAGAAAGTCTGGGGCCATTGCTGGCCCTCCTCCTCAGGGCCTTGGGCAGTTTGTTTTCTGCCCCATCTCTTGAGGTCACCAGCACACCTGAGCCCAGGAGCTAACCCTCCCCCTAAAACTGCTGCTCATTGCTCTGTGGGTAGGGGGAGTCCTCCTGCTCTGAAACACTTCCTGTAAGTCCTTCACATAGCAAGATTCAGAGTGCAGAGTGGGTGATGTCTTTAGAGATGAAATCTGATCACTGAATAGGTGTGTAGGCCCAGTAAGAAAGGTCAAGGCTACCAGGAGCTCCTTGGCTAGTGGGGGCTTGCAGAAGGGAGACACGGCTCTTCTTGCAGTTCTGGCCATTCCTCTCTGCTCTGCAACCCTCAGTTTTCCATTGCCTGGTGCCATCAGAAGACATGGAGAAAGGACACAATAAACACATATTCTGAGACTCACTCAAAGCAGGGTATGAGTTCAGGAAGTCTCAGCCTGGCCTGTCGCAGGGCACTTTGGGCAGAAATTACACATCAGAGTTTGTCCTGATTTAGCCAGGGAAGTGGCTTCAATCAACACACAGCAATCAGACCAGGGGCCTCCCCAGGGATGGAAATTTCCAGGCACTCCCCTCTCTGTACCTGTGGGCAATCAGCTTCAGTAGCCCAAGGGCAGGCCTCAGAAGAAAGTTGTAGGTGTAATCTGTCAGAAGCAAAGCACACAGAAGCTGAGGGATGAGCTCGCAGAAATGAGTCTGCTATGCCATTCATTCCACAAATAGTAATTGAATCTTCCCCATGTTGCCAGGGCTGTGCTTGGCACGTGTGCAGCTGTGAACCAGGCAGACACCGTCTTTCCCCTAAGAGAGCTTTCAGGCTCCTGCACCTTCCAGCATGTTCAGGTCTCCTGTGTGTGGAACTTGGGGCTTCCGGAAGGCTAGTACTCTCAAGACAGACTCCATCTGCTCCAGCAGGTCACTTGGAGCCAAGGCTGGAAAGACAGCCTGCACCCATCTTAATGTTCAGAGTCACAGAATGTCGGAGCTCAGGGCCTGGATATCCTCCTTCTTTACCCCTTCACATTATCGGAGGGAAGATCAAGGCCAAGAAGGAGGTCACAGAGCAGGTGGGACTGGGGAATGCCCCCAGCATGCAGCTCCTCTGATCCAGGACAGGATGAGCTTGGTAGTCATCACTGACCTTGCTGGTTAGGAGGACCTTGAGACTCTGAAGCAGAGGTGGCCTCTGTGAGGCTGTTTCTGGATGTGACAGGTGGCCTGCTTCAGGTCTCCTGTATTAGCTCCCTGTACCCCTAAGAGACTGAGGTTATGTTCTCCACTGGAGCAGCTCTCTAGCCAGGCCCCCCCAGGGAGAGTGCCCCCAGTCAGGCAGCTGACTGGGCAGAGATCTGGAGGAAGAAGAACCCCTCCCGATGTGGCATGTTGCAGAGGTGCCTCTAATTCTGCACCTAGGCAAGACCAGTTCTAATGGCCACATCTCGAGGACAGCCAGGTACAATTCTGTGTAAGGGGGCCTGGAGCAGAAGATCGGGAGTCATGGGGCTATACCTGCTTTTCCACTGACTTTCTGTGAGACTTTAGAAAATTCTCTCTTCCTTCCTGGCCTCAGTTTCCCCTCCTGTGCTGTGGGGCTAGATGTCCCTCTCCGCCTACCTGCCTCAGCTGGGATAGTAGCTTAGATCTGTCACATTCTCACTCCCCAGGCCTATCCCTACCAAATCCAAAAGGAGGAAGGGTCCCACCATGCAGCGCCCTCCCAGGAGGGACAATCTTCAGGCATAGTTCTCTGCAACATCCTCTTTGAAGTGTCTCAAATAGGCTTTCCTGGAGAATCCAGTGTGCACAGGCCAGGAAAGGCGAACCCGTGCTGTGCCTGTGAACGCCTTAGCTTCCTCTCCCTGAGCCAGCTGGAAGCTTTATGTATTTATTTGCTTCTCCCAGGACCTCCTCTATCCAACCCACATCTCTGCTGGTGCTGCAAAAAAGTGACCTTCCTGCAGATGGCTGTGTCTTATAGCCAGGTGGGGGCTGAGGGAGGGGACAGCTATAAATCTCTCCAGCCTGCGACCTGCAGGGTGATTCTGTCAGAAGGCTCATAGAGATGGGGACAGAGGTACGGAGAGAAGCAGTTGGGGGCAGAGTCACCCAGATCTCAAACGAACTAGAATCAGGAGAGAGAGGAGAGGGACAGGAGAAGAGGGAGGGGAAGGGGAGGAAAAGGAAGAAGCCCACAGTGCCTTCTGGGAGTCAGCACAGCCCCTTCTCCTCTAGGGTGTTGGATGTATAGCTATATTTATTTATTTTTTAATTCATATTCTTCAACTAGAGTTGACATTCAGTATTATTTTATACTAGTTTCAGGTATACAGCACAGAAGTTAGATGTTTATATAATTTATGAAGTGATCCTCCCAATTAATCTAGTACCTACCTAGCACTATACATAGTTATTACACTGTTATGACTGTACAACATTCCCTATGCTGTACTTCACATCCCCATGACTGTTTTGTAACTATCTATTTGTATTTCTTTCTTTTTTTTTTTTTTAAACACCTACAGCACCTGATATTCCAAGGTGATCTCCCATCTGAGTAGCCCAGGCCCGACCCTGCTTAGCTTCTGAGATCAGATGAGATCGGGCATGTTCGGGGTGGCATGGCTGTACTTCTGTTTGTACTTCTTAATCCCTTCACTTTTTTCACTCAGCAACCCAACCCCACTCCCATCTGGCAATCACCAGTTTGTTCTCTGTGTCTATGAGTCTGTTTTCATTTTGTTTGTTCATTTACTTTATTCTTTACATTTCACATATAAGTGACATCGTATGGTATTTATCTTTATCTGTCTGACTTATTTCACTTAGCATAATACCCTCTAGGTCCATCCATGCCATTGCAAATGGTGAGATTTCATTTTTATGGCTGAGTAATATTCCATTGTATATATGTACCATAACTTCTTTATCCAATCGTCTATTGATGGGTATTTAGGTTGCTTCCATATCTTGGCTATTGTAAATAGCATTACCATGAACATAGGGGTGCATATATCTTTTTGAATTAGTGTCTTCTTTAGATAAATACTCAGAAGTGCAATTGCTAGATCTTTTGCGGAGCCTCCAAATTGTTTTCCATTGTGGCTGTACAGATATATAGTTATTTTTTATTGAGTATTGCCAATTCCCAAAGTTCAGTGCTTTTTGCATGTTCTCTCTTTTAATTCTCATAATTTTCAAAGTATATATTATTACCCCCAGCTTGCATGAGACCACAGAGGCTAAGCAGTTCGTGCAAGGTCACATAGCAGAGATGGCATTTAAACCAGGTTCCCTCCAAAGCCCACGTTCTAACTACTACATGGCACCCTTCCCTGCTCCCAAGCAGCCTTTACAGGGACACCACTGTGGGTCCAGTCTCTACCTCCTCCTTGGTTGTTTGGGTTTACTGTAGTATCTATCCATCCTGGTGTTAGCCGGGGCTTTATGGCTGTAGAACTTCAGGAGAGAGTCGGCTCTTGGGTAAATTCTGACTCCAGTCCCTCTGCACTCAATCTGGGCAACAAACACAGTTTTAACAACATTGAATTTTGTAATATCTCCTATCACACTTGTTTGGCTGGCTAACTTTGTGGAAAATTTCCATGGTTATCTAGCTAGCTTTTGAAATCCGCTTGGCTATGAAGTTTGGGATATTTATATTTATATACTGACTTTAGCATAGTCCAGGCAGCTGGTCTTTAAAGAATTCCTTTGGGCTGAGTTTCAGGAAGTTCCTTGAGCCAAGAATGAAGGAATTTTCCCTTCATTTGTCAGCAAATGCATTTCGTAAGGGTGGGTAGAGACTTCTAAACTTTCTGTTTTGTTTTGTTTTTCAAGGAGGGGAGTCAGTTAAAATTCTAGACCCTTTTCCCAGTAGAGTCACCATAGATGTCTATAGACATCTGCTTTATTCAAGTCCAAAGGGTCTGGAGCTGACACCTGGATTCAGGCTCCGCCCCCAGGCTCAGTCCAGGACCAAGGTCACCTAGGGAAGCATGTCCTCAGAGACCTCTGCCCATATTCCCTTCCATCTCCCTACAGCCTGGCCCCACCCATGAGCTGAGCCACATGGAGGGGTTAGTACTCCCTGACACTTCTGACTTGCACTATAACTGGTGATAGGGCCTTTCCTGAAACCATGCATTCTCAACAGGGCATTATTAGCCCACAGAGGGTTAAAACTGGTTCAAGGAAGGGCTACTAATAGTCTTAGATACTCTAGTTGTTCCTAATCCTTGAAAGGACCAGAGTACATGAACAGATATACAGCATATCTGTATAAGGAAGAAGTCAAATACTATCTATTTGCAGATGACATGATCTTGTGTGTAGAAAATCCTAAAGAATCTATAGCAGGGGTCCTCAACCCCTGGTACCAGTCCATAGTCTGCTAGGAACTAGGCCACACAGCAGGAGGTAAGCAGCAGGTGAGTGAAGTTTCATCTGTATTTGCAGCTGCTCCCCAGCACTAACATCACTGCCTCAGCTCCACCTCAGATCATCAGGCATTAGATTCTCATAGGAGCACTGGTTCCTGGTGACAAAAAGGTTGAGGACCACTGACCTATAGTATATCCATGGTATTAAAATTTCATTTCAGGGATCTGTGACTAGGAGAAAAAAAAATGTCTAAAAAGGCTCCTTATGGGGATAATAATGGGAGAAAAAAAGGTTCGAGAAGCACTGCTCTAAAATAAAAGATTAGAATTAAGATAAGTTTGACTGCTAGGACCAGAAGGATAGGGTGGGAGCTTTCCGGAGTCTGAATTTTGCATCTTGTTAGATCAGCAGACCAGGAGGGCGTGGGAAAGAGAGAGCAGAAAACTGGCTCTCCCAAAACACAGCAATGCACCTAGCAGTGTGGGACCCAGATAGCTCCAGTCTAGACATAGGCTTCCTGTGGGGTAAATCCCAACTCTATCACATACAAGCTTAATGACTTTGAGTAAGGTACTCAACCTTCTTTCTACCCCATGTTTATCTATAAAATGAGGATGAGGATGTAACTGCCTGGGTTGTTCAGGAGACTAAAAGAGGATACCTGTGCTAAATGAGAAAACACCTAGTGTCCAGCAGGTAGTTATCTTTCAGTTATGTTAGCTTAGGAGCATTAGTCACCTGGAGACTGTAATTCCTGGATTTCACATCCTCTTCAGTGAGCTCAGGAGGTGCTTGAGTGCTTCTACAAGAGGATGCTGGAGGGGGGGGCACTGCCCTTGGGGTGCCATATTAGGGGATCCTCCTCAGAAGATCCTGTTTCATGGATCCAGTTTCATGGATTTTTCAGTTGCTAAAGTGACAAATACATATAGACCCAAACGTGACTCTAACTCCATTCCTAATTAAATTCCTAATTCAATTCCTACCAGCACTAACATCACTGCCTCAGCTCCACCTCAGATCATCAGGCATTAGATTCTCATAGGAGCACTGGTTCCTGGTGACAAAAAGGTTGAGGACCACTGACCTATAGTATATCCATGGTATTAAAATTTCATTTCAGGGATCTGTGACTAGGAGAAAAAAAAATGTCTAAAAAGGCTCCTTATGGGGATAATAATGGGAGAAAAAAAGGTTCGAGAAGCACTGCTCTAAAATAAAAGATTAGAATTAAGATAAGTTTGACTGCTAGGACCAGAAGGATAGGGTGGGAGCTTTCCGGAGTCTGAATTTTGCATCTTGTTAGATCAGCAGACCAGGAGGGCGTGGGAAAGAGAGAGCAGAAAACTGGCTCTCCCAAAACACAGCAATGCACCTAGCAGTGTGGGACCCAGATAGCTCCAGTCTAGACATAGGCTTCCTGTGGGGTAAATCCCAACTCTATCACATACAAGCTTAATGACTTTGAGTAAGGTACTCAACCTTCTTTCTACCCCATGTTTATCTATAAAATGAGGATGAGGATGTAACTGCCTGGGTTGTTCAGGAGACTAAAAGAGGATACCTGTGCTAAATGAGAAAACACCTAGTGTCCAGCAGGTAGTTATCTTTCAGTTATGTTAGCTTAGGAGCATTAGTCACCTGGAGACTGTAATTCCTGGATTTCACATCCTCTTCAGTGAGCTCAGGAGGTGCTTGAGTGCTTCTACAAGAGGATGCTGGAGGGGGGGGCACTGCCCTTGGGGTGCCATATTAGGGGATCCTCCTCAGAAGATCCTGTTTCATGGATCCAGTTTCATGGATTTTTCAGTTGCTAAAGTGACAAATACATATAGACCCAAACGTGACTCTAACTCCATTCCTAATTAAATTCCTAATTCAATTCCTAACCTTAATCACCAAATGTGACCCTAAATTTGATATAACCACAAATCCTAACCTTAGGCCTCACCCTCACGCCTAACCCCACCCATCCTTACCCCAATTGCAACCTGGGCCCTCACCTTTGCCCTAACCCTCATCCATAACCCTCATTCTAGCTCCACGGGTAACCCAGGGTTTCCCCAAATTAAGTCACTCCTAGTCACAAGTTTTGCTATACCCGTGTTCCTTCTGAGATTGTAGCTACTTAATATTTGTCCTTAAATCAGACCTTTAAAGAACTCCAGTCACTTCATTCTGAACAAATATGTTCTAGAAGCTATTAACATTTAACAAATGTTTCTCCATGTGCCATCTACCTCACAATACCTCCCATACCACCAAAAATGTGCGGTGCACTTTGGAAAAAAGCACAGGCTACCTGAGCCCGAAGCCCAAGCACCAAACAGTCCGCATCCACGTGGAGCAGCAGCTCTGTTTAAGGAAGAAGTCAAACACCGCTGGGGCTGCAGCGCCCTCTGCTGGTGGATTCTGGGAGGAGCTCTAGCTCAGCCCGGCTACTTCTGGGCGGGGTCCACAATGTACTTCCCTGTATGATTTGACATTTGGTGTCACTATCTGTGGGGTTCCGTTAATGTTCGTGAAGAAAGGTGAGAAAGGACCCCCTTAATCTAGAAATAGGAGCTGGGGCACGTGGGATGTGGGGGTGCAAACAAGCCTGAAGTCAGAGGAGAGAGGAGCAGGGCCTGCTAGGAGGTTTAGGGTGCAAGATAAACTCTGAGATATGGAGTATTGTCAGGGTTGAGACTAGGGGTGAGAGTGAGTCTAGGATAGGAATGAAAATGGGAGTGGGGCAGGCTAGGACTAGATGAGGGGAGGATGCAGGGCAGGAGCACAGCAGAGCCAGGTACCAGAGAGCAGCTTGGTATTATGCAGGTAGAAGAGCAAGATTTTTAAAGTGAACTTCTTGGGGTGTGAATGAATCCTTAGGCCTCATAAGGAGGCACTGGAGAATGGCTGGGCTGGGCAGGACTGAGCTGAGATGTCACAGGAAGTCTGTTCTCTGCCTCAGGTCTGTGTGGCTTAAGTCTCCCATCGGGTATACTGGGGACATGGGACCACCTACTGCTCAGCCATTCCGAGGGAGACTCCCCTGCTCTTCTTCCTGGCTCCCCGAGAACCCAGGACTCCCACAGTTATCTGTTCTTCCCAGGTCTTTTTCTTCATTAACCTGAAGACAAGCTTATGTACTTTTCTGCTAAGATCTAATATCTGTTTATTTCTCTATAGCTTATAAAGACACTGTCATCTTGGTTGTAAAATAAGATCTTACATTTGTATAGTTCTTCATATATTAAAGAGCTATTTTCACAAATATTTTATCACTGGTTCACACAAGATACTATGAGATAAAAATGGCCCTTATTGTCCCATTTTACAAAGTTGGAGCCTGAGCTTGACACACCAGACCAGAGTCACAGGCTATTGAGGATTGAAACTCAGTGTCCTGACCTCTAGCCCAGCAGGCTCATAATTAGTTGACATCGATATACCTGAGATAGAATTAAAGTATGAGACACTTGCTCTTAGAGACTAAAAACCTCAGAACTGGAATTTGGGAATCTGAGACAAGGAGATGGGGTTAAGGGTGGTGGCAGTGACCAAATCACATTATCTGGCTACCTATCCAGGCCAGGGGAGTGAAAACACCTACACTGCCTGTGCCACAGGAATCCCTCAAAGTACTAATGTGAATTCCATTCCATCTGTGACATCCAGGACAACAACACATTAGTCACACATTGCTAATATCCTGGGCCTCCCCTACTTCCCTTGTTAAGGGTTTTACCACCTGTGGCTCTGGGGACACAGAGGACAAGATTACCCAGCAGAGGTGAAGTTCCTACAGACCCTGGTCTCTGGCTCCTGACTCTCTCCAGGGATAATTCTTGAATTTGGCATTTCTTTCCCTCCCTCTGGAGATGACCCCCCTGGCAGGCCCTCCCTGGTTTCCCCACCTGGAATGTGGGGTTCACAAATGTGAGGCCCTCGGCCCTGATCAAGGAGAGGCTCTCTGAAAGGTCCCCACAAAGAATAATTCCCAAAGGCCTGGAAGTGCCCCCTTCACCAAGCAAGAGGCTGCTCAGTGGCTCCCGGGGTGGGCTGAGCAGAATGTGGAACTGGGGCATCAGCTTTTGAAGATTCACATCTTTATTAAAGGCTGTGAAAGTGGAGAGAGGGCAGAACAGCATTATGTTATAAAGCCTGTGATTGGCTACGTCGGAAGAAAGCAAGCGTTGTGGGGCTAGAAATCAGTGAGCACTGCTCAGTCCAGGGTGAGGATGCCTTGCAGCTGCCAGGACAAGACTCATCACAGTTACATCCCGCCCTGCCTTCTCCCCATCAGTCTGTTCCCACCAGCTTCAGAGGCAGCACCTGCTTTAAATCAGAATCTTATTTTAAATGCATTGGTGCTGTTATAACCAGCACTCCTGCCATGGTAGCAAGATACTATGTAATTCCTTAGTGGGTCTTCAGGGCACCCACTGGATCAGGGCTGAGGTGTGGGCGCACGCCCTTCATCCACATGAAAGCTGAGGCCATAGAGGTTGGGGTTCTGGGCTGTGCCCCAGAAGCAGGGAGCTGAGGAAGAAGGATGGGAGCAGGGAAGGGGACAGTGGTTCTGCTAGTCAGAGGGGATGACCCTGACCTGCCTGTGTTCTGCTACTGATCTCTGGTGTGAGCACAAGGTTGGGGACCTTAGTTTAGGGCTGGGAGCTAGGGTTCAAGAAGGAAACCATCTTGTCCACTGCCTCAGTGGCCTGTTGTCCATTCCTAAAGCCCCAGAATGGCAGAGATGAATTGGACTCTGAGACTATCTTGGCCAACCAGCCCATTTTATGGGTGGGGACATGGGAGCTCAGGAAGGGGCCCTTTCCTAGGTCACATCTAATTAACACAGTTGGTGCCAGGGCCAGGACTTTCTCAGATACTCCACACTGCTTCTCGTTTGAGGAACAGTCTACACAGCAATGGTTCTGGAACTTAGTGGGCATCAAAATCATCTGGAGAACCTGTTAAACTAAACAGCTTGCTGAGCCCCACTCCAGAGAGTCTGATTCCAGAGGCCTGGGGTAGAGGCTGTCAGGAGAAGCCAATGTGTGGGTCCCTGTACTATACAGAGAGCAGCACTGGCTGGAGGATATTCCTTGGGAGGGCTGAGGTGGGCATTGCAGACAGAGCAAAAGGCCATGCTGGGATGGGTTGGTGGCCTGAAGATCAAAGAGCAAAGCCTCGACTAAGGGGAGGTATTTGTGTGGCCAAGAGGAAGGAAGCAAGCATGGAGGGAGGGGTCAGACTTTGAAAGTGGGGACAGGCATGGCATGGCAACTTCCGTCTCTGCAGCTGTGAGGGCCCTTTGGAGATGAAAATGCTCCAGGGGGAAGTGAACAGAGGGCCAGCCTCCAGGCAGGCAGAGGCTGGGAGAGCCCCAGCTCATGAAGAGCAGTTTGGCTTGAAAGGCACTTTGGGTATCTGTGGTACCACCGGTGTTGCAGGCAGTGTCCATGGGAGTGGTCAGCAGGTCCCCTGGGCAGTGGCCAGGGGTCAAGGAGGAGCTGCAAGGATACCCATGGAAGTGGCAAGTCAGGTGACTGGGGCAAGATGGGGGCCACTTAGAGAGCTCAGAGGCTGTCTTCACCCAGGACCTCCTTGGTCTGGCTCCCAGAAGGTAGGGGCCAGGGGTCTGGTGAGTTAACCCACCGGTGCGCCCAGGGCCTGCACAGAGGATCTGGTGGCCCCAGATCTTCTCTGTAGGGTTTTTAGAGAAGGGGATTTTGGTCCCAAAGAAGGAGAAATGATTCTGGACCGAATGCCACCTGGGTACTGGGGACTAGGAACTTGAAATGCTATGATGGGTGGGGCCTGGTCCAGGGACCCCATCCCTCTCTGCCCCCAGAGATTCCAAGCCAGTCATCCCGTTCTCTCAGCTCTGCTGGGAGGCCCTTTCACCCAAGCTGTGGGCAGTGAGAGGAGTAGAGGTGCCTTCTGCCTGTGCCAAGGCCGGCCCCTCCAACAGATCTTTGAAGTAGGTGCTTAGAGCCTGCAGGCTGAGAACAGACTGGGCAGGAGGCAATGAGGTGGCCTGCAGGTAGCGGCTATACTTCTTCAAGCCCCACTGTGGGTCACGGCGGTGTGCAGTCAGCAGCTCCACAAAACTCACGTTGTGGAGGGCCAGGAGGCGGGCCTCGACACGTGTCAGGACTGCTGCCTGTACCAGGGGCTGCAGGGATGTGAAGCACTGCAGGCTGCTGAAGGAATAGGTGTGCTGGGCCATCTGGCGGCCAAAGGAGACCTCGAGGAGGCGGCATAGGTCACGCATGGTCAGCACGGCGGCCAGGGCGCTACGTTCGCTCATGTTTCTCGCCAGGTAGGTCTTGGCTAGACTCTTGAGTTTGAAGCTGCTGGCCCCGGGCATATACTCCCGGATGACGGGCAAGATGGCCAGGAAGCCCGAGATGGCCTCCTGGAACTCCCACAGCCTATTCATGTCCTCCAGGGCCCGGAAGAAGTAGGGGAGGCTGGGCCCCCACAGCTTATAGCAGGCCAAGACAGGGCGGCACATGGAGCTCAGGAAGCGGAGGAAGTGATGCAGCCCCACCTCCAGGGAGACTGCCTTGGAGTATATGCCGAAGGCCTCAGGCTGGATGAGCACTCGGAACTTGCTTTTCTGGTTCACTGCTGCCAGTTGGCTAATCTGCTGAGCTGGGCAGGAGAGAAGGGCACGGTGAGACCCCAGAGGCACAGGAGGCACTGGGTAGGAGTGGGGACCTCCAGGGCTGCCGACCCACCGTCCAGAGACCCCACCTTCGGACCTGCTGCCTTCAGAACCAGACATTAGCCTCCAAATGCAGCTCTGACCCTGGCTCTGCTGGTGAGGACAGAACGAGGTCGGCTGCCCTCAAATGCCCTTTGATCACCTGCAGGGAGTCCAGCTCCCCTGCTACCTGCCCCTGAGTTCACCAAATCCTTTAGATCCAGGTCCCTTCTGTCTTCTGTCTCTATACCTAGCCCTCCGCTCCCTGCCCCTAGCCTCTAATCCCATTAGCCACTTAGCTAAGGCTCCCAGCCAGTTGGAGCCCTGAGACCAACAGCACGCCTGCTCAATCTACTGCACTCGAAGTGTGGCCCAGAGCCTTCTGTGAGGTCTGCAAGTGACTTCCCTTTCCTGCGGAAACACCTGCTGCTTCTAGCTGCCTAGGCTTGCCCTAGGCCGAGTCTGTGCCCCAGGGCAGGGCCCAGGCAAGCACTGCAGGAGTTGAGGGGCTTCTGGGAGAAGAGGTCATATCTCTCTGTGACTTCGGCTCCGCTGGCCTCCCTGTGCAGACCCCTGTGGAATGGGCCTTGTACTCAGAAATGTGCAGTCACAGCCCAAGGACTGGCTTGGGTTGCTGGTCTCATAGCTGTGACTTCCTGTACTGTGGTTCTGTTTAGAGATGTCTTCCCAAGGCTAAGAGAAGCGCTCATCAGAGGTGAACTCATGGAGGTGCTTGCCTCACACTTTCAGGCACTAGTCGAGGCAGCTGTCCTTATTCAAACAACCAAGTGGTACGCCTGGGAGTCCCAGGGGAGACACAGTGCTCTGCCCCTTCTCTGGCTGCGGACGTTGGCCAGAGCTCAGGGCTCCCTTGGACCTTGCAGATGGCTCTGCCTACACTTATCTTGGGAACGTAGAGACTAAGCTAGAGAGGGATGGGGAAGGCTACCGGAGAACCCACTTTCATTATCAATCTTGAGATCAAAGAAAACCAGGGGCCTGTCTTCTGCTTGGGGGTCGGCGAGGCTGTCGTTCAAGACCCCGAGGGAGTTGGGGCTCTCCAGCTGAAGGTCACTGGACTCGCTGCTGCTGCCATCCATCTCTTGGAAGGACTGAAACACAGGAAAGCCAACAAGTCAGGGGTCCGGAGAGCGAGAGGGAGCATACTGGTAATGTGAGCATGTGCCGGTGAGCAGGGGTGTTGTGTGTGCGTAAGTGTGTGTGGGAACAGAGCAAGCTGGTGTGGCCAAAACATGTGCATGCACATGATGGAGGGCACGTTATTGGGAAAGAGAAAGTATTTGTTTAGGTGAGTGCATGTGCACGAGAATGTGTGTGCATAAAAAGACATAGATGTGTATGTGCATGTGTGCGGGCCGTGTGTGTCAACCAGTGCACATGTATTAGTGAGGAAGGGTCAGGATGAGAGCATGTGGGCAAGTGTGTGTGCATGTGCATCTAGGTGTGCACAGGGGGTGTGAATTTGTGAACCTGTGTTGATACAGTGTGTGTGAAAGTGAACACGTAAGAGACTGTACGCAGGGGTGAGTAGTGCTGGGTGCAGAAACTGGCGGGAGGGCCCAGTGCTATGGTGGGTAGGGCTGAAGGTGTCTGTTCCTCACTCTGAGCAGACTCAGAAAAAGTATGAACCAGGGATAAGAGGAAGGATCCTCATCTTGAACCCCAGATGTTTCTCTGGAAGGGGCCAGGAGCCTGGCTCTTTTTGTCCCCAAAGCCAGCCAAGGTCCCAGTGTCCTACACAAAGAGAAGGGAGAGGACCGTTCAGCCCCTAGGACACCACATCTAGGTGGACACACAGAGCCCAGCAGTGAGAGCAGGGGAGGGAGAAAGCTCAGAGCCTGGAGGCCCTGTCACGTAGCATCCAGGAACCAGCTGCTTAGGAAAGGCTGAGGCCTGGGCTCCTCCGGGCTGAGCACTCACTCCTGGCCCCTTCCAGAGAAACAGCTGAGGTTTGACATGAGGTTCCCTCCTCCTAGCCCCAGTTCATGTTTCTTCTGTTTTCCCCGGCACCAAGGCAAGAACAGTTTGAAAGGCCTTGAGGTGGGAGAAGAACCTGGCTCCCAAGGACACAGCCTCTTATAACATAGTTAACGGCTTGTCATCTGCACAGTCTTTGGTGGCCTGCTCAGAATCTCCTGTGATTGTCACCTGTGAACATTAGACAGAGACCAGGAGGAAAGGAACATGGCCAGTGTCCTAGAGCTGGCTGGAGGCACTGCTAGGATGCAGTCTAGATAGAGCAGGTCTTAGGCTTTTCTCCTACGGACTGGCTCTAGCCAGTTGATGGAGTTAGCCTCACCTGGGGCCGTCTGAGGCCTCCATGAACCCTGGTTTCTGACTAATGTCTCTGGCCTAGATATTCTCCTAGGCCCTTTCTACTCTCCAGGTAAAACACTTGTTTGAACAAAACTTTGGCCAAGAGCAAAGTCATTACTAACCACAGGTAAAATGTGCTGGATTTTCCTAGGAATGGCTGAGTTTTACTTTAACTGCATTTCACAGCCCTACGCCAGGTTCACCAACTTCCTCCAAGTCATCGATAGAAACAGACATTCCCTAGGAATCCATCCAGAGCTGGTTTCGCTTAGAGAAGCTTGTGAGTTCTGGAGCTTTAGACAGAATAATAAGAGACTTTGTCAAGTGCCTTGCATATCAGTACCCTTGAATCAGCCATGGTCCAAGGCTTATTTTACATGTCTTGTTTTGTATGGGTCCTGTTAGGAACTGGGCCGCACAGCAGGAGGTGAGCAGCGGGCAAGTGAGTGAAGCTTCATCTGCATTTGCAGCCGCTCCCCAGCGCTAGCATGACCACCTCAGCTCCACCTCACATCATCAGGCATTAGATTCTCACAGGAGCACCAGTCCCTGGTGCCAAAAATGTTGGGGACCACTGTTCTACAGCATCTTCCGTGAAGTTGCTAGCTGGTGCACCGAAGACTCCACCTTCTTCCCTGATGGGAGAAACCAGTGCTTTTCTTTTTCCAGACTCCAGGAGCTGTTTTGTTCATAAGGCCTTGGCGTTCTTGTACTCGGGCTGGTGGAGAGCTGGACTCCCCTTGCTATGTCCTCCCCTGGGCCTCAGCTTCTTCTCGCCAATGGCTGAAGATTTATCCCCTCGGCTGACTCCTGCTACTCACTAACATGGCACACTGGGCTTTCTATTCTTCCTTCTTCTTTTTTCTCCAAACATAACTTCAAAAGATCTTGCTGTGGCCCTGAGAGTTTCCACCTGTCTCCTTCCTTCTGCTGTGTCTCTTCAGGCTTTAAAGCCAGAATCTTCTCTTCAGATATTCTCTTCCAAAAGTTAAGCTCCCTGGAGAGTGGCACAGCTGCATCTTTAGGCTAACTCCCCCATCTTTATACTAGAGTCATTTATGATGGCCACCAGAACCTCATTTTTAGAGCCTCCCCTTGTCCTGGGGCCATTTTCTCTTTTATAGTCATGGAAGTGTCCTTTGTCCTGAACTTACTGAGGAGCCTACTAGCTCCCTTGATAAAAAGCACATCCCCTTTCCACTGAGCTTGTCAGTGGAGCGGGGTTGGATCTCCCAGCCCTGACTCTTCTTCCTCCCAGATCCCTCTTGCCGTTGGGGACTTTTATAAAGTGTGGCTTCGTTGTGGGGCTGGTCTCACTGGAACACCTTCCACTGAAATCTAGCTAGTTGTAAACTCAATTCTCCCTCCCAAAGATATACTGGCACATTTTAAAAAGACTTTTCTAAAGACTCAGGTTTAACAGAAAAGCAATCAGCACATAAAAAAAGCTCTGGCACAAAACATCTTTCCATCCCCGCTCGCTAAGGAAAACCCTCATGTTCCACCCCTAGGCCTCAGCCTTGTTCCACATCAGGATGACTGAGTGGGTGGCGGAGCAGAGAGAGAGTGACAGTGGTAGAGACCAGCACCCAGGCACCCAGGAAAGGGCCTTTCCCTGGAAAAAGCGGAGGTTTGCTTGTCAGGGAAAGAAATGCAGGCAGAAATGGAGTAGGGAGAGATGAGATTCCATGTGCAAGGACTGGAAAGTGAACAATGGGAAAACATTTTGAGGGTGTAGAGAGTGGAGATGATGAGAGCTGAAGGAAAGTGGAAAAGGAATTTAAGAAGTGCTGCTGCGAGTTATCTGTTGGATCCCCTTCAATAGTCTTTGAAAGATGCAAGTAAATATACTGTAATTTCTTTATTATACTTGGCTAATGGACTGTGTTTCTTAGACTGAGCCGTAAGAAATCCAGGATTTTTTTCAGGCTGCATACGCAATCTGGTTCACGAGCTGTATTTCACTTATTTTCATCACAGGTCAACTTAGCAGGCTGGCTGCATTCCAACTCAACCCAGCAGGTCCAACAGCCATACCAAGGGTACTCATAGGAAGCAGCTAGGTTGACATCTTAATCACCTTCCAAAGGTCTAGGAGGTTTATCTGGGAAGATCCAGCTCTCCTCTCCCCTGCTGGGTCATATCCCAGGAGATACATCTCACCTCCAGTCAAGGCCGATCATACACATCTGAGCATTTCTCTGACGCAGATGTGTAACTGAATCCCCCCGTTCTCTCAGGGTTCTCTTCTTTGGCTCTGCATTAGCAGCTTGAAATACTTGTGATGCCCAGTCTATACCACAGACCGATTCATTTAGGATCTCTGGGGGTGGGACCTAGGAATTTGTCATTGGTAAAACTCCAAGTGATCATGGTGTCAGGCAGGGTTGAGAACGACTGTCCTAATTACTGATTGAGTCCATGTTTGGTCATCAGCCAGTCGGGCTAAACCCTTTGATATTCAGTATCCATCACCTGAAGATATCTACCTAGTATCTGTCATTATTGCTTATCAAGAGTCCCAGCTCCTGAGGGACTTTCTTAGCATCTGAGGTTAAGCAACAGCTGGGATCAGTTTGGCAAGACATTCATTGCTGGTTTTTGCAGATATAAAATCCCAGCTCTTGCAAAGTCTGGAAGGCCCCCGGAGATACCTCACATGTGTCTGTGAACCGAACCACACTATTAGCGAGCCTGTGGCCCCCACTGCCCTCTGCTCACTGCTCCAGCCCTTTCACAGGCGGCTGCTGCCTCTCAGGGGATGTGGCTCTGATCTTCTCAGCTGAGCACTTTTTAAAATCTGATACACACACTCACCAGCATCAGTGTCCCTCCTCTGGGTCAGCTGCTTCCTACAGGCCTTCCGTTCACTGCCGGTTACCACTGCCACTTCTGCCAGTGGCTGCCCTCTTGACAAAGTCCCCTCCTGCTTCTACTTGGTCCTGCTGCTGCCAGGCCCTGGGGCCAGTCATCTGTCGCAAGAGTGGTGAGAACACCTATCTTTTTCTGCCTTGGATCCTAACACAGGGCCTACAGTAGAGGCACTGCTGACCTACTCTTGTTTTTAATCATAGTCCTCTCCCTAGGTCGACCATCAGGCCTGGGTCTCACCCTCCACCTCACTACAGCTCCACCGCCTCGTCCAGCAGGGGCGAGGTCTCTTTCAGAGTGCCCCTCCTGCTCACGCAGTCTCTCCCAGAGCCCAGCAGGCCTGCACCAGAGCCCCCCAGACATGCCTGGAGTCCCGCAACTGACACAGCTGCAGCCCGAGTAGGGGGTCGTGGTGGGGGCACAGGCCCTGGTACATTTGGAAAATGCAGTATCTTAGCAGGCCAGTATTTTACAACTGTCACTCACTGGAAGGTCGGTTCAAGGTCACAAAGAGGGGAGGACATGTGAATACAGGAGCCTGGAGCACCCAGGGAATGTCGTCCTGCCCCCTCCCTCCAAGCTGCTGCAGGTACTCTAGGGGAACCAAGGGTCTGGAAACGGCACTGAAGATGGGTGAGAAATGTACCAGGGGGACCTAATTTGTTTTCTTTTAAAGAAAGTTTGGAACTCCCGTCATGGTTAATTTAAAACCTGTGTGTCTGAAGAATAACTACATCAAAGCAGTGGTTCTCTGGCTTTCGCTCCAGACCTAGCCTCAAAGGTGAGCAGCTACTTCTCAATGTTCAAGTCTTCATAACCTGCAACGTGCTTCTCCCTCCTCCCTTGATTAACCTCAGGCATCACCTAGCTCCTTGCTGACATCTGAGGATTAGACTGACATTCCCACCACCCAAACTTGGCTGGTGTCAGTTCTTCCACTTGACTCTGAGGAAGTCTGGTAAGACGACTGGCATCCAGTCCTTTTCTCTGTTTCCTTCCCAGGATTCTACCTCCACCAAGACTCAGTTTTGCTTTAATTTTATCAAGGTTATGGGATGGAAAGAAGTGCCCAGATTTCAGAGAAATTTAGAACACAGAACGACAAGACTTAAAAATGGATTGGCTGTGAGGAATAATAGGAAGAGGTGTCCCTGGCGGCTTTGGGATCTCAGCTTGTGTAACTGGGCAGATGGTGCAATTTACTGAGAGAAGGAAATGAGTTTGAGGTTTCTCTATGGGGCACTCGAGTGCACCCGGGGGAGGGCTGCTAGCTGTACTGGTCTGGCATCGGCAGCTCCAGGGCAGTATAAGAAGCCACAGGCCCGACTGAGATCACAGGAGAGTACATAGACTAAAAGAGAAGAGGGCTAAGAACCAAAGCTGTAAGAACAACATTTAAAGGAAAAGACCTTGAAGGAGAGTGAGGAGGAGCAGCCAGGCTGCAGGAGGAAGACCTCCTGATCCCAGGGGAAGCAGTCTCTCAGGGAGGGTTTGATGCTGGTCAAGAGTAAGAACTGAAGGTGACCCCTGGACTTGGAGGCTACCCGGGGAGGTTACCCCGGTGCTGGTGGGCAGGTTTCACTGGCATGGTGGGGAGAGCAGGGAAGTGGGGTGAGGAAAGAGGGCCGAGGGGCTGGAAATGGGGAGGTTCTGAAGGGAAAAGACTTCCTTCAGCATGTTTAGCTCATAAGGAATTGGAAGTATTTGAAGATGCAGATGAGGATGGGGAGGTAGGGGGAGGCTCCCCAAAAGACAGGAGGACTGGGGCCAGGACAGAAGGAGAGCGTCCCAGAGTAGATGTCCCTCCATCCTAATAGAAGGTACTGGGGAAGAATGTGATGGAGTCAGGTGAATCTGTGACTAGATATTGGATAGCAGATGTCTACTAGCTATGTGAGGGCTCCCGTCGTCTCTCTGGGGCAGAGGGTATGGTCGTGTGCGGAGAATGAGGGTGGGGATGAAGGTGTGGAGCTTGGGCAGTGGAGACGCGGTGAGCTGTGGGGGTGGGCAGGACAAGCACATTCTTAGAGACTATCCTTTGTGGTTTTCCCCGTTGATTTTTCTCCAACACTATTCAGCCTCCAGGTGGCAGTGCAGAGAAGGCAAAGCTAGAGAATCCCTCCGAGATTGCTTTTTGAGGGCAGGACTAACAAACCACGGGGAGGCAGGGTGAAGAGATCTGGATGCAAGATTGGCTGTAATGGTGGGCCTTGCTGGCTGGAGGGAAGCAAAGGCAGGAGGAGCTCGGTGGGAGAGAGCAGAGGTCCTGGAAGTAACTGGAGAGCTCAAGGGTCAGGAGGCTATGGTCAGAGTCTTGAGTGGATCATTTTAGAGATGGACAGTTCTTGGTGAGGTCCTGGGGGTGGCCATGGGGTGAAGTCTCCTGAGTTCAAAAAGTGGAGAGGCCAGGGTGATGGATACCTGCAGTCCCCCAAGAAGAAGGGAGAGAAAACTTAGGAGGCAGGTACCAAAGTCTTCTCTATGTGGGGAAAGCAGGAGGATGCCTGAGATGAGCTGGGGGAAGTGGGGTTCATCTTGAGACGTGGAACCTCAAAGGCACAGGTCTTAGCAGATGGTGGGACTGAAACAGCCCAGGAGGCAGAGGTTCTTGACCACATCTCCTACCTCTGACACTCACAGAATGTGGTTTCGGGAAAGAGGGACATTGCAACCCCACAGGAGAACCAACTTTCAGTGCCGGGAGGAGACAAAAGCTACCTGCAGGGAAGAGGTAAGTCCAGCAGGGACTCTGTTGGTCAAGGAAGAAGGGTTTGCAAGGGTGATCTTTCAACAAATATTTATTGAGACAAATATTTACCTGCCAGGCCTTGGGATTGACACAGCCCCTGTTCTCATGGGTTTAGGTCCTGGCAGAGACCTAGAGTAAAGGCTTGGGGTAAGGGGGTGGGGCAGTGGGAGGTGCAGATGGTGAGAAAAGCTTCCTTTTCTTGGGCAGAGGCCCAGGCATGTGGAGTGGTGGCCTGAATCTCAGTCACGCCCTCTTGGCTGAAGAAGACTTAGGTCTCCCTGCCCAGAGTCCATGCAACTGTTCACTCCTTGATCAAGATGTATGAACACCTACTGTGTGGGAGGCCTTTAGGTGTGTGGGCTGGACCCGGCCAGGCAGGGGGATGGAAAAAGCAGAAGTAGGGCATAGGTGTTGGCCACAAGGTCACAAGAGGATGGTGGCTAATAGCTGTAGAGGGAGGCACTCGGGGTTCTCAGAGGCTTGTCTGAGGTGTGGCTGAGCTGGTGGAGGGACTTTCTGGAGGGCGGAGTGGAGAAAATGCATTTGGAGAGACTTCCAGTGGGACCTGGATTTGGGGATTCTTCATAGGGGTTCTGTCAGAATCCTGGGAGATTCCTGCCCTAAGCATCCGGAGCACTCTGCCTCCTGCCCTGCCCCCCCTGAGAGAGGCATCAAGCTGGGGAGTCACAGAGGAGAGAGGAAGAGAGAAGAAGTTGTTGAGCCACTGGGTTACGCGTGAGGATCCCCGGAGGGAGCGGCCACGGGACCGCCCTGCCCTTCGCGCCCGGCGGGGTTCGCTGCTGGCCCTTTGGAGGGGGGTGGTACATTCTTGAGGGTTGGCAGGATGGTTGGGATGCCCTGTGATGGCCGGGGTGGTGGCTGGAGTGGTGGCAGGGGAAGTACAAGTCCACATGGGGGTACAATACATTTTGAGTGGCAAGTGGAAGATGTGGCGAAGTCGGGTGACTCTTTGTGCTCGAGACAAGTAGCTGATCCCACGTTGGATGACAGTACGCTCCTGGCACCTGGCAGGCTGGCTGGGAGACTCGGCATCAGGGACGACAGCTTGCTTGGTGGGATGGTGGGGAGGCCAAGACGGGGGGCGGCATGTGCCACTGGGCAGACGGGAGGCCCGGCAAGGGTGGGATGCTCCTCGCGCTCTCGGCAGGGGATGGGCTGGCGGGGGGTGTGGTGCAGCAGTCTCCATGGGCTCCATGTGCTTTCCAATATAGAACCTCAGACTGAGGACTGGAAGGGATTCGGGGGCCACCCACTCCAAACTTTCACTCTGTTCAGATCCCCTTTTCCCTGGGACAGGGAACTGGCCAGCCTCCATTAACAAGCCTCAGGGACAGAAGGGTCACAACTCACAAAGCCACTGTTCCATTATAGGATGCTTTAAAAAAGTTCTTACATGGAGTGAAAACTTGCTTGCCTGGGCCCTGTACAGTGCTGTCCCATACCCTCACACCCCCACACTGGCTCTCACTGCTGTCTACCCTCCTTGTTAAGGGCGCAGAGGACAGGAAATGAATAAGGACAATCCCAACAAAGGCACTGGGTAGTCCAGAAAAGAGACAGGGCTCTGGAAGGAAGCAATCTATTCACATTTCAGAAGAGAACATATGGTTACTGAAGGCCACTGCCCTGGTCTGGAGGGGAGACTGGGGTAGTCCAGGCCCACAGCTGGCATTTGGAGACTGTCCTCAGGGCAGCTCAGGACTTACAACCTCACTGGAAAATTGCCCAGGTGCAAGGCAAGTCTGAGACTCACCTGCTGTGGCTGTACCCCTGGGACTTGGAAAACAGGGGAGGCAGAAGTCCAGAACCGACTTCTGGGCCACTCACCGAGTTTTCAGCATCTGAGTCTTCTGAGCTGCTGATCACCACGATGCGCTCTTCTGAAACTGGTTAGGAGCGGAGGCATTAGGCCCTGTAGGGGATGCCCGCTATCCACCCCCCACCCCAGCCCACCCCCGCCCCATATTCCCACGGGAATCCTTCCAGGGCAGTGGACTGGGTGGGCGACATGTGCCCTGCAAGGCGCGTTATGAACAGTCACCGTGTGTGTCCCTGTAGATCTGTTTATTCTAAGTGGCTTTCCATGACTGCCTGCTGTGCCTTCTGAATACTAGTTTAGCTGCTGGTTCTGAATGCAGAATTTGCTCCCAGTAGAGGAGGCTTGACAAGCATCACCTGGTTTGGAACCTTTTGCGATCCTAAAGAAGCATTTTGTTTTATCCCAATTCTCAGCCCCATGAGATGTTCAAGCTAAAAGATACCCTATAGTTAGTTAAACAAAACTTTTTGAATCAACAATAGTATCTGGGAATAAGGAATATCAGTTAGGGCTCAGTGTGTGACCAGAGTCAGGGTCTGTGACCTAGAATGAAAAGAAAGCTGGACTGTCTCGTGTCTCGAACATTCCAGAATTCTACTGGTTGACCTTAACTCATGCCCAAGGACTCCCTGTCTGGCAGTGTCCATAAAAGATGTCTAGGACAAATGAGGTACCTCAGATGGGTGGCCTTTGCAGAGAAATTAGGGAACTGATGGGTGTGGACTTTACCCAAGTCCTCTCTGGGAGCATACTAGGCACCCACCAAATAAATGTTTCTTGGGGAGACCCACACTCTCTAGAGGCATGGAGCTGGGTTCTATAAGAGTGTGTTGGGGTAAGGAGCTAAGGATCTGTGGGCTTAAGCCCCTCCTGCTCCCCACACTGGAATCCCAGCAAAGCACATGGTAAAATAAACTGTATCCATTCTCACCCCCTAGGCAAACCGTGGGCTCTCCTTGTCCCATTTCATGGCAGCTGAGAGCAGGACATTGGGAGTGCTGTTGGCTTTGGGCTCTCTGGGTGCAGTCAGAATGCAGAAAGGGGCCCCACCCAGCCTCTGGAGGGCAGCGTGTAGGCCTCTGTCTCTGCTGAACCCCACTTCCCTACCTGCCTCTCCAGAGTCGCCAGTCTCATGGTTGCTGTTAAGCGGTAAGACCTCATTTCCTACGGTGGGGCTCTCGGGGCTGGGGGGCCCATCCAGGTGGGGTGGTGATACTGCCCTGGAGGTGCTGGGCTGCTCGAGGGAGCTCCGGGCCAACCTGGCCTCCTTCTCCTCCTCAGACTCCATCTTGATGACTTTCCTGGGGCACTCGGTCTGGCAGGACTTCCTCTTCTGTGGTGTGGCTGTGTTGGAGACCTCCTGTGCAGTGGGGAGTCACAGGGCCAGGTAAGGAGCCTCCAGGGGTCCTGGGGTGGTGGGCAGAGACCTAGACCTGGGTAGCAGGGGTCTGTGGCTGCCCCCTTTACTCCTGCTGTTCCCTCTGCTATCTGCCATGCAAGTAATGCCTCTCTCCACACAGAACACACTCCCAAGCTGCCATGCACACTGGCCCTGCCTGCGGACCACCAGGCCTCTGACTGCCAGGGAGTAGCTCATTCTTAGTAGAGGAGAACCTCCTTACAGGGCAGCCAACAGCAAGGTACTGATTAAAGTCTAGGTTCTCACCCAGCTCCACCTCTTACTGCCTGGTGGGATCTGGGCCCTCAGGAGGGAAGGTGGGGCCTGGGAAGAACTTACCTTTCTACAGGAGGAGTCTTTGATGGAGTAGGCATACATGGGTACAGGGTGTGCCCCAGGAACCGACTGTACCACAGCCACAGGCTGATTCTCAGCCAGCCCCAGGGCCTGTGCCTGAACCATCTGTGGCCCCTCTGGCTGCAAAGTTTGGAAAAGAGAGTCAGAAATGACTGGGCAGCAGGACCAAGGCTGGGAACTCAGGCCTAGGGTCAGCCCAACCCCCAGGGTCTCAACCAGCCACAGGTGCAAGCTGCCTGGTCCAAAGCCCAGAGCCCACCAGGGAGTCCTCATCACACCCTCCATGACTTCGCTTCCTTGTGACCCTGAGGTGCTGGTGCCCAGGGATCACTGCCAAGTAACTCCTCAAGGCTCACTCAACATCTAGCCTACACAGCTCAAGGGACAAAGTGCTCACTGCTGCTGGAACCAGCTCCTCTACAGAGGTAAAGTTGTAACAGGAAGGCCATCCTTCCACTGAGCTGAAACTGGCCTCCCTGTGGCTTCCACTCTGCTCCCACCTCCCACCCCTGGGCCTTCTCTGCCTGAGTCAGAAGAGCCATTAAACACCTTGGACAAATCACTTAGAACTCCTCGGGCCTCAGTACTCTTCTGTAAATGGGAATAATCATAATTTATCTACCTTACAGGGTAGTGTGGATGAAGTGTGTTGCTAGAGTAAAATGTTTATAAGAGCACCTGGCACTTAGCATGTGATAATGAAGATGAAAAGTGTTTTTTATTACTGCTCTGTGCCAGGTACAGTGCTGAGTGCTTCATGTACCCATCCCAAAATAAAGTAGAGGCAGTTCTTCAAAAAATCTTATATGAAATTTTTATACGATCTGACGATTCTACTCTTGGTATATACCCAAAGAATAGAAAACAGATGTTCAAACAAAAATGGCACATGAATGTTCCTAGCAGCAATAATGGAAACAATCCAAATGTCTATTAAGGGACGAATGAATAAACAAAATGTGGTATAGTCATACAGGGAAGTATTATACAGCCATAAAAAGAAATGAAGTTCTCACACACACACACACACACACACACACGAATCTTGAACACATTATGCTGAGTGAAAAGAAGCCAGCCACAAAAGGATACATATTATATGTGTTCATTTATGTGAAATATCCAGAATATCTAAATGCAAAGGGACAGAAAGCAGCTTGGTGGTTGCCAGGGGCTGGGGAAGGGAAAAGTTGAGTGCGTGCTCCCTCACTACCGGGTTTCCTTTTGGGGTGATGAAAACAGTCTGGAACTAGATAGGTGGGACGACTGTACAAGACTGTGAGTGTACTAAATGTCAATAAATTTTACACTTTAAAATGGTTAAAATGTTGAATTTACATGAATTTTACCACAATAAAAAGAAATTATAGTTAAAAAAAGAGGTGGGTACCACCCTATGATAATCACCTGTCTACAAAGGAGGAAACTAAGGCAGAGAGGCAAAGTTATTTCCTAAGGTCACATACCTAATAAGAGCTCGGACAAGGGTCTGAACTCAACGTTTTTGAAAGGGAAGTTCCCTCCCTATGTCTGCACACATTTTTCTTCAGTCGCTGTCTCTTTTACATCCCTCCCCACCATCCTTCCCTATTGTATGAAACTGAACAGCCTGCTGGACCATTTGCTGAAAATGAGTGAGTGATGTGGGAAGTGTTCCTCTGAAAGAGGAGGCCCAGACTCCGGTCCTAGCCCCTCCTGTCCCAAATCTGATCCGTTGGTGCCTCGAATTCCATGTGCTCAGTGGACGAGTGTCACTCGGGATCCTGTGGTCTATCCACACAGTAAAGGAAAGGCATTCCAACACAGCAGAGGGGACTCTTCATCAAGCAGAGCTGCAACGGAAAAGCTGGGCACCCAACTGTGAGATTATGAGGCCAGGGATAGGCTTTTCTTATTGGGATGAGCTCCGCCCCTCCTGAGGGGGAGGACACAGTCAGGCCACCCTCAGAGTGGGACACCAGAGATGACCTGGCCAAATGTGGGCTGGGATGGACAGGGAAGGCCCAGAACAACAGGGCCACCTGCTGGGTACCAGACCCAAGCCAGGCAGAGCTCTTTTCGGTATCAGTGCACTGATGTGGGCTGTGGGCTCCTACATCATCTGCTATAATGGACTGATTTCCTTCCTTCCTCCCTCTTTCCGGGTTCCTATTGCTCAGCATCTTTATAAAAAGGGAAGAGAGTTGTCTCTGGATTAGAGAGTGGAGCCTGTCTCAGGGAATGGGAGAGAACGGACGATCTCTGATTCGGAAAAGTGCACAATCTCCACTGAGTGCTCTCTGCCAGTGTTTTTCAAACTATACTCTGTGACCCATTAGTAGATCATGAAAGCAATCGAGTGGGTCATGACCCGCATTTTTTACATTACACAGAAGAGAAACTATTAGAGCGAGCCCATGTAATAAACACAATTTGTTTTGCAAAACTTCTGTTTTAGCTAGAGGTATGTGTGTGTGTATATAGAGTGTAGGCTAGATGTAAAATATATTTTTTTATGATGGATGACAGTCAAAAAAGTTTAAACTACTTACTATTAAAAAAAAGTGTAGGCGAGCCTATGAAGAAATTGGAACCCCTATAGACTGTTGGTAATGGTGCAGCTGCTATAGAAAATTGCATGGCAGTTCCTCAAAAGATTAAAAACGAAATTACCATATGATCTAGCAATTCCACTTCTAGGTAAATTTTGTTATGTGTATTTTATCACCACTAAAATATTTTTTATAAAGTTGAAAAGATCCTGCTCTGCCCTTTTGTGTGTGGCTCTACAGACAGTTGGTATGTAAAAGACCTTTTCACGTGGGCCATAAACTCCCCAAAGGCAGGGTTGGGTTCCTCTGCCTCTGTCCCACTCCTCCATTGTTAATGAAGCAGCGGACATATGAGGGCTCAGTAAAGGAAAATCATGATGACTGATTTATAGATGTTTTATAGCTTTAAATTAAGTTTTTTTTCATTAAAGTATTATAATATTATTACAAAAAGAGCCTATGAGAAACAAAGGAGGGAAAATGCCAGAGCCACCCCCTGTTCCCCATCACCAGCAGTCCTAGTTAAGCCTATTTTGTTGTCATCTCCATCTAGGCACACAGCTGCAATGAAAGTTAACCAAGTTCAAGAAGGATGAGTGTTGGCACTAGAAGCCCAGCTCCTGCCTCCTAAGGGAGGGACACGAATCCAAGAGTTGCCTTTCTCTGGGCATAGATGATGGGATTGACTCTCCTGGCATAGCCGGACCATGCCTGCCTCACTCAAGCTGTCACACTTGTTCTTTGCAGTCAGAGTTACTCACTTCTTTTCCCCAACTCCGCATGCCCCCTCCTCCAACCTATTACTTAAAGAACACAAGATGCTCTGCAAAAAGAGCATTCTTCTGATGCTCCACGTTCAAACTGTTTAGTAGTGGATAGTGAGAGGTCACCTCAAGAAAAGGACCCAGCAAAATGCCTAGACCTTACACAGACAGTTTGGGCTTTCTTGCTGTTCATTAACCAGCCACGGGCACCTGAAAGACAGCTGAGATCTGTGGACCCAGACAGCATTTTCCACTATTATTCATATGATTTCTCTGGGGACATTATTCATTCTAGTAATGTTTATAATACAAAACAAATGTCTAACTATGCATAGACAGAGAACTGACTAAATAAAGCATGCTTCATCCATTCAGTAGACCACTATGCAGATGGAAAAAGGCATCAGGAAGGAATACTTCATTGGGTGAAAAAGCCTGGAGCACAATATTACGTCTATGTGGTACTATGCTAACTTTGTACAAAAAAAAAAAAAAAAAGGAAAAAGCAAATATCTGTAATCATATTTACTTGTAGTTACATAAAGAAATTCTGAAAAGATATGTAAGAAGTTCACAGAGGTAGATATGTGGGCCTAAGAACTCACAGATGGGGGACAAGGTGGGATTGAGACATTTATCACTTTCTATGCTTTCATTTCTGATCATGTGATATTACCTAACCAAAAAGTAAAATGTCCTTTTTTTTTTACTTTTAAAGTTGTGTATATGGGGATGTAGTAGTTATGGGGATGCAGACAGTTAGGAGTTGGCTTCTAGTCCTGCCCCTAGCTTGCCATGTGGCCTTGGGTTAAGTCACACCCTCTCTCTGGGCCTTAGCTTCAACCTCCTTAAAAGAGGAAATTAGACTCCAAGCTGTCTCCTAGTTCTAAAACTCTCAGATCCTAAATCCTGCCTCCTCCTGGAAGCCTCTCCTTCAGCAATCTCTCCTATGGGCCATGCCATAGCAAAGCTAGGAAGGCTTACCATCCTGACCACCCCCATCAGAAGACCTGTTTTCCATGGAGATCTGATTAGTCTTGGGCCCGGGTCCTAGACAAGCAAGCACATGCAAACCTGGATGAGCAGGATGTGGAGGAGACCAGATGCCCAGTCTGGGAAGGCACTGGGGAAGCTGATCCTGGTAGAGAGGAACCATGCATGCAAGCACCCCAGGGAGCGAGTCAAAGGGGTGCCATTGCATTTCTACCCAGGGAAGCACTTTAAGTCAGGGTAGTAGTCCAGAGATGGGAATGGCTGCCTCAAGAAATGAGTGAGCTTCCTGTCCCTGGAGGTGTGTGCATGAAAGCTGAACGGCTAAAGTCAGGGCACTGCAGAAGGAATGCCAACATTAGAGGAGATATGGGTGCCTTCCAATCCTGAGAAACTATGGTTCTTGGATATATGTTGGCCCTGAAATCACACCAATGGAACCCAGGCTGCTGGGATGGAGGTCTGACACTTGTCCTCATTCTCCATTCCTCTTCAAGAACCATGTGTGTGGGAAAAGGAGAGGAAGGTAGGTCCACATGTTAACCCCAGGAAAAGGGGTGGGGTGCAGAGCACTGAGTCATCAGGGGAGCCTACCAGTGATCACCTTCTTCACCTCCTGTACATATCTGGGTCTAACTGCTCCTAAAACCATCAAGAGCTCATGTCCTATCAAGAGCTACTGTGGCATTTAGGAGCCTAAAGCAAGCCAATCCTTTCTTTATTCCCTCCTATCAAAAGCTCCAGTCTAGCCACTTCCTGTCCCTTTCTCAGGCACTTTCTCACCTCTGCTGCCTGCAGACACAGGGACGACAAGTGTCAGTTTCCTTTCTGAAACAGGGGAACTCCCAACCTGCCTGACTGCTGGACCATGCACCTCCCCATCAGCCCTCAAACCCATCTCACCAGGTCAACATCAAAAGGGGCCCTGGGAGTGCTGGTAGCCTCTGGGCTGGTTCTTCTGGGTAGAGCTGCATCTGGAGAACATAGAGAAGGTCATAGGCAGGTCATGGACATCTTTGGTGAGAGGCATCCTGGCCTGGGACAGTGACAAAGGGAAAAAGGAAATGTTTCCTTTGCTTTCCCTGGAAACCCATTCTCCACAACCTCTCACAGCACTGGAAAAGCTCCATGGAGGGGCTGGCAGTTGGAAGGAAAGCCCCCTGACTGCAGTGGGCATGAACCAAGTCAGAAGGGAGGAAGGGGGTGGCATTACTGAGCGTTTTCCTTTGGCTCCAAACTCCAAGTGCACCTCTATTTCTGGGCCAACACAAAAGCAAAGAGTGGACAATGCTAAAGGCGTTACTGTTCACTGACTTCTCTGCATAAAGCAAGAACTCCATGACACTATTCTGACCCACAGCCTGGTTTTGATTAAATCTAAACTAAATCTCTCATGTTTTAGAATAAAATATGTATTTCCTTTCTTTGCCAGGGCCTGGTTACAATACTGAAGGAAAGCTGTTCAAATGCTATGGGGTGATTTCCTGTATATAGGGTGACATTCACTGCCTAGGTGGGGAAGGCACGAATCCACACCTGCTCTAGGAATATACTTTTATGAACCCACATCCATCAGCTCCAAGGGCAGGAAGGAGAGGCTCCTTTATCACTGGCACCTGCCCAGGGGCCTTCAGGTTCTTAGCCTCCTTCCCCTTCCTCACACCAGCTATCCAGAGCTCAGATTCCAGCCTAGAGACTTCGTCAAAAAGCTGTTAAAGCCTCCTCACCCTGAAGGCCCTCTTGTGCACCCCATCCCCATGTCTCTTGAAAACCCTCCTGGCATATCCAGCTCTGCAGAGCTGCTACAACTCCTGAATTTGAACTGCAGAGCCAAGCACTGTCTCATCCTCCAGCTACGTGATATGCCCTCATCCTGGACTGGACAACTTGAAGTGAGGACCCGTCTGCTGTTTCCCACTTCCCAAGTGCCCAATACCAGGCAGGGCCCATAAAGTTTGGCAGTTGGTCCAGATGGTAGGCCATTCTGGGGACAAAGAACCTCCTCCACTGAGCCATAGCATATTTTTGGGTAAGCACTCAACCACCACAGGGGTTTTCTGAACCTCTTTCCGCCCTAACCTCATGTTCCAGTTGACTTAAGAGAACCTCGTGGTGTGGTTGGTCCTTCCAGGGTTAAAATGATATCGGGTCTAGTGCTCAGCTTTGTAGTTTCTTAACTTCCCCAAGGGTCACAAGATCACAGCTAAACCACAGGGTCTTGTAAATTAGTCAAACATGATCCCTTTGGGTGGCTGTGGCCCATATCACGGCCTCCTCTCTCTCTTATCCTGTGCCCTGGAAACTACGATGGGATCAAACTCAAGAGACAATACCCGCCCCCCAGTTTCCATTTCTGTTACACGGAGATGATCTTTTCTGCTCTGCCTTCCCCGGAGGGCAGCATCAAGGCACAAGCCTTTAAATAGTAAACAGGCCAGCTATAAGGGTGGCTCGAGTGCTTACCTGTCTTCTGGGTGATGCAAGAGACCAGGTCCTGCAGGCGCACCTTGAGTTCGTCAAAGCTGTCAGTGCGCACGACAGCTTGCGAGCTCTGGGGTTGTTCCTGGCGCAGGCGGCCAAGCGCCTCTCGCAGGAAGCCATGCATGTCCAGCACCTCCTGGTCTGAGGCGTAGAGCTTCATTCTCTGTACGAGCACGCTGCCTGTGCGGATGCGCTGCAGCACAGCGTCCAGGCGGCCCAGCTGTCCCGCAATCTCCTTGTAGTCACGCTGGTACCGCGTGTTCACCTCCTCCAGCAGCTCGCGCTCCTGCGCCAGCACATGCGCCACTACCTGACGCACACGCGAGCGGATCAGCTCTTCCATGTCGCTGCGCACGCGCCCCATCTGGCTGACGGCAGAGTGCATCTGTGCCTGCGCCGCACTGAAGGCGCAGTCCTGCTCCTGCAGCGCCTGCGTCGTGGCATCTAGTTCCTCTTGCCGCTGCTGGATCTCCACGCTGATGTCGCACTTGAGGTCGCTGTGGCCGTTATCCAGGAGCGCACAGGAGCAGCACAGTGGCTTGGAGCAGCCGCGGCAGTAGATGCTGTGGACACACAAGGCCAGCCCGATTTAGGGCTCTCTTGTTGTTTTTTCCCTTTAAATTTTTATTACGTTCCTCTTTAAGAATTACAAAACTTTGAATCATGGTATGTTTCTAGGTTCGTGCTTTTCCTAATTCAGTGTTTGTGGTTATGGTGATGGTATCTCAACTACTAGTAAAATATTAGAATATTAAAAAGTTACTGAAGTAACAATAGAAACAATACGAAGACATATTTTTTAAAAGTTATTCATCTCCTGGGTGCATCCTTCCACAACTCTCTCCACTCAAACCACCTTACAAAAATATCCAGACTATGCAGCTGCTTGCAGGATTCTAAAGACTTTACACATTTCAACCTATTTCACCCTTGCTTAGAGACTGTTTAGGGGGAAACGATTGTTATCTTCATTTCATAAATGAAGAAACAGAAACATTCAGAGGTTAAATAATTGGCTCAAATATACAGCAATTTTGGGGGTTGATGATTGTACTTAAAAAAAAATGAGATCATACTATACCATTTGTAACTTCCTCCTCTAATTTACGTTCATTTAGGATATTGTTCTAGGTCTATTAAGTAGATCAACTGTATTGTCTTTAATAAATAGCTCATTATATCCCAGATGGACCACAATGATTCACTCATTCTCCTTTTAATGAACATTACAGTGAATTCTTGTTTACGTATCTTTTTTCCCTTTCTTTCTTTTTTGGCCAATATGGACAATGCTTTGTGTAGCCTAATGCATGGATGCTTTTGTTCCTATGAAACAGATTACAAAAAAACAGTATTGCTAGATCAAAGAACATGTATGTTTTTACTTAATAGATTTCAGCTAGCAGACAATTCCGTAGCATTTACTATGTGTCAGACACTATCATAATAAACATTTGATAAATGTTAACTCAAGGAATCCTAAAATCCTATGGGGGTAGGAACTATTATTATGCCCATTTTAAGGATAGGGAAAATGAACAAGAGGTAGAATAACTTGCCCAAGGTCACACAATTAGTAAGTGGTAAGAGTCCAGATACAAACTGTAGTAGGCGGAATAATGGCTCCCATTCATGTACTGATTCCTGGAACCTGTGAATGAATATTAGTTTACATGGCAAATAGACTTTGCAAGAGTGAACACATTAAGGATCTTGAGATGGGAGATCATCCTGAATTATCTGCGTGGACCCAGTGTGATCACAAGAGTCCTTATAAAGGAAAGGGGAGGCGAGAGAAGGGAGATATGATGATGGAAGCAGAGATCGGAGTAATACTATACCGCTGACTTCAAAGATGGAAGAGGGTTATGAATGAAGGAATGCAGGCAGACTCTAGAAGCTGGAAAAGGCAAGAAAATCGATCTTCTCCAAGAGTCTTTAGAAGACAGCCTTGCTGACATCTTGATTTTCATCTCAATGAGACCCAGTTCAGACTTCTGATTTCCAGAGCTACACAATAATAACTATGTACTGTTTTAAACCCCTAAGTTTGTGGTATTCTGCAACTCTATCTCCACATGTAGGAAATGACATCTGTACAATCCAATACAGCCCATTATAGTAGAGAACAGAAACAACCTAAGTGTTCATCACTAGGCAATGAATTATATAAATTATGATGCCCCTATACAATGGAATACTATGCAGCTGTACAAAATGAGGATAATAAAAGGAGTGTTAAGAGGATTAAATTGTGTGTGCGTGTGTGTGTGTGTAGTTAGAACAGTGACTAGCATATAATGAATGCTCAAAATCTATTATGATGTATATTTTAAGTAAAAAAATCAAGGCGCAGAAGTGTATGTATAGGATGCTACCTTTTGTGTAAGAAGAAAGAAAAATAAGAATATACTCACGTTTGATTATATTTGAATAAAGAGATGTTCAAAACACACATAAATTAATAAAAGTAGTTATGGATGGGGTCAGGTAGAAGTGGAAGGAGATATTTCACTGTATGCCTTTTAGATTGCTTTTATATTTGAACCTTGTGAATGTAACTATTTTTTAAATTAAAGAATGGAATACTAATAAATATAGGCAACTATACAGAGTATAGAAATAAAGAGAGAACTAGAGCCAGTGTAATTTTCCTTGTTTTGGACCCATGGGAAAGGGGCTGAGCCTGAAATTGGCTTCTCTTCCACAGAAAGAGTGCTCCCAGCCTGGGAGGGGTCCACCTCGGGTGGCCTGGCTGGAGAGAGAGCAAGACATTCTGTGTCTACCATAGTCTCTGCTATTTCTAGGCTCCCTGGAGGTCTTGCTAGGGAAAGCAGTTACCAGTCACCGCTCTCCATCTGGATGGAAGTGGATAATTGGCCTCAGGTCTTTGTGACTTGGTTGCCTGAATCAGACCCCCTGGCTCCAAAAGCCCCCAGCCTTCTGATAAAACTGAGGTATAGATTCTGAATTGGAGTGACCTATTAAGGAGCTGCCCCAAGACCAGGAATGAATGACCTCTTTGGCCTAGGATACCTTCGCTCTCATTCAAGGGACAGTCATTGAGTGCTTACAGCGTGCTTGGCATTTTGGAGGAGGCAGAGGTGAGGTAGACATCTGCCCACAAGGAGCTCCATGACAAGAACCCAGACTTAACTCAGATAGAGAGAGGAGTAGCTCTAAAAAGCAAAATGACAGTTTTGCTACTCCACCAAAGTGAAAGTTCCTCAGAATACTCAAAGGGATGAACTAAAACACTGCAGAATTATTAAGAAGTTACGCAGCCAGACTGGCTAGATTATACCAGAATTAAGAGAAGAAAATAGCCTAATTCTATCCCAGCAAAGCAAATGAAAAGAAATATGGGAAAAAATTTCCATGCTCCCATTCACGACAGCAATTTTTAAGTGCTAAAACAAACAAACAACCCCTCCCCCCAAAACCCTAGACATAATCCTAACGAGAAATATGGAAGGACTTATATGGCAAAAAGGACAAAACCCTCCAGAAAAAGTCTAAAAGGCAGAAAAGTGTAACAAGGTCCCAATTGGAGAGACTAAATATTATAATATTAATTCTCCTCAAGTTCATATAAAGGGTTAAAGCAATTTTAGTTTAATTACAAATGAGATTTTGAAACTTAACCCACTGATTCTGAATTTCACATGACAAAATAAATGGAGCAAACAGCTAGGCAATTTCTGAAAAATCAGTGTGAGGAAAGGGCATTTTCTCTGCCAGATAACACATTACAGAACTCCCATTATTAAAGAGTGGTACTAGTCTAAGAGTCAAGAGGAAGATCAGCAGAATAGACTAGATAGTCCTGAAATAGGCCCTGGCATCTACAAAAATGTATGTTCTATATAATAAAGAAAGCATCCCAAAGTAATGGACGTTGAAGGGGTTTTCAACAATTGGAATCAGGAAAAATGGCTACGGGGTTGGGGGAGGATCGAGTAAGAGCTTTGCTTTGTATAACACTCCAAGATACATTTCTGATGGCTCACAGAGTTAAATGTGAAGATAACACCATATCTATTTACTCTCATAATAGTAAAGACTCTAAAACCACTGAAGAAACGGAAGAAATCATATAATCAACAGATGCGACTACCTAAAAATTCAAAACTATATACATTTTAGAAAGACATTCATGACTTCCTAGTATAAGAAAAGAAAGTTGCGAGATACTAAGTGTTGTTCATTTTGTTTTAGATGGTTATAGAGATAGCAAGGAGGAAAGGAAACCGTTTGAACTGATAGGAGTTACCTCTTTCTCTTTCTCTTTCTCTCCTTCCCTATTTACACCTATTTAGATTTTCCAAAAATTTCCATAAACAATTCTAAGCAAAGGAGTTTGGCCTTTAAGTAGGAGGTAATGGGAAACCCTCAAAGAACATCCCATCTTGAAATTACCACAAAGCTCTGTCTCTTCTTCCCTGAGATATACTGTTTCACTTACACCTTTATGAGTGTTCAGTGAATTGACTATGATGCTAATATTTTAACAGAAGCCCCAGCATGTTTCCTGGGTTCTTAATCTCCCCATCCGAAAGCTGTGTCTGTCTAAACCTCCAGGCCAGAGGCTCCCTGATGGCAGAAAGGGTATGGGTTCTAGAGGTGGACAGATGTAGGCCTGAATCTGAGTTCTTCCAATTCCTACCTATGAAGCTTTGAGTAAGTACTTTCTCTCTCTGAGCCTTAATGTTCCCATCTATAAAATAGAGATAAGGATGCCTCTCACAGACAATTGCAAGGACAAAGGTGGGCTGGTATAAGTGAAGTGACCAGCACAGTACGCATTGGACGTACTGGAGCCATCAAAGAAGGAGCATTAACGACACATGTACACATGGATAGCCCCGCTGACAGTAAGGACACATCACCACTAAATGTGGTCCCTGGGCTGTTCCCTTCCCACTATGGACAGGCCACCCCAGTCCAGCCACTCCTCTTGCTAGGACCAAAGCAGCATGCCGCTTCTGCTGTTCTAGTAAACAGGTAGCTAAGAAATGCAGGAGGCAAAAAGTCTATAAATATAGGACCAGTGGAGGAGAGCTGGCCCTACAGCAGGACTCCAGGGCGGGGCCTGGCTTGCCGGAATGGCAACCGAAAAACTCTCCACTTTACCACCACTCCCACCCCAACGAGTGTGACTAGGAACTTTCACTTTGGTGGAGTAGCAAAACTCAAATAGTTAGCTAGAGGAAATTTAAAGGAATCGATCTGTCATTTACACAGTAGTATGAATGCATTTAATCAGACTGATCTCTTGTTTACCTCCTGGGTGACACAGTTGAGGAAACAAGATTTCTGAAGCCAGGAGATGAGATGAACATAGTACACTATGGATATGCCAGCCCTGCGTCTTGGGAGCAGGGACCCGCATTGAAGAATGGGGAAGGAAAAGCACAAAGTTTTTCATCCTCGTTCTTGGGTATGGGGCCAGTGTAAGACAATAGTGTGAAACAGACAAAGCTTCTTCCTCTCAACCTTTCTTTGCTGCTTCTCTTCTAGTATCTTCCTATCTGAGCCCTCAGGTTCTCTGGTCTCAGCCACCACCTTCCCAACCAACAAATAATTGGAGGAAGGGATATTAATAGGAATAATGCTTTCACTATCTTTAAGTACCTCAGGCTCTACAATTACAATCAATGCTTTCCACTGCCACCAAGATGCTATTTTTAAAATGTAATTATTGTCATATGCTGAGATGATTGCAATGATGCCCCTCAGAATAACAATTGGAATACTATCAAGTGCAAGACATTTTTAAAGCATCAATGTAAGTTATATGTTAGTAAAAGAGATTCAATTTTTGGAACAGTAGATCGCTTGAGGAAATTCATTGAGTTTTATAATAACGCACTACAGTTATATATACTGTATATACAGTTATATATACAGTATTGAATATTAGTGAACTTTAGTGCAACATAAATTTACAAGCCAGTAAATGTTGCAAGATAATAATACAAAGTTTATCATATAGATAAGTACAGTGATTATCAAGTTATTTAAATTCGATCTACTTTCAGTAAATGAAATGGCAAGAGATGAAAATAGCTAAACAATCAATTGAGTAAAACCATGAATAAGAAAAATATTTGATATTTAAGGTCACAACAATTTAATACTATATTAGTTAAGTTACGTGGTATAAACAGGCAGTTCTACTTAGCTGGACCAACTCTAAGATCTCTGGTAGACAAATCCAAATTGCAAAATATGCCCAAGCAAGAATTTGTTAGAAAATTCAATGACTAAAGTTAATAATTAAATGTTAATAGAATCTTGTGACATAGAAAACAGGCAGTAAATCCTATGTGATGCAAACAATTTTGATATTCTCAAGTATTTTTATAAAAATGTGTATAAAATGATTTTATGTAGCTTTGAATGTATACTGTGGTTCTGATCTTTGTAATTCATTCAATAGTCATTAAATAAGTTCCCCCAAATTGTAGTAATATTGTTGAGATTATTAACCTGAAAAACCTAAAAATAATGAATTAAAAATTGCAATACTAATGGTAATAGAGCAAAAAGAGAAAAATGAGGGGGAAGAAAGAAGAGGAATCATGTAAGAAAATTTCATGGAAATAAACAGAATTTTTAGATTGAAGGATCATACCGGGTTCCAAAATAATGTGATACAAAAAGTTCAACACCAAGACAGCTTGGTTAAATTAATAAGCTTCAAGAATGAAAACTATATTTAGACATCAAGACAGAAAAAGCAAATAAATTGGGCTTCAGACCTCTCCTCAGGAACATTCGATGTTAGAGGACAAACAATACAAACTTCTAAAAGAAAGAGGGTGACCCAGGTATATTGTACTCAGCCAATATGTCATGCAAATACAAGAGCAACTGACAGATGTTCTTAACATCGAGAGACTCTCGGAATTCATAACATAGAAGTCTTTCTGGGAAATAAACAAACAAAAATCCTGATTGAGGATATCTATCTAAGAGCTGAATCAAAATAAAGAATCTGTGAAAAGTGACATCAAAGTAAATGGACCAGTGCAGTCCATTGAAGCCATTGTGACATGGAAACAAGACTAGGAATACGGTAGTGGACCATCCTGATCTTTCATAGCAGAGGCTCAGTTACTACTGCCTAAAATGGAGGCATTTCATTAAAAGCAAACAATGATGATTCTTAATCTCAGAGAGATCTTTTAGGAAAATATTTTAGGATGAAGAAATATTTCTTTGAAGCTTAGCAGATCCAATTTTACGTTTCTTTCTCTCCCATTAAAGTCAAGGAAAAGTAAATTTAAACATTGCTTAAATAGAATGCTTTCTTTTAATAGTATAATTCTAAGGGGAAATACACTTCAAGTTCTAAACAAGTGACTTAATAGAATCCCTTTTTTACAGCTCAGCACAGTCGTTAGTTAAGGATTGCCTGAATGCAGAGGCCAAGCAGTAGCAGGAAAGGAGCACAGTCTGCAGTTAGGAAACGTATCCTGTCTGGCTCTGGCTCACATGAGCTCTCCTGTTTGGGTTAGTTCCCATCAGCGCTCTGGCCTCTCACCTCATTTATAGAAGGGGAACAGTTATGTCTTCCTCAATAATCTTACAGGAGGGTGTGGAACTTAAGATAATAGCACAGGAAAACCATCTCAAAAAATAGGAACATGATCTATTGTGTTAGTGCGAGGTTGAATCCAACTAGACAGCCCATTCTCTGACCATATTGGAAGAGGGAAGCTTCCTATTGGAAATGGGCGCCTAGGCACCAAGGGGTCAGGGAGCTTCACTTGAGGCTGGCTTCAAACCTGTTCCCTGAACTTTGATTTCTGCTCCACTGCATTCCATACACCTGGAATCTTTCTTCTTCTTTGTTTTCACTTGCAGTGGTTGCTGGAGACTTTTCCAAGACATATGGAAGACACATTTCTCTTCCTTTTTGTAACCATGCAGAATTGGACTTCCCCTTTAGGGAGCCATCCGCTCCCTGTTCTCAGCTCATGAGCTTCAGGGTGTCACGTGACTCAGGCTCAAGTCAACCTGGGTATCCCCCAGCAGCCTCAGAGAACCTTTTATGGATGGGAACCTGATCCAGTCAGATACACACTGAGACTTGGCTTGGAATTCTGGAAAAAGATTCTCACTCTCTCCCATTGGCTTTGAGGGTGAGAGTGTGTAGTAACCTCTGGAGCTGCTGCAATCATTTTGCAGCCAAGAGGAAGAAATCCTTCTGTGAAAGGAGCTGACAGAGAAGATAGTCAGGTCACAATAGAGAAAGTAGGTCCTGGTGACACAATTTCAGTATCTAATAAGGTTAGGTCAGAGGCTAGCTCCACATCTATTCACTTATGTAAGCCATTCATTTGTTGTTTTTTTGTTTGTTTGTTTTGCTTAAGCCACTAACTAAAAATTTGTCACTAATTTATATATTTGTTTTAGTTAAAACTCATACACACAAACACCTAAGGTCATGGTATAGCTCAAATGTCAACTCTTTCATCAAGATTTCCCTGATCCTCCCAAGTAAACACAACTTTACCCTCCTTAAAACTGCTCCAGCACTTTATCTGGCCGAGTCTTCTGATACCTATGGCTCCCTGCCATGGGACATAGGGATGTGCATACCCACAACTTACCTGTAGACAGAAACCCTCCACAAATTAGAACTTCAAAGACAGGGATTCTTATTCTCCCAGTAATAGCGATCATTATACTGGGCATGAAATAAATGCTCAATAAACAGTTGTTCAATGGCTGGCTGGAGAGATGGATGAATGTGGTTCCAAATAGTTTAATCTTATGAGTTAGGAATCAATGACAAAAGCCTGTTAATTTCAAGTCTTGTTATCAAAAATTCTTCTCAAATGTCCAAAGCCTCTACCCCTGAGCAGAAAAACCCACTCTTTATAGCTGGAGAAAGCAGAGATCAGACTTCCGAATTAAGGCAGGGACACTAACCTTAACCCTGATCTTGGTTTCGGTTACTTTAAATTTCTTGCTTCTTTCTCCAAAACACAGAAGGGCACTGGGAGTGGGGACGGGGGCGGGGAATCCCTTTTACCCACGTATTATCCAACCAAATCTACCTTTGAACACCGCCCCCCCAAAAACACCCCCTGCCCAATTAAAGGAAAAGCAGTTGCTCCTGGCTCTGAAACAAAGTCTCATGGTTAGGTTCACAGAAAAACTTGAAAATGGGTAATGTGACTGTGCCCTAACTTGCAGCAGCAGCCGCTTCTGCCCATGTAATGCTCCTTGGAGGCCAACATTCAATCCCAGGGAGATCACCGATCCCCAATAAGACACAATTTACTGATAACTTCATAGAGGGTACCAAGAGGGCACTGGGAAAGGCCGGGACGAGGACGCCAGCCAGATACCTAGGATACAGACTTTCAGAAGGGCAAGGGAGCTCCTTAGAGTTTGCACCCTTGGTATCTGGCTTTCCTCCCCCAGCCCTGACCCTAAGTGGGCCCATCGGGATCTGTCTTTTCTATTTGCTCTTTAGCCAACAGACTTTCCCTTCCTTGCCACCAGCTTTGCCATTGCATGTTGTCCTTCTCTGCCCTGAAACCCTCCCCTGGGCTGCCCAGTGTGCCTCTCCCCTGTGTGTTGCCTATTATTCCAACTTCTGGTCTTGGGAACTCTTTTCCCAGTTTATGATCTCATCAAACCTCTCAAACTTGATTAATAAGTCTTTTGTTTTCTCTACTCAAATATAATTCAAGATCTCTCTGGCTATAAGCTTTGATGGCCCTGAATCAATTCCTCCACCCCATCCGCCCAAACATGGGTCTCAGCTACACCTGCATCCCAGACCCATATTACTCTCAGGTGGGTTGGGACTCCCTGGCATCCCTTTCACAAATAATAGAAAGGTTGGCAGCCACCTTGACCTCTAGGTCAGGTAGGACCTGGCAGTGTGAGACTTCGGCCTTCTCCCTATCCCTCCATCTTTGCATTCTTGCAGTCCTCACCCGCACCTGCACCATGGCCTTAGTTTCCCAATGGGGCTCCCTTTTCTCTGGTCCAGATTCTTTCCTTCAGATTCTGTTGAGTACATATACCCAAAAGCATGGCGGTAAATCTCAAATTCTTTATGGAATGGGGTGAAATATAAATAAGCATGTAGCCAAAGAAACAAATACTAGTCTCCCTGCTCCCAAATTTGCCCACTTCAATCACAGTAGCACAGTGCAGAGAGGATCTTATCCCACTCTGCTTCACATCCATCAATGAGTTTCCAACAGAACCCCCATAGGGTACCAGTGCGTTCTATAGCAGGGGTCCCTAACCTCTGGGCCACACAGCAGGAGATGAGCAGCAGGTGAGCAAGCAAAGCTTCCTCAGTATTTGCAGCGCTCCCCAGTACTAGCATCATCACCTCAGCTCCACCTCAGATCACAAAGCTTCCTCAGTATTTGCAGCCGCTCCCCAGTACTAGCATCATCGCCTCAGCTCCACCTCAGATCAGGCATTAGATTCTCATAGGAGCACTGGTCCCTGGTGCCAAAAAGGTTGGGGACCACTCCTTATAGGTTATTCACTGGTAAAACAAGAGTAAATTACGCGAGAAAGGAGCAAGCTGAGAACATTCTATGTCCTGGAAATTGTAGGATAGAGTCCTAACTCCTCCAAGCCTACCTCATCTGTTCCCAGCTCACTCTTCCAGCCCCTGACTTCACATATACCCTTTACTTGCAGTTCCTGAAATGCAGCAGACTTAATAATGCCTCTTTGTACACGTACATGTACACACACACACACACACACACACACACACACACACACACACATATACACACACACCTCTCCATGCCCTTTTTCCTTCCTTACATGACAGGCTGTGACACCCTCTTGGAAGTGCCTTCCCCAGCTGATATGGCCTAGGCAGGTGGCCTTTTCTGAGATCATTTGCCTTTGTGTCTGCCTGTTTTCTGCCCTTAAATTAAGCACACACCAGATGTCAGCCCTGTGCCAAATAGGGATACTGGCAAGGTAAAATGCAAGATAGAGGACAGTATGATAAGGGTAGCTATGAAAGCACAGAGTGACAACAGTGAGCAGGTTTCCTGACGGCACTCTGCAGCCTTGATTGTTAATTATGGATCTGGTTCCTCCACCAAACTGTGACCTCAACGAGGGCCAGGGCTGTATCTGTTCATATTTATAACCTATCACCTAGCAGAGGGCCTGTCACACAGTAGGAACATGGACTCCACAGTCATGGTGATCAAATGCCAGTGGCCCCAGGGCAGACACTCACAGGCTAGGTTCTAAGTGTAAAGCCACCTCTGGTACTGCTCTTCAACATGTGTCCTAAAGCAGATCAATGTCAAAGGATAGAGTGGTTTACTATTGAAGAAAGGTATAGGTTATTTATGACATTAAAGTTTTGTACAGAAAAAACAAGTTGAGTTTTTTCAGGAACCACTGGTAAATTATAAAATGATGTGAATTGTGAGTGTGTGTATGATTTTTAAACAATAAGGTCAAGTTTTTTTAAGCCATTTGTCATGCTTTCTTGACTGGAATCCTGCCCTCTCGCTGGCTGGAGCAGCCTTGCCCATTGCACCTGGAGAGAAATCCATCCCTGACCCCCAAACTGCAGGTGGGACCACTTGTAAGCTACTACCATCTGGGGGAGCAGCCCCAACGTCACTGCAGGGGTAGGAGGTGGAAACTGGTTTACACAACTGCTAAAAGCCCATCATCAACGACTAAAACTATACAACCTAGATGTCAGCATTTAAATGTGAGCAGAGGACACAGAACAAGAGGGCCTATAAAGAGAATCAGCAGCAAAAATGGCATCCAAACTGACTCTCAGTTCACACTAAAATAAGAGTAATATAGGAAACATAAAACTTCTAAAAATCCTAAGTTTGTTTTTCAGGGAGATGTACATCCATAGAGAAAACGAGAACAGGCTGACAAGAAAAAGCATCCTGAGACCATGAACCTTTTTCTGGCAATAGAAAAACATGATTGCTGAGAAAAACAAAACAAAACAAAACTTATCATAGGTAGTAAACAGTAGAAAGGAGTCTCCTGAGGGGGAAAAAAAGAGTTGGTGAATAGAAAATCAATTCAAGGAACTCTCTGAGAATCCGGAATAACAAAATGAAGTAACAGAATTAATGAAAAAAGGATAAAACATGTAAAAGATGGATTTGGAGTTCAATTTCCATGTAACAATAGTTCTAATAAGAAAAAAAAAAAAGCAAATAAAGTGAAATCAATACATTAAAAAAGCCTAAGACCATATCTTTGAGCTGAGAAAGATTTGATCAACAATGACATGGAGGATCATTGAAAAAAAAGATATCTGATATAGCCCGATTAATCATTTCAAGAAAAAAAAATTATATAAAATCCTTAGCTAATGAAAACTGATTATGCACAAAGAAAAAATAATTAGATAATAACTGAATTTCTCATCTGCAACACTGGAGGTCAGAAATTCAGGAAGCAGTGTTTATACATTCCAAGATTAAGTGATTGTGACCCTAGAATTTTATACCTAGCTAAACTTTTCTTTGTGTGTGACAGCAAAAGGATATGCAAGTTAAGACACTTATGGCCTCATAAAGTAAACTTTCTGAAAAATAAACAATTACTTAAGGTATTCCAGCTACATGGAAAATTAATCACATTAAATAATTCAGGAAAGGGGAAGATATGCTATAGAAAAAATTATTATGAGCAATGAAACCAATTAAAATCTAAGATTATGAATAACAAGGAGGTTATGTGATTGTGACACTTAATAACTGTTAACAAAGGATGCTTAGAATAGAAAAGGCATAAAAATTTGGTAATCTAGAACTAAAATGTCATGTCATTTCAACTAAATCAGGGCATGGGAAGGGAAACGGGAAAATAAAAAGTATGCTAAACACTCTACCTTATCTGCAAGAAGAGTAATAATCTACTCTTGATAAATGTACACACGCACACACACACAAATATGTTCTAGTATGTGCTAAAAATTTAAACAAGAGTAGAGATATAGATGAGATATAATTATATATAGGTGTGTATATATATAAATGTGTGTGTGTACTTTATAAAGAATGCACATTTTTTAAAAGTCCTACAAGTATATTCTTCCAAGGAATATGCTAGGCCTCAAGGAAAACCTCAAAATAGTCTCAGATATAGAACTCCTACATATTAACTAACTGGACTGTAGAAATTAACACCAAATATAGAAACCAAATATTACAAGCCACTTAAAAAGGAAATATTAATATCAGTAAGACATATAAGGAAAGACCAAAAGCTAGTACTTAGAAAAGATCACTGAAATAACCACAAATATATAATATTAGAAATAAAAAAAGGAGATATAATTACAGGTATAGAGATGTTTAAATTATGAAAGGTAACTCAGGATGAACTGGAAAAATGTTCCAGAAAATCTGAGTCAAGATCCAAACCAGACCAATACCATGGAAAAAAAATCTATTCTTCAAAAAAGGCACCATTCTTAGTTTTTCAAGAAACCGCTAAAGGCTTAATTGCTTAGTTCCCTAAATTGTTCTAGAGCATAGAAAGGATAAGAATAGCAAGATTTTAACATTTATTGAGTACTTAATATATGCTTGGCACTATGCTAAATAATTTATATATATTATCATTTTCAAAAATGGAAAGCTTCCAAATTCATTGAAAAAGAGTGTTATAAAATGGATAAGAAAAGTTGACAAAGAAATCACACATACTCATAAAAATTGATCACATCTATAAATACAGATAATAGCCTAAATAAAATGTTACTAAATAGAATGTAGTTATGAATTAAAATAATAGTATATCATGACCAAATAGAGCTTTTTTTTCTCCTGGGAATTAAAAAAAATGGTTCAATACAAAGAAACCTATTAATATAATTCATCATACTAAAAGGTGAAAGAATACCTTCATAGAGTCCAAAAGAACACCCATTCCTGAGTGTTTAAAAATATTTTTATTTGTTAAAAGCTAAACAAAAACAAAATCACAACAAAACTCTTAGTAAACTAGAAATGGGAGGCAACTTTCCTAATGTGATTTTTAAAGTTACCTAAGGAAGTTAATAATATACATCATACTAAACAAGAAATCCTAAGAAACTTTTTCATGAAAGACAGAACAAGATAAAGTTGCTTTTTCTAACCACTATTATTCAATACTGGTCTGGCCTATGAAACAAAGCCACAAAGAGTAATGTGTATAAATATTATAAAGAAAAATGTTTTTATTATTTGCAGATGGTATGATTATTTATCTAGAAAATCCAAAAGAATCAATTAGAAAACTTACTAGAATAAAAGCGTTCAATAAGATGATTAGATATAATTAATGTACATAAATTAAGAGCATTAGTGAATGCTAATGATAATTAAAAATTATAATGGAAAAAATCCCATTCACAATATTATTAAGTATTCTAAATTTAACTAAAGTTCAAGATGTATATAAATAAAACTTTAAAATCCAAAAGCTATAACCAGAGATGAAGCCAATTCTCCCCCAAATTTTGCAATTTCAATCAAAATCCCAATGAATATGTAAGTTCTGAAACTACATCAACTGTAAATGCACAAGAAAAGCAAAATTATTTTTGAAGAATGGGAACTTGTCCAATCAAATATAAAGCTACAGAACTCCTAATAGCAGTTAAGAATTAGCAGAGTAATAGCCAGATCATTGGCACAGAACAGAGATTTACAAACATACCCATGACTACTCGGGCATTTAGTACATGATAAAAAGGGCATTTCAGCTCAAGGCAAGAGTAGACCAAATAAAAGTTGAGAGAACTGACTTTCCATTTGGGGAGAAAAATAAAGCAAAGGTTTCTACCTTTCATATACCACAAACAAAAATAAATGCCATTAGAATTAAAGATTTAATTATAAAAACAAAACCATGAAATTACTAAAATAGAATATAAGAAAATATTTTTAACATTGGCACAGGAAAAATTCTTTCTTAGGATGATCAAAGTCAGACACCATAAGGGAAGAGATTGATAGATTAGATTACATAAAACTAAAAACTTAAACATAATGTTAAAAGAGGTATTGTGTTTGCACTGTAAGTTAGTCTCTTATAATTAAAGAAGGAAGAATGGGGGGAAGGTAAAGGACATAAACAAGCAATTCGCACATGAAGAAAAAGTGGTAAAAAAACATATGAAAAGCTGCTCAACCTTAAAAATAAGCAAAGAAATCCAAATTCAAATGATAATATTTGCAGTTGAAGAATCTGGGGGAAATGCATTCAGTAGTGCAGGTGGTAAATCTCCAAGCAGGAAGCAAGCTACACTTAGTTTAGCAGAAATGCAGTTCTGGGTGTCCCCAACAGGCAAACAATATCTTCACTTTGCAAGCAGATCCACAAGAACAAGTACCAAAAGATTCTTAAACAAGCAATCTTTGCGGGGGAGGGTCCCAAAGTTCACATAGGTATGCTACTTTTTTGGCTAAAAGGGGTAAAAATAAGACTTCAAAAGACTACATATTCCTATCTGTGTATAAATTCACAAAGAAGTTCTGGTAACATTCAAAACTAGTGACAATGGTTATCTGGATGGGGGAAAGAGAAGTGGTAGGAATTAGGCACATGACTAGAGAGGAATGGAGACTTGCCCTCTCTTTATAAATTTGGTTCTAATATTTTGAACTATATAAATGTATTATTTATTTTAAAATGAATTAAAATCTTGTGTTGTTTAATAAAAGTAATGATATCTGCAGTTGATTGTTTTTTTTCCACGTATACATTCCCAGATAACAAGGTGTTACAGTTTTGACTTTCCAGACAGAAACTACCAGCATCTCATCCTAGAATCCAGCTAGCTATACCGAGATCCCATTGCAGCACTTACGGAAAATTCCACTACAAGGCTTTCTGAAGGGCAGTTTGGAAAACATGTATCAAAATGTAAAAATTTCATATCCCTTAAACCAGCAATGGGATTTCTAAAAATGTATCCTAAATGAATTATTGAATAGGGTGCAAAGATGATTCTGCAGCATTATCTACTATAGGGGGAAATCGGGAACTCTTACAACTCACTCGTTGGGACAGCGTAAATTGTGGTCATCGCCACAGATGCTGCCGGTCCGCGGACCACATTTTGAGTTGCAAGGCTCTAGAAGATCCTTGTCCCACGTTCTCAGCTTTGTGATTCTTTGGTTTTCTGCTCCCCGCACCTTCTACCTGGCTCTTAAATGCGCCACCCCACCCACCCCTACCAGCCCTCTGGCTCACCTAGTCAGGGTAGGGCTGCGGTGGTTGGGGTTGGAGCAGAAGATGTTGTTGGACTTGCGCTTGCCGTCCAGGAACTCGCGCACAGACTGACCGCGGAGCTCTGTCAGGGGCCGGACTTCATGCTTGACGAACCACTGGTGGGCCTCGAAGCACTTTGAGCAGATGAGCTGCTCGCATTCGAAGCACCAGAAGTCGGCCGGCTCTTTGCAGCGGGTGCAAGTCGCCCCTGGGTCAACGATCTGCCGGTACACCGACAGGCGCTGCTGCAGACTCTGGAAGAAGATGTTATCCAGGGCCGGCGCATCAGCGCCTTGGGGCCAGGGCGCCTGGCAAATAGGGCATTGCGTGCTCTGCGCCTCCAGGCATCCTGAACACAGCGTGTGCAGACAAGGCAGCAGCTTAGGGCACTTGGCTTCTGCCTTGCAGCCCTGGCAGCACAGGAACTGGAACTCCTCCTCGGTGGCCTGCTGGGAGACGGGGTGGGGGTGGGGAGGAATTGAGCTCTGAAGTCCCAGGAATCCCCAACAACCCGACACCCGCCCAACGGCTGGCAGCTGGAATGGAACTTCATATTCCATTCTAGGCAGTCATTGGATGATGCAAAACCCGGGCTTATCAGTACGCCAATTTCCAATTTACTCAAGCCTCCCTCCTCTCATCCCACAATTTATTCCAGCATCTACTTCCCATCAGACTCGGTACCAAGTCCTGAGATAAAAGAATATATAGGATACATCCCTGCCTTCAGGGAACTCGGGTTAGAACTCAGTTGATACATTATCAACCTCATGTAAAGGGCTTAACACAGTTTGGTGGTTCTTCAAAAAGTTAAACATAGAACTACCATATGATCCATCAATTTCACTCCTAGATACATACCCAAAAGAACTGAAAACACTGACCCAAAAACCAAAGCGTCCATCAGCAGACGAATGGGTAAACAAAATGTGGTATATACATACAATGAAATATTATTCAGCCTTAAAATGGAAGGACATTCTGATATGTGCTACAATATGAATGAAACTTGAGGTCATAATGAAACTTATGCTAAATAAACTCAGTTAATACAGATGCGAAAGGACAAATATTGTATGATTCCACTCATATGAAATAGCTAGAGTACACAAATTCACAGAGATAGAAAGTAGATTAGCGATTACCAGGAACTGAGAAAGGGAAGAATAAGGAGCTATTGCTTAAAGGGTACAGAGTTTCTGTTTGCAGTGATAAAAAGTATTTCCAGAAATAGATCATGGTGAGGGTTACAAAACATTGTTAATATACTTAATGCCACTGAACCATACACTTACAAATTGTTAAATGGTAGGTCTTTTGTTGTGTATAGTTTACCACAATGTTAAAATGCAAAAAAAGTGTTTAACACAGTACCTGGCACGTGAAAAGTGCTCATAAACGTTAACAAGTAGTATTTGTTGTAGTTATACAAATAATGCAAATTACTGCAATCTGGTGTTATTTGTGCTTTCAAAAGGGCGGGGGAGAACACAGAGCAAGTGATCTAAGTAGTTCCTTTGAGGGTGGGAGGCTGGGGGCTTGTCCAGAAGATTAAGGCAAAGTTTCCAGGAGGAAAACCTAATAAAGCTCCTTGGTGATGGGGGTTGGGCGGGGAGGGTGTTCCAAGAGAAGTATCCGGAAGGCTTCCTAGAGGAGAAACGGCAGGAGCTGTGAGGCCTTAACTGATACACCTCTCTAATCCAGGCCAGTTTCCCATTCTGGTCTGGGACTTGGGTTTTATTTTTTTTTTCCACACGTGGGGCATGTCCCTGACTCCAGAAGGGGGCAGTAGGGCTACTTCTACCTCCACTCTCCCTAATCTGTGGGCCTCCGTTAGAACAGGGCAAAGAGGCAAGTCGCCTGGGCGTGGGTGGGAGATTCCGGTCCTAGGTGCCACTGGAGTGGAGAATCGCAGCCCAGAGAGGCTCCCCTAACTCACCCTGGTCCCTATTCTACTCTCTCATTCACCTACTGGAGCAAATAGGGTCAGGGTCCTAGGAGGTCTGGTCTTCCCTATGCGTACTTGGCCAAGTTCCCTCTCCCTTCTCACCTCTCTCTCCACCACAGCAAATCGACAAAGCCTAAACCCCATCTGCCCAAACCCAGTCGTACCTCGGTGAGACTGTGTCCAGGGCTGGGCTGGTGGTCTTCGGAGAGCGACTCTGGGTGAGGCATGGTGGGCGTGTGGGGCAGTGCGGAGTCCTGCTTGGGCTCCAAGGATCCGGCGGGTGCAGGCTCCTGCTGCATGAACCCCAGCGCAGTTTCGATTTTCGGTTTTGATCTGTGGGGCGGGGAGGAGAGGTCGAACGAGAATTGTGCGTTAGAGGGCTGAGTCTTCGGAGCTGTCCGAGAGGGGTGGTGCCCGCTCAGGGCCAGCCTCCCGGAGGAAGTGAGACAGAGGCTGGGGGCGGATCTAGGGGGCGGAGAGGCTGAGCCTGAGGGCCAAGCGGGTGAGAAAGGAGAGGGATAAGAGTAGACGCACAGCTGGCCTGGGGGTATTGGGATGGTGGCAGAGTTAACCTGGGGGAGGGGAAGGGGGCAGCCCCTGCCCTCGGCTTTGAACCATTCATCAGCTCATAGTGACACAGCTTTGTACCGCACCGCATCTGGAAGCTGAGAGCACAGAAGTGAGCCAGGCCTGCTTTGAAAGAACCTCAGATCTAGTAGAAGAGCAGGCCCCCAAACAGAGATTTTCACATTGTATTGAGACTGGCTAGAAAAGAAATCCCTCCGCTGGGAATTGGAATGGTGGGAATTCACCAGAGATTCAGAGATTAGGTACTTTAAACAGAGAGAACAGCATGTGCAAAGGCATAGAGGGTTGAAACACGAGAGTCTGTTTAGAAAGTAGTTTTGGTTATTTTCTGATTTAAGAGGGGGCCCATGAGCTATGTCTGCCCGGGAGTAGGCTGGGGCAAGATCGTAGCTAAGGAGGTGGACACATTTTGTTTAGAAACCAGGAATAACTGTGATCCATTGTGCATGCTGGAAAGGCCACTCTGACAACCTAGGAGCAGGTGGCCTGGTCTAAGACACTGGCTGTGGGATGCAAGTAGGAACCTGAGTCAGAAACACTGAGAGGGCACTGAGTGGAGGTGAGGGGAATAGGATGATGCCTTGGGTGACAGTTGGAAAGAAAGTCTGAGACAGTGGGGGAGAGCTGGCGAGTGGGTATGAAGAGGAAAGAGCAAGTTAGCTCTTTGACAGCAGAGAAACATGCAAGACTCCCAGCTACTGTGGAGAGAAAGCAAAGTTCTAGGTGGCCTCAATGGGCCAGTGTCCCTGGCTCCAAACTTCAAACCATCCCAACCACTGAACTTATCCCTGTGTACCCATTCTGTGCTCAGCTCCAGCTTGGAACAGACTAGAAGAGATGGTAACAAGGCCTTGCTCTTGTAAAAGCTTATAATCTGGAGGTGTGTGTGTGTGGAGGGGAAATGGGGGTGACCCAAGTTCCTAGGGACTATGTAAGGCCTTGGGAGCTTGCCTAATCCTCCAACCTGATCACTACCTTTAGGACTTTGGAATCAGGCCATCAAACTAGGAAAAGGCAAAGAAGGTGAGCAGCCATTTGCAGAAGATCTGGAACTGGGCTATGGCTTGGGGCTTGAGGGGATGAGGGGCATGAGGAGGCAGACTGGCATGTGGCTGAGACGAGGAAAGCTTTATTAATTTATTTGCTTGTTTTGGAAGACAGCCTCCCTCAATGTCCTATTGCAAGTTAATGCTTCTCAAAGTAAATTCACTATTTGAATTTGGGTTTTCTCAAGCCATGGAGAGGCAAATTACCTCTGAGAACCTGGATCGAAGAGTGTGCTATTCTGGACCTGCAGGGCTGAGGATCTATCTCACCTCTATGATGCTTGGAGGGCCTGCCCTGTGATAGCTCTGTGCTAACTCCTCATTCCTTACTCTGTCGTGTTCCCTGAAGTCTGCACACGAAATTGCTCTTTTTTGTGCCAAAGTTCAGACCCTCTTGCCCCACCTTGACCACAGTAACCTAATCAATTAAGAAATACTGAGACCCATCCACTCTGTGCCTGTCCTTGCTTGCTGGGCTGTGGGGACACAAAGTGGAAAATTTTGCTGACTATGCCCTGGAGAAATTATAATTCTAGATAAGCACCCCCTCCCCTCCCAATACACATACCCCCAGTCGAGCTTGGAGAGGGAGTGCTGAGAAAGCTTGTACCATTTCCTTGATTCTGGAGAGGATTTGGCTCCTGAGGAAGCCAACTACTCCTCTTGCTCCCTTTCTAAAGCCGAAAGGGAGCATGCAGGAGGATGGCCTTTAGGCTCCCAAGAACTCAGGCCTCCCTTCGTTCTCGCCTTGTGGCCGCAGATCGGTCCTCCTAGCGCAGGGGGCGCTGTGCGACGGCGGGAGCTGGGGAAACAGGAAGCGGCGGCCGGTAAGGGCGGGGCGGTGTAGGTCCCGGCCAGTCTAACCCGGCAACGCACAGGCAAAGGTGTACCCTCGAAGGTGTACCCTCTGCCAAGAACCATGCTCGGCAGGTCTGGGTACCGGGCGCTGCCCTTGGGGGACTTTGACCGTTTCCAGCAGTCGAACTTCGGATTCCTAGGCTCGCAGAAAGGCTGCTTGTTTCCGGAACGGGGAGGCGTGGGGACAGGGGCTGGTGAGTAGCCGCCCAACACAGCAGACCTGGAGGATGGGGTGGGGAAACGACCGCATCTCCAGGCCCGACCTCTGCCTCTAGAAGTCTGCCGATCTCGCGCCCTAGCATCCTAAGAAGAGGGACCGAGAGAAGGGACACGATGTGAAGAGAGGCCGGGACCGGGCGCTGGGATACTAGCGTTGATCTGCAGTTCTGTGGGGCTGCAGCCCCAGACATCTTCTCATCTTCTCATCTTCTAAGAAACTTCGCCCCAACTCTCAATTCCTCGGCTCCTATCAGCCCTTTGGGCCAGGGCAGAGGTTTCAAGTTCCCATTTTGACTAGAAAGAAACCAAAGTCTAGGCGTAGAAGGTCATCAACACGCCAAGGGGCACTTGGCTGCAGAAAAGTGACAGAATCTTCACCCCCAGGGCACCTCTAGCCGCCCTGAGCTTGCACACCTTCCCTTTTGCTGATGGAGATGCACAAGCCAAAAAGGCCCCCCGGCTGCCTATGTGTCTGCTCTGGCCCTGTCTTCTTCCAAAGCCTTGAGTCACACATTCCAAATCCCCCATTCCTCAGCCTCGCACCAAATCTTGGAGGATTTGGTTCCTTCCTGACCCTCCTGTAATGACAGCTTCCCCATCCAAAGGTCCTTTCCTGCAGGGGCCACGTGGATTCGAGCCAGGCGGGAAAGGAGACTTAGTATCCTGGGACTCCGGAGAGGGAGGATGGAGCAGAGGCTCCTGTCTGCTTCCTGTCCAGGGTTGAGAGGGGAGGAGAGCAGAGACGACCTCATCCCAGATTCTGAGGCTGTCCCAGCTTCACTCCTATCCTGGGCTCCTGGCTCTCCAGGGGCCAGGACCTCTGGCATAGATGAGCCTCATCTTCCTAGTTCCCTCCTCCCTTACCTCCCACCTGAAGCTCTTTAAGTGAAGCATGCATTTGATGGTCCTTAGGGCATTAAAATGTAGTGAATTGTGAGCTAGGAAAAACATCTTAGCCCTCACCTATGGCTCCTATTGGTGAACCATTAATTCATCTCTTTAGGCTAAAGCATTATCTGCAAAAGGTCACCTTGAAAGCACACTTCTCAGACTGATGGTAGAGAAGGGATGTGTTATGCCAACAGCATTCAATTCAGCTTAGCACAAAGATGCCCACGTGCTCCTGGCTCTGTGCCAAGTATGGGAAGGCACTATAAATTAGACAAGAAGGTTGACTCCCTTTCAGTCCAATGAGGAGAGCATCCCATGATTTGGCTGCTCACATCTGATGGCTGTTGTCCAGCAGAGAGTAGTCGTATGAGGGTGGGACATGAGATACATTAGTTTTGATTTGTGGGAGGAGGGAACAGTTTTTAATTAACACCGCCCAAAGATATGGGAGTATTAAGCAAAGGGGCAGATTGAGATTCCTGAGAAGGAAGGAGCCGCTTACTGGAGAGGTGGGCACAAGGCACATTTGACCACATTCACACTGTCTGCAGCTGTCCTGCCAGACCCAGTGGGCATCCCTTGACTGCCTCAGTTCTCTTGTTACCAGGTGTGCCTCAGACCTGGCCCTCCTACCTTTGCCATGGCCTCATCAGTTTCCTGGGGTTCATGCTGCTGCTGATCACCTTCCCCATTTCTGGCTGGTTTGCCCTGAAGGTAAAGCTGACTGGATCAACTCCAGGGTGGTTTGGACCACACTGAGAGCTTTGGCATTGATTGATGATGGACGAATTCCCCATCCTCTGCCCCCTTTCCTTAAATGGTATAATACCACACTTCTGTTAAATGAGTGGGGCAAGGATTGTTCATTCTCATCTTTCAGATGAGGAAAGTGAGGCTCAGACTTGTCTAGTCATGCTGGAAGCCAAACTCCCAAGTCCTGGTGTCTGGACACTGGCCTTGAGGTGCACACATTTTATCGCCAAATTTTCTTCCCTTTGGGTTAGGCTAAATTGGAAATGAAAAACACTCAAGTTGCCCCAGCAGGTTATGAGTGATAGGTATTCAAGCTTCGTTTCCCATCGTAAAGATGGGAAAAGGACGAACTATAGTCGAGGATCACACCTGAAAGCTGCAGTGAAGGTGTAAGCCCAGACATGCCCTGCCCTTTGTGTGGCCCTAGACCATAGTCAGCTTTTCTGGAAAGCCTTTGGGTTTGGTGTGGTCTGGAAGGGAGTCCTTAGAAGGTCCCAAATCCTAGTCCTAAAACTGTCACTGAAACAAGTATTGTGTGACCTTGGGTAAATCACTTCACCTTTCTGGGCCTTCATTTCTCAGTTTGGACGTATTTGCTTCTGTGGAGACTCTAAGGACCTGAAGTCGATGAAGCCCTTTGCTTGTGGTTGTTGGTAGAGCAGTCCAGCCTTTGCTCCTAACTTATCTAAGGGCAGAAAGTTTCCAAGTTTGAGTCACATCTAGCTAGCATCAGACCACAGAAATGAAACATTCCTCTGAGGATTGAGTAATACCGTATGGTAGTTGAGAACATAGCTTCTGGAGTCATTCAGAGCTGTATCCAGATCTTGCCTGTTTCACTTACGGGCTGTGTGATTTTTGAGCAAGTCACTTAACCCCTCAGAGCCTTGGTTTTCTCATCTAAAAACGGTGTTAAGGATACCTGACACTGTCCAGGGTGAGGAGAAGAGAGGTGAGGGAGGGCCATGGGCAGACATCATTGCCAACCTGGGCTCACCACTCTTGCCATTGTGGACAGATCGTGCCCACCTATGAGCGGATGATCGTGTTTCGACTGGGCCGGATCCGCACCCCTCAGGGACCTGGCATGGTTCTGCTCCTGCCCTTCATTGACTCCTTTCAGAGGGTGGATCTGAGGACACGAGCCTTCAATGTCCCTCCCTGCAAGGTGAGGGGCTTCTCATTTCCCCTGGACAGAGGGAGTGGGGGTTTGTACGGAGGGTATTCTGGGTGCCAGTACCTTGGCCTGAGAGTAGCCCTCAGGGGCAGGGGGAGGGGAGGGGAGAAGAGACCAGAAAATCAAGACCGGAGGCTGGGAGGACATCCTTGCTCCGTATATCTAGCCCCGTGTACTTGTGGACACCATTTTGTCCATGAAGCACTAGCTACCAGACAGGTGGATCAAGCTGGGTTGTCTCAGTGGGCTTGACCTCCCTGCAGCCCCAGTGCCTTGAGTATTTCCTCTTTCATGGCCTCCCCTAACAGTTGGCCTCTAAGGATGGGGCTGTGCTGTCCGTGGGGGCTGATGTTCAGTTCCGCATCTGGGACCCAGTACTGTCAGTGATGACTGTGAAGGACCTGAACACAGCCACGCGCATGACGGCCCAGAATGCCATGACCAAGGCCCTGCTCAAGAGACCTCTGCGGGAGATCCAGATGGAGAAGCTCAAGATCAGCGACCAGCTCCTGGTAAGCAGCTTCTCATAGGGCAGAGTTCAATGGCTGGCATCTGGGCCTGGCTCTTCCTGCCAAGGTGTTTTAAGCAAAGCACAGAACACTCTGGGCCTCAGTTTACCATATGCCCAAGAGTGTGAAAGCCTCTGAAGAGCCAGTGATCTGGGTGGGACTATGAGTTGGGGAACGGAAAATGGGCACAGACCATAGTGATCTGGAGCAAACTAGTCCCTGAGAAACAGGCGCTAACAGTGGCCTGACATAAATTCTTGCAGGCTGCCTCTGACTGCCAAGGTTTTGCCCTTTACTGCTCTGTGGGTGTTGCCATGACAACACTTGGCCTCAGGGGCCCTCTGCAGATTTGGGGCAGGTAGGTAGGTGAGAGGAGCAGGGGCATGCCTGGCTCATTCACCTTCTGGGAATTTCCGTGCTCCATGGTGTAGGTGTAGCACGTGCAATTTTGTGGTTTTGTGTTCCTCGTTCTGACAACGAAAGGACATAAGGATATTTGGACCTTTTTCCGGCCTCTTCTCCGTGTGTGAGCAGTTATCTATACTGGAATTCACCTCAGATCTTTGTTACAAGATACGATAGAAATGGAGACACAGTATGTTTCCTGCTCCCATGTCCCGATGGAAACTTGGGTGAAGTTTTTCCTCATTTTCCTCAGCTCTGCTTTCTCCAGGAGACTGGGGTCAGAGGACAGGAGGAGGAGTTGGGTAATGCTAGTCCTGGAAGGCCCAGTCCCTGCAGGAAGTAAATCAACCAACTGGTAAATTCTTCAGAAAACTACTTGTGACAGTAGCAATCGTTGTCACGTACAGAGCATTTTATAGTTTACAAAGTCTTTTTGCCCATCCCAGTGTATCTCAGCTTTATATGTCACTGCAAGGGGGCCAGTATTATTGTTTTATTTGGAGGGAGGGATTATTTGACATGCCTCTGAGAATCATGGTCCAAAGCAGAGCTGGGTCAGAGCCAGATCAACTGCTCCCCTACCCCCAACCCAGTGCTCGATCTTTTTTTTTAACTTTTAAACATTTTTCAATTACAGTTTACATTTAATGTTATATTAGTTTCAAGTGTACAGCATAGTGGTTAGACATTGATATAACCTACAAAGTGATCTCCCAGAATTCTTGATACCCACCTGATAACATACATAGTTATTACAATATTGACTATATTCACTGTGTGTACTTCACATCCTTGTGACTATTCTGTAACTGCCAATTTGTATTTCTTAATCCCTTCACCTTTTTCACCTAGCTACCCAATGCCCCTCCCACCTCGCAACCATCAATTTGTTCTCTATAAGTTTGTTTCTGTTTTGTTCATTTTTTTTTTTTTTAGATTCCACATATAAGAGGAATCAAATGGTATTTGTCTTTCTCTGTTTGACTTATTTCACTTAGCTTACTACCTTCTAGGTCCATCAATGTCGCTAATAGTAAGATTTCATTCTTTTTTATGGCTGAGTAATATTCCATTGTATATATGTACCACCTCTTTTATATCTAGTTGTCTATTGATGGACATTTAGGTTGCTTCCATATCTTAGCTATTGTAAATAATGCTGCAATGAACATACGGGTGCATATATCTTTTCGAATTAGTGTTTTGGATTTCTTCAGATAAATAACCAGAAGTGGGATTGCTGGGTCATATGGTAGTTCAATTTTTAATTTTTTAAGGAATCTCCATACTGTTTTCCATAGCGGCTGCACCAGTTTCCAGTCCTATCAACAATGCATGAGGGTTCCCTTTTCTTCACATCCTCACCAACAGTTGTTTTTTGATTTATTGATGATCGCCATTTTGACAGGTGTGAGGTGATATCTCATTATAGTTTTAATTTGCATTTCTCTGATGATTTGTGACATTAAGCATCTTTTCTTATGTGAGCCATCTGTATGTCATTTTTGGAGAAATGTCTATTAGGTCCTCTGTTCATTTTTTAATGTGGTTTTTCTTTTTCTTTTTCTTTTTTTTTTTTTTTTGCTTTTTCGTTAAGTTGTATGAGTTCTTTATATATTTTGGATTTCACCCCTTATGGGATGTATGATTGGTGAATATCTTCTCCCATTCAGTAGGTTGACTTTTCATTTAGTTGATGCTTTCCTTTTCTGTGCAAGAACTTTAGTTTGATGTAGTCCCATTTGTTTATTTTTTCTTTTGTTTTCCTTGCCCTAGGAGACATAGCCAAAACATATTGCTAAGAGCAATATAAGAGTTTACTGTCTATGTTTTTGTCTAGTTTTATGGTTTCAGATCTCACATTGAAGTCTTTAATCCATTTTGAGTTTATTCTTGTTTGTGATATAAGAAAGTGGTCTAGTTTCAGGTTTTTACACGTTATCTGTCCAGTTTTCCCAACACTATTTTTTGAAGAGACTGTCTTTACCCAATTAAATATTCTTGCCTTCTTTGTCATAGATTAATTGGCCATATAGAAATGGGTTTATTTCTGGGCTCTCTATTTTGTTCCACTATGTGTCTGTTTTTATGCCAGTACCATGCTTCATAGTATAGATTGACTTAAGGTGACGTGATACCTCCATCTTTGTTATTCTTTCTCAAGATTACTTTGGCTATTTAGGGTCTTTTGTGGTTTCATACAAATTTTAGAATTATCTTAGTTCTGTGAAAAATGCCATTGGTATTTTGATAGGGATTGCATTGAATCTATAGATTGCTTTGGGTAGTATGAACATTTTAATGATGTTAATTCTCTTTTTCCATGGGTACGATATATGCTTCCATTTATTTGTATCTTTAATTTCTTTCTTCATTGCCTTATAATTTTATGAGTACAAGTCTTTTACCTCCTTGGTTAAATTTTTCCTGGATATTTTTTTGATGCAGTTATAAATGGGATTTTTTTTCTTAATTTATCTTTCTGAAGTTCTCTGTGTATAAAAATACAACCTATTTCTAGATATTAATTTTGTATTCTGCAACTTTTTTCCATTTTTCCATTCTAGTAGTTTTTTTGGTGGAATCTTCAATGTTCTCTGTATATAGAATTATGTCATTTGCAAATAATGACAGTTTTACTTTTTTCCAATTTAGATACCTTTTATTTCTTTTTCTTTTCTGATTTACTGTGTTGATTTTCAGTACTATGTTGGTTAAAGTGGTGACAGTGAACATCCTTATCTTGTTCCTGATCTTAAAGAAAAAGCTTTCAGCTTTTCACAGTTAGGTATGATGTTAGCTGTGGGTTTGTCATATATGACCTTTATTGTGTTGAGATATGTTTGTTCTATCCTCACTTTGCTGAGTGTTTTTATCATAAATGGGTGTTGGATTTTGCTTTTGGGTGTTGTCAAATGCTTGGATTTTGTAATGGATGTTGTCAAATGCTTTTTCTGCATCTAATGATATAAATAATGATTTTTATCCTTCATTTTGTTTATTGATTTGCAGCTATTGTACCAGCCTTGCATCTCAAGAATAAATCCCATTCGATCACAGTGTGTGATTTTTTAATGTATTGCTAAATTCGATTTGCTAATATTTTGTTGAGGACTTTTGCATCTAAGTTTATCAGAGATATTGGCTTATAGTGTTTTTGTTTGTTTGTTTGTTTTCTAGTGTCTTTTTCTGGTTTTGGTATCATGGTAATGCTGGCCTCATAAAATGAGTTTGAGAGTTTCCCTGTCTCTTGAATTTTTTGGAATAGTTTGAGGATAGGCATTAATTCTTCTTTCAGTGTTTGGAAAATTTATCTGTGAAGCCATTTAGTCCAGGACTTTTGTTTGTTGGGAATTTTTTGATTACTGATTCAATTTCATTAGTAGTGGTCTGTTATGATTTTCTGTTTCTTCCTGATTCAGCCTTGGGAGATTGTATGTTTCTAGGAATTTATTCAGTTCTTCCAGATTGTCCATTTTGTTGGCATATAATTGTTCGTAGTATTTACTTAGAAGTTGTCACTTCTCTTTCATTTCTGATTTTATTTATTTGGGTCCTCTCTTTTTTTCTTGATGAGCCTGGTTAAAGCTTTATCAATTTTGTTGATCTTTTCAAAGAACTAGCTTTGGTTTCATTGATTTTTTATAATATTTTTTAGACTCTTTTTTATTTATTTTTGCTCTGATCTTTATTATTTCCTTTCTTCTACTCACTTTGGGCTTTGTTTATTCTTTTTTTTTTTTTTTTTTGTAAGGTTAGATTGCTTAACTGAGATTTTTCTTATTTTTTGAGGTAGGCCTGTCTTGCTCTGAATTTTCCTCTTAGAACTGCTTTGGCTGTGTCCCATAGATTTTTGGGCCATTGTGTTTTCATTTTCATTTGCCTCAAGGTTTCTCTTGATTTCTTCCTTGATCTTGTTGTTAACCTATTCATTGTAGAGTAGCATGTTAGTTAACTTTCATATATTTGTGTGTTTTTCAGTTTTTTTCTTGTAATGATTTCTCATTTCATACCATGGTAATTGCAGAAGATTGTTGATCTGATTGTAGTCTTAAATTTATTGAAACTTGTTTTGTGGCCTAACATGTGGTCTGTCTTGGAAAATGTTTCACGTGACCTTGAAAAGAATGTATAGTCTGGTGTTTGGGAATGAAATGTTCTAAAAATATTTATTAAGTCCATCTGGTCTAATGTATTATCTAAGGCTGCTGATTCCTTGTTGATTTTCTGTCCGATTGTTTATCGATGTCAATAGGTTGTTACGGTCCCCTACTATTATTGTCCATCTCTCCCTTTACATTTGTCAATATTTGCTTTATATATTTAGTTCTCCTATATTGTGTGCATAAATGTTTATGAGGATATATCCTTTTGTTGGATTGATCCCTTTATCATTATGTAATGTCCTTCTTTGTCTCTTAATAGAGCCTTGTTCTGAAGTCTATTTTGTCTGATATATATTGCTACCTCAGCCTTTTTTAAATTTTCATTTGCATAAAATATATTTTCCATCCATTTACTTTCAGTTTTTGTGTGTCTTTCAATCTGAAATAGGTCTCTTGTAGGCAGCATATGTATGGGTCTTGTTTCTTTATACATTCAGCTACCCTATGTCTTTTGATTGGAACATTTAATCCATTTAAATATAAAGTAATTATTGATAGGTTTGTAGTTTTGCCATTTTATTATTTGTATTTTTGATTTCTTTTTCTTCTTTTTAAAGAAGTCTCTTTAACATGTCTTGTAATACTGATTTGATGGTAATGAACTCCTTTGGCTTTTTCTTGTTTGGGAAGCCTTTTATTCTAACTTTACTGGGTGGAGTAGGTCCTTGCTTTTCATCACTTTGAATATTTGGTGCCAGTCCCTTCTGGCCTGCAAAGGTTTTGTTGAGAAATCAGCTGACAGTCTTATGGGAGCTCCCTTGTATGTAACAAACTGCATTTCTTTTCTTGCTTTTAAGAGTCTCTCTTTGTCTTTAACCTTTGGAATTTTAATTATGATGTGTCTTGGTGTGGTCCTCTTTGGGTTCATCTTGTTTGGGACTCTCTGTACTTCTTGGACTCATGTCTGCTCCTTCAGTAGGTTAAGAAAGTTTTCAGTCATTATTTCTTCAAGTAGGTTTTCAATCCCTTGCTCTCTGTCTTCTTCTTCTGTACTATGATGCAAATGTTGGTACACTTGATGTCCCAGAGGTCCCTAAATTATCCTCATTTTAAAAAAATTCTTTTTGCTGTTCCAGTTGGGTGTTTTCCATTACCTTGACTTCCAGATTACTGGTTTGATCATTTGCTTCATCTAATCTACTGTTGATTCCATCTAATGTATTCTTAATTTCTGATTGCTTCTTTTTTATGATTTCTATTTCTTTGTGTAAGTTCTGACTGAGTTCATTTAGTCTTTTTCTAAGTTCATTGCCAGTACTCAATCTTATAAAACTCAGATAATAAGTGATAACAAGTTTATTCATGGAATCACATTCTATTTTAATTTACTTTTAGGAAGAGAAAATTAACCTCAGCCTTTTGCACTTGGCTTTGGTACACAAAGCCAAGAGAGGCAGTTGGCGGGGAGTCAGTCTCACACCAGGTTGTCAGAGTCAGTTAGGGTTCATTGCCCAGACTGAACTGGCCCCTGGTACAGTCAGGTCAGTGCCTGTGGTTAAAATGAAATCTCAGGAAAGCCAGTATACCTCCCTTAAGCCCCAGTTCAGGCATAGATTTCTCATTCTCCCTTTTTTGCATACATTTCATCTGGAGGGATTGTACATTCCCACCTCTCACTTGCCAGGCCCTCCTTACCTGCTCTAGGCCAGCTACTTCACTCTTCACTGCCCTGGTCTAGCCTCTCCACACACACTCCCCGCCCCCACCATCACTCTTTGTAGCAGGCTTTACAGTCCTACTCAAGAGAAGAAACACTAGAACAAGAACTCTTTCAACTTCCTCCATTGTCACCTCTTCAAACTCATTAACATCTGTGCTACTTTTCTTGCCTCTTTGGAAGCATCCACTTCTGTCTGAGGCTCATCCCTGCACCAGCAGTGCTTTGGGCCCGGCTCCCTCCCTGCCTTCATCCTCTCTTCTTTTTGCCTTTCTGCCTCTCTTCCTTTTCCTTCTTCCCCTCCTGTCGTTAGTCTAGGCTTCCCTTAGGCTCATAACATAGACATCATGGTGACCTCCCTTTTGCTAACACAGAGGACACCTCTCAGTCCTTCCTCTACTTCATCTGGTGGCAACCTGTGACTCTGTGGACCCATCCTTCTCTTACTCCTGATCGATTGATCAATCATCTGCTTCCCTGGGCTTTTATTTCTCTACACCCCTGCATCGATCCTTCCATCTTGGTCACTCCTGTTACTCCTTGTTCTCCTGCCCTTCAGTTTCCAGGTTTCCCTCAGTGGTCTCTTTTTACCTATGACATGGGGAGAGCTCATCTACCCAGGGCTTTTTGCTACCTCTTGACACTGTTTACAACACTGTGCTCTGCCCCATTTTCTCCTGCACCCTGTACTCAGTTATTCAACTGCCTGTTAGACAGTTGACTGTGCCATACACACCTCAAGCTTAATGTATTAAAAAAGTTACCATCCCTCTTGTCCTCACCCCCAAATCTGTATCTCCCTCTGTGTGTCCTCCTAGATAAACGTCCACACTCATGATCCATGTGGGAACCCACATCCAGTAACCTGTCTTCTCTGATTTCTTCTCACCACCCTCCCTGTTACCGCACATCCGGGCAAATGACCACTCTGGTGGTTCTCTTTCTCTAGTGTCTTGCTGAAGCTTCATATAGTTTGCAGAGTTGTGCTCCTTCCTTGGTGTATTTTGGCTTCACAGCTTGACACCAGATCCATATTGTTTCTGCCTGCGATTTGAAACAACATCCTATTTGGTCTCCATTCCTCCACCCCGAGCCGCCTCCAATTCAGTGTCCATGTGGCAGCCAAGAGAATCCTTCCAACAAGCAAGTCGCTTTGTCACTCCCTGCTAAACTCCTCTCTGGGGCTCCTTGTACCTCAGAATAAATCCAAGTGAACAGGAGCAGCTGTCTCTGACCCCTCAGCTATTTCTAATCCCTCAGCCCACACTTGAGCCAAAGGGAACTCTGGTTACTCGCAGTTCAAGAACATTCCAGGTTCTCTTGTCTGGGTTTGTGTACATGGTATTCGCATTGTCTAGAAAGGTCCTCCTTCCCTTGATGCCCCTTTACCTGGATAACTTCTCCTCCTGACGTCACCCCCTCACTGCCCCATGCCCTGCCTGGCCTCACAGCTGGGTTGTAATTGCCCATGTCTGTGTTCCCAGTCGGAAACCGCTCGAGGGCAGATGTGGTGCCTCATGTACCTCCATGTCCACGTGTGGCTATACCTGCCTGCCCAAAGAAGGATCTCCGGAAAGATGTGTCGAATAAATTCCATTTCTTCCCACCTTGTCCTCCAGCTGGAGATCAACGATGTGACCAGGGCCTGGGGGCTGGAGGTGGACCGCATGGAGCTGGCTGTGGAGGCCGTGCTGCAGCCGCCCCAAGACAGCCCCGCTGGACCTGGCCTGGACAGCCCCCTTCAGCAGCTGGCTCTCTACTTCTTGCGGGGGGGCATGTCCTCAGTGGCAGGGGGTACCCTGCACCCAGGGCCAGATAAGGAGACTCCAGAAAAGGGTAAGAGGCTCAGTAAGGCACTCAGCTTAGTGTCCAGCACAGGCTGAGCTTTGTACTTGCTCCCTTAACTAAGCACCTTTGTGCAGTCCATACCCTGTTCATCCATTCAGGCTACCCCAATTCTAGAGCTGACGAGGGCTAAGGCAGTAGGAAGAGTCCAGGTATTTGTGAGTGTGTGGAGGCCTTTAGGAGTCTTCATGGGAGAAAGCAACAGCATCTGGAAAAGAGTTTTAATTCCAAGGCTGGAGTACCTTAGAAATGGGGTGTGAGACTTAAGGTTGAATACTCAAGGGTGACTTCTTAGCGGAGAAGGGGGTTGAACACAGACCTGAAGGGGATGTAAGAGGGAACTGCCACAAAGGTACAGAGGCCACAGTGATCCTGACATTGGCAGCATATTGACCTCTCCTCTCTGCCTCCTTCCCCAACCCTGTGGGCCACCCCTCAACAGATACCTTGGAGATGGTGAATGAAGTTGAGCTGCCTGCCCATCACGGTGTTGGGCCCAGTTCGAAGCAGCCTGCGGCCGAGGGGCTGCTCACTGCTCTACAGCCCTACCTGTCTGAGGCCCTGGTCAACCAAGTTGGGGCCTGCTACCAGTTCAATGTCATCCTGCCCAGTGGCACCCAGAGCACCTACTTCCTGGATCTCACTTCAGGTGCAATTGCCCTCCCTGTCCTCTCCTTCCCACCAAGGTTGCTTGTAGCAGCCCTTTCCCCAGTCCTGTTTTAGACTGCCCCTGCTCCTGCCAACAATTTCGGGTGAACCCATAGCAGTCGGGGGACCCATATACCATTTGCAGACAATGGTTATCCAGTCCATTGTGTCCCCACCCTGTACTCATCAGCAGGACAACTCAGAAAGCAGAGTTTCCTGTACCAAGAACCCTGCACATGTTGCAGGCCTACTGAGTGCCAGGCTCTGTGCTGAGCACTTTTCATGCATTCTCTCACTTACTTCTCACCATGAGCCTATGACTTAGAGGTTATCCCCATTTCACCAGTCTGGAAACTAAGGCTCTGAGTGGTCATATAGTCAATAGGAATTGAACCCAGGATATTGGGACCTGAACACTTAACCACTACTCTCCACTCCTCCCAGTGGGATGTGCTAGCCCCTTTTTCCCTGTTGCATAGCTGTCGCATAGCTTTTCCCCTACTAATGCTTAGTTTTTTTCTCCCCACAGGGCAAGGGAGGGTGGGATGTGGGGTGCCCGATGGCATCCCTGACGTGGTGGCGGAGATGGCCGAGGCAGACCTTCGGGCCCTGCTGTGCAGGGAGCTGTGGCCCTTGGGGGCCTACATGAGTGGACGGCTGAAGGTGAAGGGCGACTTATCTGTGGCCATGAAGCTGGAGGCTGTCCTCAGGGCCCTGAAGTAGCAGCCTTGGTTGACTGACTATAGCCCAGTCCTAACCTGGCACCAAGCCAGGGGGCGTCTTGCTGGAGGATGCATTGGCACTGCACCTTAGATGGAGGCTGGGAAACACCAGAGGCTAGGAGAGGCTGAGTCGGGCTACCCTGCCCTTCTGACCTACAGTGGTTCTCTGGACAACCCTTTGCCCATCCCAATCCTTGCCGATTGTCCAGCCCTGAAGTGGGCACACAGCATGATGACAGGAGGGCCAGGTCTCTCTGCTCTGCTGGCTACCTGACTAGAGAGACATGGCCCACAGAAAGCCCAACGGCAGTTGGTTTGGTCCCAGTGTGAGGGAGTAAAGCACGTGGCTCAGGTTCCCGGCTCTAGAGTTGGGGGGATCAGAGAGATTGGCAGTGGGAGATGGCCACCAAGAAGAGGTCACCGCATTGGGAAGGATTTGGGGATCCGGCTGGGCCCGCCTTACTAATTGCAGCCTGGGTCCAGGCCAGTGGGTTGGGGATTGGAAAGAGGGGTGCCTGCTCTTCCCTTGGCCCTAAAGACCTCTTGGCTTGTTTACCGGCTCTGTCTTGCATGCTTGAGGGGCCAGTCCAGGGCCTAGGGTAGCTCGAAAGGGAGCCTTGCCCTTCCTGTGCTTCTTAACAGAGGTTTGAAAACTCAAATGTAGTGTTTACAGTGTATTGGAGAGCAGTGGGGAGAATGGAGGTAGTTGGTTCCCCAGGCTATGCCCTTATTCCTGGCCAGCCAGGGACCAGGGCCTTGAAGGCTGACACAGGCCCTCATGATGCTCTTGAATCACCCACAGCTCCCCTTCCTGCGGAAGGTGTCACAGCCCCGGGACAAGAGTGGGCACTCATGTTCTTTATAGTTGAAAAGGAAGTTTGCCATGAAAGGGTGCATATGGGTGTGTTAGAGCTGGTCCAGGAAACGACCTAATGTGGGGCACGGTAAAGTCACCACATTTAGGTTAGGAGATAGGGCTGCTCTCAGCTGCTTCTGTTGCACTGTGGGTCACTTTCTCCACTAGTAGAAGGGCAGGAAGTGGACATGGAGGTTTGGCCTGGCCCAGCTCTGGGAGCCTGGCCTGGCTTTCTGCTCCAATGCTCCAGCCCAAACCCCAGAGACCTCAGAGGAGGGGCTTTTCTCCATTCCTCAGAAATGAATCAAAAAAAAAAAAAAAAAAAAAGAAGAAGAAGAAAAACAAATCACTTCTTGAAGTTTGTGAAACTCCACAGAAATCCAAGTTCTCCCTTTGAGGACCCTCTCCCTCAGGGCCCTCTCCAGCTTCCTTGGCATCAGGCGCTGTCCACTTCACCCTTTCATTCCTGCCAGTGCCTTGTGCCTCCTCTTGTACTCCCAGCAGAGACCACACACCCATTGGGTTCAGGTTACAGCTCCAGGGCCCCTCCCCAGAGGGCCCAAGCCCCTGCCTGTTGCCCCTCTCTGCCCACCTGGAAGCCACCCAGCCAGGGCTGTCTGCCCAAAAGCCTGCCTTCCCATTCCTGTCTTGCTGCCCGTAGGCCTAGTGGGACATGATCTTCTTTGCTGTCACCTGGGCTCCCTCTCCACTCTGGGGCTGTCATCATGCCTCTTCCCCACTGCCTGTGTCACTATTCTTTGTACAAGTGCTTGCCCTCCATGAGCTTCCTGTATGAGTGAGTCATTTCTGTTTCCTCCATCACTACTGCACACAGCACACCAAGGGTTAATGGACATCTTCCTCTGAAAGCTTAGGGGAAACCGAAACTTACAGACTCTCTGTGGGCGTGAGAGGATCAACATAACATTTAGGGGAAACTGAAACTTGTGGATGTAGGTGGTTGAAATCAGACCTGCCGCCCACCAGTAATACCTGGTTCTGGGGATATTCGCCACTCCTTGGCAAGGTCAGCACTCTAGGAAAGAGAGCCCACAGGCTCAGGAGCCTCTATGCTTCAGGGGATTGAGCAGACCTTGCAGTCTCCACAAGAGGAGGAGGGGCACCAAACAGGGTTTGGGGAGGAAGAAGGAAGGTGTCAATCAAAGGCTTCTTGAGTAGGTGATACCTGAGCCTTGCAGCTCTGTGGGCAAGAAGAAATGGGGAACATTGGGCAGAAGGGAAACCCCCTGTGAGGACACAGAAGAGGCAGCTGGGCCCCTCTGATTTGGGGAACTAGAACCTAAAGTATGAGGGGGGATAAAAATAGTAAATGTTAACTGTGTACCAAGTATGTCCCTGTGCTGTACTAGACACTGCCTATGTGTTAAAAAGTTATGCTATGTTGATATATATAATATATAATACATAATATATAATGTATTATGTTGATGTTACTTTTTAAATATTTAAATTTTGAATAGCTACTACAGTCACTGGTTCAAAAATTTTGAAAAATTGAAAAGGTATACTAAGTATTATCCCTCATACAACTGACTCCATGAATTTCCTACAAATTCTTCTAAAGTATCCCCTGGTATTACTTTCTTGGTTATTCTTCCAGGAGTTTTTTTTTTTATTTTTTTTTAACATATATACAAGGAAATCCAAATATGTATCTTCTGGGTTTTTATTACACAAATTGCAACCTAGCAAGCATAGTGTTGCTTTGTTCACTTAACATTACCCCTTGAGGCTTTTTTCATATTAGCTAGGACACACACACACACACACACACACACACACACACACACACACACACACACACTCACTTTCCCCATTTGGTTTTGTAGTTAAATAGGATTCTACTGTATGGGTGTATCATAATTTATTTAACCTGTTTTGCATTGACGGACATTTAGATTATTTTTTGAGTTTTGCTATTTCAAACAATGTTGTAATAATCTTTAACATATGCTATTTCAACTATGATTGAGTTTATACGCAGAATAAAATCCTAGAAGGGAAGTTGCTAGTTCAGGGCATTTGTAATTTAGTATATATTGCCCACATGCCCATTTTATATTCCCAACATCAGTGATTGAGAGTGTGTTTTTCCTCATAGCCATGCCAACACAGTGCATTATTAAAAGTTTAGATTTTTTGAGTCGTGTTAAGTGAAAAATTGCATCTCTAGTTTCTTAAAATTGTTCAATTGTTTATTTTTAAGACTTGGATTTTCAGTCCCAGCAAAATTATGGTTTTTTTTTTCTATCTTCCTCCAGCATTTACTTTTTAAAAAAGTATAATACAATAAAATGCATCCATTTTAAATGTAGTGCTTGATGTGCTTTGACAAATGTGAACACTTGTATAACCACCAGCCAGCACAATCAAGATATAGAATGTTTCCATCAACTCACAAAGTTCCCTGTGTCTCTTCTCAGTCAATCCTTGTCGCTCCCTCTCCTGAGGCTCAGGACACCAGTGATGAATTCTCTGAAACTATTGATTAAATTTTACTTGTCTAGAACTATATATAAATTATACCATACAGCATGTACTCTTGTGTCTAGTGTCTGTAGTTTTTATTGTTAGTAATATTCTGTGTTTTGTCCTGGTCTCAGCCTATCAATAACCAGTGTTGTGCTCAGACTAGTCCTTGTCTGAGATCTTACTAGTTCTTACGAGCTGCCCTTCAGCAATAACCATCAGGAAACTGAAAAAATACCGGTTTATTACTCACAGGTTTGGCAATTAAACAACACACCTCGGGCCACACATTGAGGTCAGGTGGGTACAGAGCAAGAGCATGCGCACAGGCCAGGGATGCTGCTTTTATTGGGATCCAGGGTGGCGACCTACGGTTCCACAGGCTCAATCTTTATTGGTGAATTTAAAATAGAGTTGGAACTAAACCAGGGAATGAGGGCGGGGACGCGGGGGTGGGGGTGGGAAGTAGCCTAAATGGTCAGTTACTGAAATCAACCAAGGTCTCTAAAACCGAAGCCTGGATATTGTGTGACCAGTGCTGTTGAGCCTCTGTCTATGCACGCACTTGTGAAGTGTCTGTTCAGATATTTTTTTTCCATTTAAAAAATAGGTTATCTTATTGATGTCATTAAGAGTTCTTAGTATACTCTGGACTCAAATCTTTTAGCAGGTATGTATATTTGGACTATTTTCTCCAAGTTTGCCTTTCTAACTTGATGCTTTAACTTGACAAGCAACAGTTTTTAATTTTGATGAAGTTCAACCTATAATTTTTTAATGGTTAGAAATTTTGTGTCCTATATCTTGGAAGTCTTCGCTCATTTCAAGATCTTGAATATTTTCTCCTGTGTTTTCTTCTAAAAGTTTAGATTCAGCTATTAGTTTTAGGTTTGTGATTCATTTTTACTTATGGTGTGAGGTAAAACGTTGAGGTTCTTCTCCCCCACCGCTCCCCACATGGTAATCCAATTGTTCTAGCACTTTTTGTTGAAAAGATATCTTCTCCATTAAATTATGTTGAAGCCTTTTTATTGTGCTTTCTCTTATTCGGAGTAAAGTTGAACATTTTGTTGTATGTTTAAGAACCACTGTGTTTCCTTTTCTGTGAACTGTCATTTAATTGACTTTGTCCATTTTTCTGGGTCTGGTTGTTTCTATTTATATTTTTGACATCTGGGAGCACTTTAAATACATCAGAGAGAAGGTGTTATTGATATGAGTTGTAAATTTCTTTTTTTAAAACTCAATTTCTTATTTGTAGTTTGACTTTGATATTTTTCTGTGAAATTCGAACAGTGTATTTGAATTGACAAGTATTTTATTTTAAGGCTTTTAGATTTTGATTCATAAGTAAAAAGCCTTCATTCTGAGACCATAAAAGAATTCCCCTTAGTCTTTAATTTCATTTTTTTACATGTAAATTTTTAACCCGTTTGGAATTTAAATGAGAGAGAGTGTAAAAGAGGAAATTTCTATAGGAAGAAAAGGTAAGATCTTGAACCCTGATGGAGGCATTAGCTGTGCACAAAAAGTGAGCCCACCCTGGAGAAAGAAGGGAGAGTATAAGGATGGGGTAGTATGCACCCACCCTGATGTCCAGCCTACAACATGGGGGTTTGGCTCTGGGATGTTGATTAACTGTAACAAAGTCAAAGGAAAGAAATACTGGTGGTAAAATCTTAGTCATCGCATCACTCGCACAGGCGTCTTTGGGTTAGCCCCTTGGTGAGGCCTCTAAACCAAACACCATGAACCAAAGTGATGAGGAGGTGAGTCCTTGGCGAGATTTGTTTGTGTGTCGGAGGCTGGGAGAACATTTCTGGCTGTTTTTTGTGAATGGTCCTTGATTCCCATCCTAAGCCAGTGGATTTCAGCTCACCAGCCAGGACAACTGAGTCTTTAAGTGATGACCGAAGGCCAACACCCTCAATACTGGTGAGGAGAAGCTGGGAGTGCGAGATGCACCTGCAAGGCCAAGGCAGGGTTGGGAGTCGTCCTAGAGAACCTACGGGTCCTGAATGGAAGGGAGCAAAGAATTAATTCACCCAGCTTGTTTCACAAATGGGAAGACCGAGGCCCAGCAGACCCAAAGACAACCCTTAAAAAGGGATTTAGGGTGGAGCTGGGCTCTGCATTAATGGAGATCATATAGCAGTGGAATTGGCTTAGAATAAAGAGGGTCTTGAGATCTTGGGATTTTTGTTGCTCTGCCTATCCTGACTCCACTGTACAGGGTTGGGGGGCAAGGGGACAAAGTCTCTACCCCCACTGCCCCAGATTAGGTCTTGAGATCTTGGGGTTTTTGTTGCTCTGCCTAGCCTGACTCCACTGTACAGGGTTGGGGGGAAGGGGACAAAGTCTCTACCCCCACTGCCCCAGATTTGCTGACAATCACTAAAGAGAGGAGGGAAGGGGACAGGGAGGAGGCAGAGGACAAAGAACCTCGCCCACCACACCCCTCAGCTGGGAGCTAACTCCCCTGGACTGAGAGTCCAACTTGCTTTCATTGACTTTCCAGAGCCTAGCATAGTATGTGCCATAAAATAAGACTAGCAACATGTTATTAAAACTTGTTGAATAAGATGGTGTATTAGATTTGTTGAGGAAGATGGAGGTAGAGAGAGACAGATGCGAGGAGAGAGATGGTGATAGGATAACAGACACAAAAATAGAGACAGGAAAAGGGAGATGGGAAGGTGAACAAGGAGGAGCAAAACAACAGGGAAGCAAGGACAGAGAGGAATTAGGAGCCAAACCCCACTGGGTCTGCCACAGTGGTGCAAACAGAGCCACATGGGTCACTGGTGAGGGGCTGGAGTCATCCTGGGGAGAGTAGCCAGAGGCCTCTCTGGATGCTTTGGCTTTCTGGTCTGAGTCTCCGGTTTCCCTGAAGGGAACCCACAGAAGCCTGGTTATGAGCTTGTGGCACCATCTTGTGGCTATTTGAGGAATAGCTGGTTTTCTCGTTCCAGGTGTAGCTTTCAAAGACTCGGAAGGATCTCAGAGGGCAATGGAGAAAAAGTGAAGGGAGGAAAGGAGCCTGAGGCCCAGGCCTGAGAAATGTTACCTGGTCTGTCCATTCCCATGTACATTCACACATACACATCACTGTGTGTACCTAGGCCCAGAGTGAGCTTGGCAGCGATGAAGGTTAGGGAGAGAAGTCGGGGGTAGGATGGTGGGAGGGTTTGGTCAAGAGAAATTGAGGAAAGTTGACTAATGTGACTCAAACTACAGATCATGGAGTTAAATCTGTTAAGTGGGGCTAACTATATCAAAGGCTATTTTAAGATTTTCCTAGGATGTGGTACTATTACTTTTGGAGGTTCCTCCCCAAATCAATTATAAAAATATGCAGAATTGCTACTTTAAATAGAACATATTACTGTAAAATAATATGAAGTGATTTTCATAAGTTTGCTTTGGAAATTATTTGGCTAAGAGTAAGTCATTTATAGTATAATTATCTGCACATTCTCAACTCCTTTGGCATTCATTTGCATTCTTGAAGTACAGAGTTAAAAAAAAATCTAATCTAAAAGTTATTCCCAGATATAATGAAATTCTCATGAACACTACATTTAATGATTAAAGAAGTTGGCACAGAATTAATGACATACGTTAACAACTGATGATATTTTTTTAAATATTTGATTAAACATTAGTTAATTTGGGTTATTCCAAAGTTTCTGCATTTTGGAGCCAGAGTTTTCTCAGGTTTTAAACATTTATTTAGGTCCCTGAGAAGCTGGGCACTGTAGCCTTCAGGACTGGCTACCTTACCTGAAAAATGAGTGGCTCTGACTATACCTACCCTATAGGAGAGCTATAAAGAATAAAAAATGGATAATAGAAGAAAGCACAGTGCCCAGTAAACTCTAAGCACCCAATAAAAAGTAGTAGATATTATTAAATATATCTGCACACACATACTCACATATTCATCTATTCATTCATTTAAAAAAGTGTATTAGGCACTTTCTCTGTGCAAGGCAATGTTCTAGGTGCTGGGATAGTAATGAACAAGGTGGAATTTACATTCTAGTTGGGAGAGTTTGACTTAAACATTAAAAATAAAGTCGTGCAGTGTGTTAGGCCATTAGTGCCTTGGGAGAGAGCCTGGCATATTCTAGAACAGCAAAGAAGCCAATGTGGCTAGAGTGGAGAGCAGGGGCAAGTGGAAGGAGATGAGGCTAGAGTTGAAGAAGGGGCCAGTTCGTGCAGGGCCTTCTAGGCCACTGCAGGGATTTCTGTGTGATGGGACGCTGCTGGAGAGTCCTAGCAGAGGAATGTGAAAGACAGTATACAAATGGATAATGGCCAGACCACATATAAAAATAGAGCTCTGACCCATGACCTGTAGCCACCTGCTCAGAAAACTAGCCTCTCATACAATAACCAGCCCAGGAAGTTGGCCTGCTGGAAGTCAGACTTGCAAGAAGCCAGACTGCTATCTCTGGTGACAATCCAGGAAGCTAAACAACAATCAGCCCAAATAGTCAGGACTTGATTCATAACTGACAGCTTCCCTAATTTTTGTCCCTGTTTCCAACTTAGGACTAGACAGAGAAAGCCAAATATGAACCTTAACCAATCACATAGGATGCCCCACTTCTGGTGAGCCCACTGACAGCTTCCCCAGGCCACCAGCCTTCCTTTTTTCTTCTATAAAGCTTTCCCACTCTGCCTCCTCTGAGTCTCTGCCAACACAGTGACAGGACTCTCTCCCTTGCTAGAATCATCTCTGAATACATAGCCTTTGCTTTTCTCATTTGGCTTGTCTTCATTTATTTCCACAAATGATGGGAACTGCCTAAATGCCGCTCTGTTGAGAATAGACTGTACATAAAATCATGTAGACCCATTAAGAGGCCATTGGAAAAATCTAGGCAAGAGATGAGAGTAGCTTGGATCAGGACTGTAGCAGGACAGGCTATGAGAAGGGGTTGGATTCTAGTTATATGTATTTTAATTTTTTTTTTAAAGTTCGAAATTATAGATTCACAGGCAGTTGCAAAGATATGCAGAGAGAAGTCCCATATACCCCTTCTTCAACCACACCCCTTCGACATCTCATATAACCATAGCACAGTATCAAAACCAAGAAACTCACATCGGCACACTCCACAAAGTTCATTCAGATTTCACCAGTTATGTGTACACTTTGTGTGTGTGTGGCTCTATGCAATCTTGTCCTATGTGGAACCTAGAGTAACCACAACAATCAAGATGTTGTATATCATCACCATGAGATCCCTTGTGTCATCCTTTTATAGTCACACCCCTCCCTTCCCATTCTTAACCTCTGATAGCCAGTAATCTGTACTCTGTCTCCATAAATGGAATCATGCAGGTTGTTTCTTTTTGAAGCTGGCTTTTTCATTTAGCATAACTTCCTGGAGAGTCATCCAAGCTATTGCTCGTATTAATGGTTAATTTTTTTTTCAATGGTTAATCTTTTTTCATGAGTAGTATTCTATGGTATGAATGTACCACAGTTCATTTAACCATTCACTCATGAAAGGACATCTGAGTAGTTTTCAGGTTTGTGCTATTACAAATAAAGCTGCTGTGAACGTTTGTGGACAAGTTCCTCCGTGAAAAATAAGTCTTTATTTCTCTGGGATAAATGCAATTACTGGGCCTTTGGTAAGTTTATTTTTTGTTTTGGAAGGAACTGTTTGTATTTTGAAAATAGAGCCAAGGATCACCTGTTAGACTGGATGTGGGTGTGAGAGGAAAGAGAGGAGTCAGGCATACCTTGAAATGAAGTAATACACTTAGAACAGTACTGCAGCAGTGTAGGGGCTCAGTTAATGTCAGCTACACAAGTGACGGCAAACACAACCCAAACTATGGAGCAATGAGGAAACCCACAAGGCACTACAAGCCACGGACATTGTCTTAAAAGGCAGTAGGAGGTGACGTCAGAAACAGCGGAGAGAAGTTCCTAGATCTCTCCCCTTGAAACAATAATAAGCTGAACATCTAAAACTCAACAAAAAAACACCCAAACTGCACACCAGCACGTCTGAGCATGGGATCTGCGCATAAGAGCTACCACAGATCAGAAACCCGAGTATCAGGCGGTGGACTGAGAGAAACAAAGAGCTCCCTGTAGGAGGAGGGGGAAGGGAGAAGGTGCAGAGGCTTCCCTGAACAACCCTGCCTGGGAATGCTGTGAGCTCCACACAGCCAGTGGCAGTGACCAGTCATCAGGGAAGAAGGCAGAGAAACGAGGATGGCAGAAAAGCAGGGACAGCAGAGAAATGGCAGTTGATTTTTACCAGCCACGGTTGCAAAACCAAAGCTGAGCCACAGTTCCCAGCCCCCAACCCAGGGAGCCCCTTCCCCCATACCCTCCAAGACAGAACGCCAGAGAGCCCCAGGGGAATCTGAACAAATGCTACCGAAACTATCGCTAACACTGACAGGAACTGAGACTGAGGGTAGCGAGTGTGATTAAACAACTATAAGGAAATAAAAGACATTATTAAGACTTTATATAAAGGAGAGATCCAAGAGACTTAGACGCCACCTACTGGAAACCAAAAGAAAAATGCCTTTGCAACAGGCTAGAGAGACCATTATATAATAAGTCATCTTTCTGGAAAAAAAGCATAATACACTTCCATTAATGTCCATTAAACACCATGGACAATCAAGATGACAAGGCATCTCAGAAAGAAAGAGAAAGATCTCCAGAAAATAAGCTTACAGACATAGAAATATACGACTTAAATGATAGAATTCAGGATGATACTTCTGAAAAAACTCAATGAGATCCGAAACGAATCATATGAACAATTTCAAGAACTGAAAAAAAAAACAAAACACAACAACTAGATGAGCAGAATGAGTTCTTTAGCAAGGAGATTGAAACTCTCAAAAAGAACTAAATAGACCTTCTGGAGGTAAAGAACACACTGCAAGAATTGAAAAAGTGAAATAACAAGCTTGGAAAATAGAGTCGACCAAATGGAGAAAAAGATCAGTGATATCAAAGACAGAAATCTAGAAATAAATCAGAAGGAAGAAAACAGAAACTGAAGAATGAAAAAAAAAAAGTGAAAGAGAAATACAAAAACTAGCTGATACCATCAGGAGAGGAAACATAAGACTAATGGGCATTCTCAAAGGAGAGGAAAAGGAGCAGGGATTAGCAAGCATTTTCAGATAAATAGTTGATGAGAACTTCCCAAATCTAAGAAATGAGCTGTAGCTTGGAATTCAAGAAGTCAACAGAGCACCCAATTATCTCAACCCCAAAAGGCCTTCACCAAGATACAGT
>NW_006442512.1:2298239-2303857 GCF_000325575.1 Pteropus alecto
GATAAAATGGAATATTACTCAGCCATAAGAAGAGATGAACTACTGCCATTTGCGACAACATGGATGGACCTCAAGATAATCATGCTAAGCGAAATAAGCCAGAAAAAGTTGAAAACCACAAGATATCACTTATGTGTGGGATATAAACCTAAAATCAACAAACGAACAGGACAAACAAACAGAGACTCATGGACATGGACAATAGACTGGTGGTTACCAGAGGGGAGGGGGAAGCGGGGAGATAGACACGGTAAAGGGGGTCAAATATATGGTGACAGAAAGAAATCTAACTGTGGGAGGGGAGCACAAAATGCAATATATACATGCCTTCTTTTTAAATTGTATGCCTAAAATTTACTGGATTTTGTTAACCAATGTCACTCCCCCAAAAAAGTAATAAATAAATAAAAAAGAAGAATCTTGAGTTGCTCAAAAAAAAAAAAAAAGAATAAATTACTGCTTTGTACACACACACACTCACACACACACAATAAATAAATAAGACAGACAAGCCAATTAAAAAATGGGCAAAGAATTTAAACAGATACTTCATCAATGATGAGATATGGTGGAAAATATATACATGAATATATGCTTTACATTTAGTCACCAGAGAAATGAAAATTAAAATCACAACGAAACATTACTATATACTTACTAGAATCGCTTTAAAAAAAAATGAAGTGCTGACAATAGCCATTTTGTGGAGCAATAGCCACTGCAGAAAAACAGTTTGGCAGTTTTTGTACAGTTAAACATACCCTCATATGACTCAGTAACCTCATTCCTAGATGTATACCCAAGAAAAATGAAAACATAGGTCCATTTGAAGACCTGTAGGTGGATATTTACAGTAGTTTTTTTCATAGCGGCCCCAAACTGGAAACAACTCAAATGTTTATTCTCTGTTGTATAGAAAAATAAATCGTGGTCCACACAATGGAATATTCCTTCGTAATAAAAAGGAACAAGCTATTAATACACACAACAACGTGGATGAGTTTCAAAAGAAAAGCATCATGTTAAGTGAAAGAAGACAGACTCAAAAGGCCACATACTATGTGATTCCATTTATATGAGATGCTGAAAAAGGCAAAACTAGGGACAGAAAGCAGGTTAGTGGTTGCCAGGGGCTGGGGATGGGAATGGAAAAATGACTACAATGAGGCATGAGAGAACTTTTAAGGGTGATGAAAATATTTTCATCTTGATCGTGGATTCTTTTCTACAACTGCATGTAATTGTCAAAACTCATCAAACTGTATACCTACAATGAGTGAATCTCACTGTATGCAAATTATTCCTTAATATACTCGAATTATATTTAAAAAGTTAAAGAGACAATAGCTGTGAGTCAAATGAGACAGAAACAGGGTCCTGCACCTCCAGGTTCAGTGATAGTCTACTTCCTGGCGGAGCAGTTCTGTGGCTGCTGGGACCCCGGACAGAGGCCAAGGCCGCTCTCTCTTGTCTGACATGGATGCACTGCCAGCTGGATCAAGTCCTTTGGGCCCAGGATTTGATTGCCATGTCACTACAGGCAAGCATCGTCCCCTAGTTTAGGGGGAGTTTGCACACTGATACAGCGAAGAAGGAATTGGTTATTTAGTCTGATGTTACCCAGCTGAGCTTGGAGAAGGCAGAGAACATAACCTATTTAAAAAGAAACACACAAACACTTAAGAACTTCTAAAGAAGGAAAAGAAATGACAAATTATCAGTCCAACAGGGTCATTCTAGCTGACTACAAGTTTCCAGCAAGCAGCAGAAATTCAAGCTGTAGCGTTTTTGTATTTTTGCAAGCTTTGCACTCCCGCTCTCTTTTACTGTCTCTGCTTCCTAAGAGGAGCACTTAGGGTGGTACAGAGTGAATGCTGTGTCCAAATGGCCTGGACCTTGATATCAGGCTCCAGTTTTGCCGTAGCACAGATCTGGGGTATGGGAAAGCATCCCAACCACTGGGGGGTGGACAGTTGTGGGCAATTGGCTGCATTAGACAACATCGTAAAACAGGATTTCTTTTGCTGGCCTTTTATCTGGGATAATTGTATCCATTGCCAAGAGTAAAACTGATCTGTGCTTATCATGAAGGTGAGTGGGGTAGGATGGCTATCTTTGTCAGATCTGGGTAGCAGGACTATGATAGCTTCATAAAATCCATTCTGGAGCATAAAATCAATCCATCATTCCCCCCGCCCCCCATGCTCTGAAGAATTTAAATAATGTAGAAATGATCTGTGTCTCGGTTCGAAAGAACTCATGCTCAAACTCTCTACACTTGGTATTTTTTCCAGAGATGACAACTTTTAAACTTTTCTTCTGTGATTGTTGGTCTTTCACTCATTGAATCACTTTTGACAATCTACAGATATATTCCTAGAATATTATTATTTAATGTTGAAACACTAATTCATAAACATGGAGTTGTATATACTATTCTCTTAAATTTCAAAATTCACCTCTGTAGCTGTGTCGATATTCCCTTTCTCACCTCACATTTTGTATTTTTGTTTTTCTTGACTAGACTCGTTGATGGTTGGTCTATTTAATTTGCCCCTCCCTTCCTCTGCCCATAAAGAACAGTCTAAGTATGAATCACGCTTCTTCTAGGAGGAATTCTGTTTCCCCGCGCCCAGTCTGTGTTTGAGCTACTGTTTCCAGGAGTCATGATTCCAGAGAGCTATGGAGGAAGGAGATGAAGGTGTGAATAGTGCTCTGGTTCTGTTTAGTCTTTTTGTTTAGTCTCAGATGCCTTTGAGGACCTGATAGAAGCGACACCCCTATCTCCAGAAATGTGCCTGCATTGAATCCTGGCTCTCCCATTTATTAGCTGAGGGAATGGAGCAAGTCTCAAACCTCTCTATTCCTCAGCTTCCCCATCTACAAAATGAGAATGGTAACAGTGCCTCCCTCATAGAGTCGTCGTGAGGATTAAGTGGGTTAAACTTTGTAGAGCATTTAGGGCAGAGCCGGGCACACGGCTAAGTGTTGAAGAAGTTAGCTGTCGTCATCATCATTATCGATATTCTTCCGCTGGTTTTTTTTCTACCCGCTACTCCCAGGAGGTACTTGTGCTTCTGTGAACCTAGGCATACAGCGTGATGGAAGGTTGCCCCCAAAAGAAAGAGCAAAAGAGTGAGTAGTTAATGAAGGTGTGATGGAAGCAAGTAGAGGAAGGAGTTTGGGAGAGCTGGGGAGACGGGGGCTGTGGCTCTGCTAGTAGCAGGAACAGTGTCCTCTCCTGGCAGTGCCCTAGGGATGTGGTAAACTTTGAGGAGCACAACTGAGTGGTGTCCTTGTGCCTAAGCTATGCAGGAATCTGAGATGCCTGTCCTCAGGGGTTTAGTGAACAAGCTTACATGGGATAACTGGAGGGGACTGAAGACCACAGGGATCCTCTCTGATGTTCTGGGCATTTCAAGGCCTCTAGAGTGGGAGTAAAATGATGCAAGACATTGAATTTCTCACCTGGTTTTCAGGGGCTCAAAGCAGATTAAATATGACTTTGAAAAATTAAAGAAAAAAAAAAAGAAGAAATTTCACATAACCTGGTCACACGGGAATCAAAATCCATACTTGCCTCCCCTGCCTTCCACAGTTTGAGTTTTGTTGTTAAAGCTTTTTCAGGACCTTTTCATTCTCTGAAAGCTCTGCAATTTCCAGGGTGACATGTGTCATGTGCACCCTTGGGTCCTGGGTTCTGGCTGCTTCCCACGGCTGCATCCACAGGTTTCAGTGAGGTTCCTGAGGTGTAGCCAGGCCCATCCATGGACACCTCTTGCATGGCTCTAGGGGATGCCGGTGGTGAAAGGTGTTTGTAGAGAGCTGTGTGGCACTTTCCAACAAATACTATGGCTGTGATGTATGCCCAGATGCAGCCATAGTGAGAAGCCCATTCTTGTGTATGACCAGCGGGCTTCGGAGGCTGTGAGTGGGCAGCCAGTGGAAACTTGGCCTCTTATCTTGACCATGAAGGAGAGGAGATGCCTGTTGGGAGCTGAAAGGTAGCCCCACCCCCAGGTTGGAGAGGCAGGTGTTGTCACCTTGCTTAGTCTGGAGTCATCAGGGAAGGCAGGACCCTCCCTTAGTTTAAGAGCTGGCATCACCGGGATAAGGTATAGCCTGTGTGCTGTGTGGGGGCCTCAGAGTTGGGCTGAGAGATAGCCAATGCAGAGAGGTAGGGGCTGGGCCCTGAGCTCCCCATCTCTAGGGTCAAACTTCAGAGGCTATGTTTTCATGAAATTCATAAATATCCTCATGGCCCCAACCTCTGGCCAAGCAACCTATTCCTACAAATTAAGAAGCCCCTCACCTAAAAGTCAGCAAGGGCATGGGGTCAGCTTTGCCATTCACACTGGTTCTCAGCTGCTTCCATGATACAGGCTTAAGTAAGTTCTCAAAAGGGCAGGATTTTTGTGGAGTGAGGGGAACTGGGAGGGTGATAGTTTTGCAGGCATGGAGCTATGAGCATCTGGGGATTGGGGAGGGGGAGAAGGCCAATGCTGTGGCTTCTGTGAACCCAGGCACACAGGGTGATGGAAAGTTGCCCCAAAAAGAAAAGGCAGTGGTGAGATCTGGGTCCAGCTCGGGCCCCTAAGCTGGCTTTCATCAGAGGCCCTGCCCCCTGGTCCCGGTGACCTAGCCACATCCTCCCGGGCCCCAGCAGCTGAGCTTCCTCTTTCTACTAGGAAGCCTTTGTGACAGTTCCAGGTCCAGCCTGGTTTGGTGTCTAATGCCCCCACTTCAGGCCTCTTGTCTGCGATAATGTTCCCGGCCCTCCCAGGCTGCAGTCTCTCTGCTCGCTGCCCTGCTCTGGGTCCAGTGGTCTCTCCTCACGCCTGTCCCCACACAGGCCGGGCTTTGCCTGTTATCTCCCCTCTTTTTCTCTCCCTCCTCCTCCCTGCCTTCTGCCCCAGCCTCTGACAGACAAGGAGGAGCACTGGAGCTCAAGGAGCCCAGCCCCTCAGGACACAGATGGGAAGACTGAGGCCCAGCACAGGACAGAGTTATGACCACAGCCGGGTCCTCTGCCACTTGCAACACTCGGCTCTCTTTGTCCTTCCTGCTCTCCAGCTATACCCACTCCAAATTGTTACTACCCAACAAATTCTGTGGCCCTGACCAAGGGGGAGGCTTCAGGGAGGCCCATTTCCCCTCAAAGTGTTTCTAACAGCAGCATCTGAGTGTCGGTGAGCCTTTCAGCACTGGGGCTGAGCAAGCAGAGGATGAGCGGTGTTAGGCAGGTGACTGAGAGGCCCTTTGCAGCCCAGGTGGGTTCCTGCACATCAGTGCCTAGAGGTGTGGGCCGAGATCCTCTGGATCTGTGAACCCCAGAGGGAGGGAGGTTTTGGGTCAGAAATGGAGATGCCTTGCCCACCATGCCACCCTCCTTCCTCTGGAAGGCCCTACATGATACCGAGTGCCATGCTCAGGTGGGCACACGGGCACTGCCATGGACCAAGAGGGACCCTGTTTGGTGCCAAGGCCCTCACCAACAGGCAAATACTGTTTTCTTACAAATCCGCTTTCAAGGAATAACCTTTTCCTGGTTCAGGCAAGGAAGGTGGTCCTGCTCCCCTCCCATCCTGTTTCTCCTGCCAGCCTTCTCGCTCGGCAGG
>NW_006442512.1:2303915-2315710 GCF_000325575.1 Pteropus alecto
TAACCTTAGGCAGTCTCCCGCTGTAAGTTTCCTTTCTGACCTGAGAACGGGGGACTTTTGACTCCACCTCAAGGGGCTTCTGACAGTCTGGATGGAATAGGGTGACCTTGTCTGAGCCCTCCCTTGTTCATTTTTGGGAACACCTAAAATGGAGAGGGATGGGGCTGGAATCAAGACAGCATCTCTGAGGCATACATGGCTGAGGAGTGCAGCAGAGCGGTGGCCCCTGGCTAACAGGCTTCTGTCTACTCTCTTCAGGCCTCCTAGCTCAGCCCCGGATGGAGAGTGGCAGGGCTGCAGCACCTTCTCTGTGCCAGGAAAGAGCTGAATCCTAGCAAACCTCAATGAGGGGCTGTGGGAGGGGCTCCAGAGACACTCCACAGCATCCTGTTGCCTGGGCTGGTGAGTGGCCCAAGGGCTCCAGGGGTCTGGGGCCAGGACCCTTCTAGAAGTATGGCACGACTCCAAGGAGCATTCCCTCTCCACCCTGTCAGAAGATCTAGTAGCTGTCAGGGCCCCTGAGGCATGAATTGCATGAGGGCCAAAAGGGAAGAGGCCCCTTTCTTCTTGCAGGACTCTGGGTACAAACAGGCTATGGGTCCATAGTGATCTTGGAGGGAGGTCCAAACCCCTGCAGCTCATCCAGTGCCTGTCCGTTTAGCAGGAGCTCACTGGCTCTCCATTTCAGCATGCAAGTCAGGCAGGAGAACATTCCCACTCTTTGCTGAGGAAACCAAGGCCCAGGGGTGCAGCATGACTTGCCCGAAGTCACACAGCCAGTGAGAATTGGCTCTGGAACCCAAAGCCCTGGTTCTGGAACCATCTCTTGCCCTTTCTCACTAGTGTTACTCTAATGGGAAGGCAGGGAGCTGGCAGGGGGCAGGTGGGTGCAGAGGTATCCTGTGGGCTTGTGGGAGGGGAAGGAAGAGGGGAGCTGCCCCCTTTCTGCTTTTTCCTGCCCTGACCCAGTGTCCAGGACCTCTAGGACACCGTGGGCAGGGCAGGAGAGCAAGGGCTGCAGCAGCCATGGGGCCTCCTTCCACCTCTGTCTCCCACCCCCCACAGCCTCTGCCAAGTATACTCCTGTGCCTTCCTTCCCAGGGAGACACCACCTCCCATGTGAAGGCTGCACCATTCCCTGCAGGGGTTGTCTCACTAAGTGTGGCGTGCACCCTACTCCATTCTCGGTGAGCTCTGAGAACAGGAGCTGTGTCTGATTCTCCTATGTGTGCTCAGCCCCAGCATGGCCCCAGCATTCGGTAGGTGCTCAGTATGTGAGTAAGTGGCCGGGAGAGTGAGCGAGTGCCTAGAGAGGGAGGCGGGTGGGAGAGTGAGGCTAAGAGGGAGGCGTGATGGAGGACTGAGAGACCGAGCAGAGGCCTGTGGGCTGGAGCAAGGGCCCCTGCCCCAGCGGATCCTCTTCCCACACAGAGGGCTTAGCCTTGGGGTAAACCCCTCGGGGTTTCTGCAGTGGGCCTGATGCCCTCTTGGTCAAGTTGTGGTCCTAACGGGGTAGTGGCTGCCCTTTCTAGGTTCTGCTAGGGGAATGAGGAAGCCCCAGTTCGTCCCCTGAGCCCAACCTAGCTCTGGTCAGCCCAGCCGGCAGGCCACATGCAGAACCACAGAGTAGAAAAACCTTGTTTTATTCAGCCCAGGTCTGGGCAATCTTGCTCTGTGGCATGCCCAAAATATAAAAAATAAAAACCAACAACAACCAACAAAATAACATTGTAGAGAAAAGTTAAGCACGAAATTGGGTCTGGCATCCGGAATCCCTGTGGTTTTGGTCCACGTCTGCTCCCTGAGGCCGGCAGGGAGGGATGCCCCTGTGTCCAGCTGCCCCTGCCTCTGGACGGGGGAGTTGCGCCCCTTGGGCCAGGTTTGTTCTGGTGGGACGCTGCCTGGGGAGCAGGACCTGCTTTGGGAAGTGGGGGGTTGGCCACCTGTCCACCTTCTCGAAGATCAGGATCTAAGGAGAGAAAGGGAGCAGGTCAGCAGCAGGCGGTGAGGTAGGCCCCTTACTCCACTGTCTGCAAGGACCCTATTGCCTCCCCAGCTGAGGACTTCCCCTCCGCAGCCCAGATCCCATGTGGGAGGGCAGGCGCCCGTGGCCTCTGTTTCCCTCAGTAATCTGGGCTCCAAGAGAGGGGCCCTTCAGCCCCAGATCCAAGAAGAAAGGTTTCGTGGATTCCCACCCAGGGCACCATCTCAGCACCACCCCCTCCCCAGGCCCCAAGTCTCAGATTGTTTTCTAGGCAGAGCTGCTACTGTCTGGAAATTCTTTCTAACTCAGTACTTAAAAAAAAAAAAAAGTCTTCTTTTTCCTCTTCAGAAACAAGATTGAAACCCACAGGCGTCAGTCCCGTGGCCTTTCTGGGAAGGCTCTTTCCAGCTTCCTGTGCGCTGGTCCAGCCGCCTGCCTGCGGTCAGGGTCGCAGAGACACTCTAATAAGACCTGAACCATTCCAAGCACTTATGTAAAGGGCTCAGAGGGAAGGGCCCAACGGCCTCAGGGGAGGCGGGGCTCTGCTTGCTTCTCTGTCTGCCCTGTTGAGGGGGCCTAGCCTGAGGTGCCACCTGGAAAAGGGAGACTGTTTCAATCTACTTTTCCCAGTAGCAGGCAAAAGAGGGGGATGTAGGCTCCCTGGCCTCCTGTGCACCCCTGAGCCCCACTTTTTTTGTATTCCCCTTCCTGCCTTCCTCCTTCTCCTTCTACAGAATTGCCTTCCAGAAAACTTTTGCCATTTAGGTGATCTCTGAATTTGAACAGCGGATTGAGACAGGCTCTGAGGAGTAAGAAAGTACTGGGAATCCAGGCCTGCAAAAGAGCCATGTTGCTAGGGATGGGGCAGGAGTCAGCTGTTTCAAACACACTCTGTTATCTGGATAATGCTGATCTGATTCTGCTTATGAAGAATCTATTCTCTGCCTAGAGCTAGAGGCTGCTGTTCTCATTTTTAATATACATGGCATGACAGGGAGGGGGTTCTGTGAACAGTTAGGTTAGTGGTGCAGCTAAGGGTGAAACAGCTTTCTCTGAATCTTGACCCTGCTCAGAGTCTTGATCTTGGTTAAAGGCTCCACCTGTCATACCTGTCATCCACTTTTAGGTAAAGAGGGCTCTCTGGGCCTTGACATCTCTGCCATTCATCCTGCAGCTGGTAGACTAAAGCTCTAAGGTCTCTCTGTCTCTGTCTCTGTCTCTGTCTCTGTCTCTGTCTCTATCTCTGTCTCTGTTTCTGTCTCAGTCTCTCTCTCTCTGCGTCTCTCTCTTTCTCTCTCTCTCTCAATGGAAAACATTCGCCTTGACCTGATCAGACATTTTAAATTCACATGCAGTGGGGTGGAGTTTCATTGTGAACTTGTTAGCAGGGGGCCTCTCTGCAAAGTAGTTCATGTGCGGAATCAGGGGAGAGGCTGAGGACAGCCATCCCCGCAGGGCAGTGACAGCTGAGGACCCTGCTCAGAAGCCATGTGCCAAAGGCCTGGGCCCAGAGTTTATCAGCCCAACAATGGGGCCCAGGGACTGATGACAGCTCTTTCCGATCAGAATCACTTCTAATTTGGGACTGTTTAATTCAATCCACTTGATAAAGACACTAATGATCACGGATAGCATTCGTTGAGTGCCACTGTGAAGGTTTCTTGAGCATGCATAGACGTCAGGCCTTTAAATCCTCCTCACAAGCCTATGTGGGATATAAAAAGTTCCTATTTTATAGTTAAAAATAGTTCAGAGAGGTGAGGTAAACTGTCCAATGTCACAGAGCAAGGAGGTCACAAAACTAGGATTGCAGAGCCTATGTACATCCACCCAAAGATGTTGCCTCCTGCTGGCTTCCACCTGAGAGATCTTAGGGAGCCACACCCCAGGTCAACACAGCCGCCTGAGCCCCACCATGGGCACTCAGCTCAGGCTGGCATGGACAAGCCTCCTCCTGCTCAGCCTGTGGGCTGGGCCCAACCGCAACTATGTTTGGCAGTTGGCAGTTGAGGTGACTCAAAATGCAGGTATCTTATGTTTCATGTGGCCCGGCCTGCTCCCTAGGTAGGAAAGGGGCTGGGGCAGGGAAGGGGTGGGCGAGCACTTACTGGACAATTTTGCAGTTTGTTGTAGAAACGTAGCGGCCTGTATAGTGGATGTTGCATCTCACCACATTGTTGGTGAAGTCAGACTCCAAAACGATATACTTGGGGTTCACGTGCACCTGAAGAAGTGGGGGGGGACAAAGAGAAAAGGGGTCTGGTCAGGGGAGTGCACTTCACTTGGTCAGCAGGGAAGGTGGTGGAGAGGCAGACAGACACAGAGGAGACAGAGAAAGGGAGACAACGGGAAGATGGAGAAGGTACAGAGACCAAGAGGCACAGAGACAGAGATACACTGATAGAGAGACATGGGGAGATCAGAGAGATGGAGGACGGAAGAGATAGTCATAGCCAAGAACACATCAGATAACCCTTACTGGAAGACGGGAAGCTTCCCCAGACACAGAGCCCAGGCCAGGTGGTCCCTGCATAGGACATTCAGGGTCAGAGAGGTTGAGTCACTGCCCCAGAGAACAGAGCAGGGAGTGAGGGGCTCAGCGGGGATCCCGTGCTTGGTCTCTGCACTCTGAGGCTTGCACCCTTTCACCACGCATGTCTGTCTAGACGAACCGTCGAAGGCCCGAATGATGCCAAGTGGCATTCTTGGCCCTGGAGCCCAAGGGACCGGACACTCACTGAGATGATGGCCCAAGCATAACCTGTGCTTTCTGTCTGAAGAAGAGCTGTCAGGACACAATGAAGCCTTTTAAATGTTGGATTATTGGGGTGGAGGAGCCTTCACTGGGGCAGGCTACACCCAGCTTTATTTGCAGAACATTTAAGATCAGATGGATGTTACTTTTAAATCCTCGTACACTCCTTAAGGGTGGAAACTATGCACTGGTTATGTGGCTCAAATCCCCAGAACGCAGAGGGGTCTTTGCACATCTTTGGCGAGTGGATGAACAAGAGAAGGATGGAATACCCTTGACAACCTGAGCCCCTGGGAGAGGTGGATCGGAGGCCCTACCAAACTTGCTGAAAGGTGCTCAGGAGGAAGCTGCAACCAGCTTTGAGGGTGCTGTGTTCTAAATGTGGTCGCCCCAGCAGCCCATCTTCATGCCGGTTAAAGCTGCCTTCCAAGCCATCCTCACTGCTCCTCCTCCACTGAACTTTGGCCTGGAGCAATGGGTCTGGCGGACCTGGCACAGTGATACCTACCTTCACCTCACACCTGTATGGAGGAGGCCAAGACTTGGCTTCCCCAGGCAAGGTCATGATGACCCAGTCCTGCGAAGCCTGTGCGAAGCAGGTACGTATCATGTTGGATGATGTGTCCGTAATGTGCTTTTCTGCTTCTTCTCCCACTGCCTGGGCCAGGGGAAGTGTCATTGGAGTGAGTGGGGTTCAGGCTGGAAGGGACTCTTGGTTACAAGAGACCCTGGCTTTGCAGGGGTCACCTTGAGAAGCTGAGGGTCTCTCTCAGAGGGCAGTGTCCTCTCACAGGGCTTGCCCTGCCCACAGACAGGGGATGGACCACATGGCTCACCAAGTCCTTTGTCACTTAGGGAAGACAGAGTCACCACCTCTTCTGACACGACCACACCTAAGCCTAGGGTTCTTTGGTGTCTATATGGAAAGAGGCTGTATCAGCCTGAGGCTAAGACCTTTAGATGGGAAGTGCAGACCTGTGCATGATGCCCCAGGATGCTGCCTCTATTCAGCTATTGGGGAGGGGGAAACACACCCAGAGGCTGAAGCAAATCTCAGGGGTGGGGACACTGACATGAGCATCATTCTGGAGTAGGTGCTCCAGACCAAGAGGCCCACCTTGAGAATGTAGTTCCCGGGCTGCACATCAGTTATGTCAATCCACTGGCAGTCGATGTCCGCGTTGTAAGTGTCATAGCAGCCTGGGCTCAGGCCCTGGGAACGGGGACAAGAGTAGAGGCTGGGTGCTGCAATGCTCCCCAGAGCCATCCATGCCCACTCCGGTAGCCTGGGGCCCTCCTTCTTCTGTGCTTCACCCCAACCCTGGCCCAGGGAAGCTGCTCAGAGTGGTTCTGCCCCTTCCTAAGTGCACAGGCAGATGGACCAGAGGGATAATGAGATCTAATTGCCAGATTCGAGGGATCAAATAAAGGAGTGTGCCTGGGAGAAATGGATGGAGGAATTGATAAAGGGACAGATAGGCAGATAGGTAGCCAGTCTGTTTGGATAGATGGACAGAAAGATGAATTTGGGTGGACAACTAGGTAAACAGAACATCATGGCATCCGGACTTTGTTGAGAATGTTCTTTTCTTTCCATGAGCAGACACCCTGGGAATGACACGGGAAGGGGCCGGAGTGGGGCAGCCCTCAAAGGGCACTGTGGCGGCCTGAGGACTGGCAAGAAGAGCCCCACTCTGGTTGAGGTGAGTGGCCGGGAGCCTTGGCACTAGCCCATCTTCAACTTGGCCCAGGCTGCATTGCTGTCTGCTCCCCCAGCTCCCCTGCCTCTCTAGCCCAACCTGTGTGTGTGAGGTGCATGCATAGCGCTTGAGGTTGCCGAAGTCGCAGGTGCTGTCCTCCAGGCAGAAGCTGGCCTTGTGGCCCTCGGCCACCTTCTTGCCTGTGGCTGCATCCAGCAGGTCATAGTGGCTGAACTCGTCCATGCTGTGGTAATGTCTGGAGTCAGAAGACAGGGAGGGAAAAGAGGGCCTGGTCATCCCTGGGCTTCCCATTTCGTCACCTCCTGAGACGGGCACAGGTGACCTTGCTGTGACACAGCCTCCTGACTAGTCTGGACTCCTGGGGCTCCTGGGTCTCCTGTGTCCCACAGGGCAGTATCTTTCCTGTCCCCACCTAGGTGCCCGTCTCACCCTAGGAGAGCATCCATTCAGGACTCCTCACTTCCTTTTGGCAGCCACCTGTACTGGCTTCTCGTAAGCAAGCCCTTTATTCTAGACATTTTCATTCCTTCTCAAGACTGATCCTTCCATATCTCCTCTTCCAGCCCAGCTTTTGCTAAGGCTCCTCTGAGAAACTCTTGCCCCAGTGATAGATCCTTAGCAGAATACACCTCATGGGACCCTCCCACCAACACCTGCCTCTCCCGAAGTGCTAATGGGGAAGGAACGCTAATGGGCAGGAGAGGACACTGGTTTCACTCACTGGTGGCAGCTGTGCCACTCCCAGGTGTGCCGCGGCCGGTTCGGGAGGAAGTCTGCCGTGCCCTGGTTCTTCACGCGCTGGGGGAAGCGTAGCAGCACCCGCACGTCGTAGTCAGTGGCCTCCGCAGCGTAGGCCGTGCTGCAGGGACAGGTAGGAAGACCAGAGTGGGGCTGGGTACCATGACACTGAACCCAGAATAGGCCAACTTGCCCCCGAAGACCCTGACATCTGACCCCCTGCAATGCGGCGGAGGCTCGGGCCTTTCTCCTTCTCTCCACCATGAGGCTGGCAGCATCTGGCCTGACAATGACTAGCTGAGGGTCCCTGATACCTGCAGGTGACTCTTAGCTAGGAATAGCCCCTGGGGGTGGGGTCGTTTCAAAATCTTTAGAGGTCTTTTATAAAATGGCCCTATCCAGGAGATTCTGATAAGTCTTTCCTCCTCTGGACAGAGCCCTAATTGTTGACTGAGGCATGCCATGTCTTGGTTGTGAACCTAAGAAACAGGCTCATCCTCTTCAGTGTCAAAGCCTCTTCACTTTCCTGGTCCTGTTTGCCTTCCACTTCCCAACACACCCTGCATTCTAGCTTCAAACACTGTTTCCCAAACAGACTTAACTCTTTTGCTAATCTATACTCTTGCCCATGCTGTTCACTTGACCCAGAACTCACCCAGCCTCTTAGGCCAGTTCAGGCCCCTCCCCAAGGAAGTCTGCCCTGATTGCTCCACTTAAGAAATCCTGACTGCTTGTGAGCTCTAACATGATGCCTGCAGCACAACCTGATACCACACACGCCCCAAGCTAGGTCTGTGTGATGAGGCCATATCTCCCTGATTACATGGCTTCAGGGCTAGCGACCTGCCCTTTTCCACTTAGGGAGCATGGGTCTGGTGCAGACTGCCTGCTCACAATTCAGTTACTGACCCCCACTCCCAGCTGAGATGGGCCTTGTGAGAGCTGTCCTGGCCGGCCTTAGGGGCACTTCTCTGGCCTTCAGTAAGGTCTGGGTCCTAAGGCCAGAGGCAGGAGGTAGCCAGTTGTGGGGATTGGCTCTCTCTGAGAGGATGTCTGGACAACAGGCAGTGCAGGCTCCTCTCTGCCAGGACACAGGGCCCTTGGCCTTGTCTGGGGAAGGCTTGGAATCCATCTGTGTCTGGGTTGGAACAAACACCCTCTTTTCCTCTGTCGAGTTCAACGCTGCCCTTCCGCTCGGCTCAGCACACCGTGGGAAACCATCAGGGTCTAGGTTCTAGGCCCAGCTTGGCCACAAACTTGTGGTGAGACTTGGAGCAAGTCCTTTCCCTTGTCTGGATCCTGCTAGCCGTCTGTGCTCTGGCATCAGCCTGCAGCCCACACTTCCGATGATCTCCGAGGGCCTCACACTCCAGGGCTTGAGCTTTGCTAGGTTTTCTAGGTCTGTATCCTGCGCCCAGCTTCCTCTGATGCCTCAGCTCTTGCTGACCTCTCCCTCTCTGACCTTGCAAGCTCCAGCCTGCAAACTGCTCACGCTAGCTCTCCTTCCACTACCTGCTGCTTGGTTCTGTCCTTGGGGCGTGTCTCTTCAGCTAGACCAGGAGATCCTTCCAGGATAGGGCCCGGCTCCTCCCCAGCCCATCTAGGAGTTCAGGTCTGGACACACGGATGCTCCATGCAGGAGTCTGGGTTTTGACTCAAACTCCTCAAATCTCTGCCTTAATGGACTGCCATGGAGGCTGTGAGCTCCTCACTGTTGGAGGAATCATAGCAGCAGCATGTCACTGTGTTCCCTTCCCAGGGACAACTGAGAACAGACAAGACCTGAATGGGCAGGCCGACTGAGTGGTATTCAGTGTGTGTCCTAGGACTGCTGCCAGTTCACGCACAGTTTGTTGCCAGTCTGTAATGAGATAAGGAACTTGCACGAGCATGTAGATCAACTATATCACTAATCACACTGTTTAGTTCAGCGGATATTTTTTCTTTCCTTTTCAAGCCTTTTCTTGATGAAGGAAGCAGTGAGCTGAGTTGTAACCTGGTACAAGCTCCTTATCTTGTTACAAATAGATAACAGTTGTGGTCAACTACTCTGAGTGGCAGTGGACTAGAGAGTCCATAAGTGAGAAAATGTTTAGATTCCAAAGGGGTTCCCAGACACTTAGATATAAAATAAAAAGTTCAAATGTCAAAAAAAGAAGCAAGTAATTAAGAATACTATGTGCTTCCAGCATAGGGAAATGTCAACAAAAGTAGGTCAGTGTAATCTTTAGTTCTTTTAGCACAGGGAGATGTCCCCAAAGCATATATATTTGAACAGAATATTTAGTTAACAAAAATTAGAAGCCAGCTCTGCAGGAGGCAGAATCGCCCAGGAATTATGAAGAGTTGGCTGTGCTCACCTTCTGTTGCCACACATAACTGAGGCCTCTTTGTTGCCTATGCTCACCACCCCTGCTAAGACCCAGGCAGATGGCCTGGGCCAGCCAGTCACCCTTGTCCTCTGTGAAGATGGCCTCATACTCTGGCCCTCTGTCCTGAAAGTTTGTTCCCCTAAAGGACTTCCCCAGGTCCTCACGGAAGCATCGGAACCCTGGGCTCCCCATGAGGAACATTCTCCTGAGGCAGCTCAGATAGGAAAAGTTTTAGTTCCTGTCATTGCACCTCAGTTTCCTGACCGGGATAACACATACTTGCAGTGCTAGAGTGGAGATTAAAGGCCACAGTAAAAGTCAGCTACCTTGTATAGCGACATATTCAGAAATGCAGAATAACAGCTTGTTCCCTTCCTCTCCTGACTCCCTTGGGGCAGGCAAGGCTTGTACATGATGAGGACCAGGTCCTGGGAGGCTCAGACACCTGGCCAAGGTTATGTGGCTTACAGGCAGCCTGGCAGCCTGGCTGGCATGCATGTGGGTTCTGGGTAACTCCCATGGACTGTCTATCTTCAGCTCCTTACCTGGCCAGGCACTTCTCCTCTGCTGCGCAGCGCAGGGAGTACAGGTGGGCTCTCTGGACATAAGTGGACGCTTGCACATAGTTGGGGTCTGGAACCAAGTCAGGGAGTCCTGGAGTAGGCAGTGAGAGAAAGGGAGGAGGGAGGAAGAGTGTGACATTAAGTAGGATCAGGCTAGCCATGGTTAATGCCCAGAGACATCCCCACCCCCAGATACCCTTTGCCAGTTTCCTTCCTCTACACAGGCCGTCAAGGCCTTCAGGAAGCCTCCCAGCCTGAGATAGGTATAGGGTGCGAACCCTTCTCCCTGGTCAGATGTGGAGTCAGGGAACAGGAGGCCACCTCTGGAGCTCTGTGCTGTGGGAGCACTGAGACCTCTTGGCAGAGCAGGGATATGAGCAAAAGCGGAGACATAGGGAGGAATGTGGAGAGCCAGAGAAGGTGGAAGGGAAGGGTGTTCTTGGTGGGGGTGGGGGTGGGGGATAGCATGGACAAGGGCTTGGAGGCAGGACTGAATGAACCAAGTGATTTCCTGACAGAGACACTTTCCTCCATGTCCTTATTCCCCAGGCCTCTGCACCAGCCTCCAGACAACCTCTGCTCCTCTCAGCCAGTATTCTTCATAAACTCCCATTCAGAGCCCTGGGCTTCTGGCTCTGAATGGGTCCTGGCAGGCTCATGGGCAGAGCCAGGTAAATGTTGGCTGGCAGAATTGGGGGTGGCAGGAAGGGATGGGCCAGAAGGAAAACACATCCCCAGAGCAGGCTGCTGACTGGGCAGCATTCTCAGCCTGGGCGCCCAGCCTGATTCCTTTCTTCCTGCCATCTATCCCTAGACTGGGCCACACCCTCCTGTCTTAAGTCTCTGGCCTCCAACCTGAGGGGCGCCTGGCTTCCTCCCCTGCAGGGTCCAGGGGAAGTCTGTACTCTGTTTCAGCCTCTGTGATCACTAGTTCCCAGGATATGCTAGAGCTGGGCTACTGTCTATCCTGCCTCGTTCTCCCTGCCTCACCCCTCTACCCCTCGCAAGCAGAAGCTAGTCCCAGTGAGTGTTATTAAGAATTAGCAGAAACCAAACTCAGGTGTCCAGATTCCATCTGCATGAAATGAAAAGCAATAATCTTGATGCTGGGAGTGGGAGTTGTAGGGCCCAGGGTTGGGTGGGAGGTAGGCAGGGGGACCCTAGAGCCCTGGGCTTCATCACAGCTGGGTCACTGACTTAAAAAGAAGTGGGCCTGGGGCCTCTCAAGCTCCAGGGATTCTGGCAAATAAATAAGGCTGTAAGTTCCTCTTAGTTTCTTTCAAGCCCTCTGCTCTTGGTGAGCAAGCAAGGTAGGGGGGAACTTTAGTCACACAGACAGTCTTCCAGCTTCCTCTTCTTGATGCCAAAACCCTCTTGTCAGCTTTTGGGTCTAGAAGATGAGGCAAAGAAGGGGGACTCTGGCTTGTAAGCCTTTCACAGAGGTGTCTGCCTGCATACCATCCCTCACACACACACATACCCTGGGATCCCAGACTGTACCCTGCTCACTCTGGGGCCCGGGCCTCATGTGAGGGCCTGGTCTGGGCAGCCAGTGTGACCTCACCTACTAGGAATGAAGAGAAAGCTTGGAGCACAAGGGTGGGTGAGGATGAGGTGGTTCCTGGCTGATGGGGGCTATCTTGGCCAGCCTAGGTCCCATTA
>NW_006442512.1:2315758-2319744 GCF_000325575.1 Pteropus alecto
GGCCACCTCAGTGCCAAGCTGGTTCTTACCCATTGGTCCCTAGAAGTCTCTTGGTGGGGGACGTGAGGAAGACAGGAATGGGCCCCTTCCCCAACATCGAAGTGCCTTTCCGTCAGCAACATGTGAGGGTGGGTCAGCTGGGTCTGAAGCCTCATGAGACCCAGCATTTGGCACCAGATAGCCACCTCCTCTATCCCAGGCTCGGTTTCAATAAACACGGCACAGATGGCTCCATAAAGCTTTTCTGGCCCGACTCTTCCTCTTTAGGCCATTCCATGAGTTGGTTGTACAGTCCAGGGAAATTAGAAGAGCCAGCTGAGTAAGAGGCCAGGGTATTCAGGGCCAGTGAGGGCTAGTACCACTCCTAGCCTCTGACTGAGCCCTGACCATGATCACACACCGAGCCCTGACCCTGTACTCATACTGAGCCTGACCCTGATAATAGCCTGCCAGAACCCTGATCCTGGTTACAGACTGAGCCCTAATCCTAGTCCTATACTGATCTCTAATCCTGGCCACACACTGAGGTCTGATACCTATCAATAACGCTGAACCTCAGACTCATTGCTATTTGTCCCCAGATTATAGACTAAAGCTCAGTATTAAAACAAACAAAAAAAACTTAGAAAGAGTTGTTTTGACATCATTGGTCCTTTTTGATTATAACTGGGGTAGGTTTTTTAAAAGAAGTTCCAGACTATGGGGGAGGAGCGTTTGTATAGTACTACATGTGAGCATTCAGGAGAAATACCAAGGACAGTCACCTCAGAGCTGCTGGTTACAATCTGAGCCCTGATCCTGGCCACAGATGATCTTCCTCTTATTGAGAAATCTCAGGTTCAGGCAGGTGTCTACTGCTCCAGGAGGTCTTTCCTGATTGGCAGGGAAGACCCGCCCCCATCCCCTACCCCTACCCCTGTGTTGCAGGGGTTATTAGACTGCCCATCCCAAGGGCCTCTGTCAGCCAATCTTCTATAATGATTAGTTGCTTAAAAGTCATCCCTCAATAAGCAAGGAGGATTGTTTCCAGGAGCAACACACCTACCCAAGGGTACCAAATTCTTTAGGTGCTCAAGCCCTTTAGTCAGCCCTCTGTCTATGCAAGTTCTCCATCCCTGGTTATAGAGGGCCAACTATACTTTACTGTTCCCATTATCCATGAGCATGCTCCTCATTCTGTCCCCCACGAGACACCAGGGTACATGGAAGTGCTGGAGGGAACTGAGGCTCAGAGTGGGCAATGCATTTGCCCACAGTCACAGAGTTCAGGTAGCTCAGGAGGACATCCCAGGTCCTGACTTCCTCCCAGAACTCCCCTTGTCAGTCTTCTTTTCATAGAAATAAACTATTTTGAAATTTAATCTACATACAGTCAAATGCACAGATTTTAGGTATACAAGTTTGTAAGTTTTGACAAATGTATGCACCATGTAACTATCACCACAATCAAGAGTATTGTTTCCATCATCCCTGCAAGTTCCCTCCTGCTTCTTTCTAGTAAATCCCCCTTTCCCCCTCCACCATCCCACTTAATCATAGGTCTCCTTTTTCATTACATTAGTTGATGCATTTTCTAGAGCTTAAATGTAATCACAACATCTTCATTTTATCTTTTGTACATCTCTGACCATCACAGGGGTTCTGTGACTCCCCTAACTGGCTCCCCCTGGCCATACTCCACCTTGTCACACATTCATTGCCCTGAGGGAAGCTGCTGGAAAAGAGAGCAGCCTTTAGGCCCTGTACCTACCCCTCCCCATCCTCTGCTGAGGTCCCTGGGAACAGCAGGCCCCCTCCCTCTGCTGGTATGTTTTTCCAAGAAGGAACAATGCCTCTTTCTCTGGCCTGCTCTCCCAGGAGGCAGTCAGTCAGCAGCCGGGCCTTCGGGCTTGGGCTTTCAGACCCTTCACAGGGGCTTGGACAAGGGGGTGGGTTGTGTGATGTTAGAAGGGGATAAAAGAAGGCTCGAGCAGGGGCTTGTGGGTGTAGAGGCAGAGGTACTGGTCTGTTGCTCTGGCTTATGCTGTATAATCAGGCCCTCTGGACACGGTGGCCAATGTTGGGTGAAGTCCAGCTACAACCAGAACTGTGTGCTCACCCACCCCTAACTTCATCCCTAAAAGTGTATAATTTAAAGGAAGACCCTGGAGAGAGTAATGCTTGTCAGAAAGCAGAGAGAACCATCAGTCATGGGGATGTAATTTTGAGGAAGGGCTGGGATCTCTTATCCAGAATGTATGGAGTCATCCCGTCCTTAGACATGGTACTAGAGACTCTATTAAGTAGGTTCCAGTGAGAACTTTTCCTGGAGACTCCTGTTTTTATAAATGCAGAAAATGGAATTAATCATAATTCTCATTTCAGGGCAAACTAACTATTATCACTGGTCTAAGGCCCCTCTCTTATAATAAAAAATTTTTAAACTTTATCCTCACCCCTGACCCTTAGATATGTCCTTGAACATTTGTCTCTGTATAAAATTTGCAGTGTTTATGTATTCTTAAAGTATATGAAAGATATTATTTTATAATCTCATTCTGTTTCCTAGGTTTTTAGTCAATGTAAACTTTTAAGATCTATCTAGTTCATTGCTTGTCATTGCTAAATAGGACTCCACGGTGTGTACCCCCAAGGCATTCTAGCCAGTACCGTGGGATGGACCCTAGGGATGGGGTAACTACCTGAAAGCTGGGTGGATGGTCTTGCTCAGGCTGCCCACAGAGGCGCTGGTCACCATCAGCATCTGGCCTTCTGCTCCCAGGAGGCAGACAGGACCCTGGCTTCTTATCCTATTCTGTCACAGGCCTTTTGTGTGACCCTGGGTAGGCCTGACTGCCTCTATTTCTCCAGATCTGATTGTTCTCTATCCTACACATGGCCTGGAGCCCTGGACCCATTCCCCCTGTGGGTACTCTTCCATGCTGACCACAGGGTCATTCACATAGGGATTCAGGTTGCACAGAGCCTGGGCCGGGGTTGGGGGACTTTAAGTCAAAGGGCAGCAAAGTCCTCTGGGATGGCCAAAGCCAGGCTGCTTGGCCAGGGAGTGGCTGGGCATAAGAGAATTATGTCCCAAGGCCATTTTGCAGGCAGCTGCTGGTCTGGGAAGACTTCCAGCTTCGGAGGGCCCTGTCAGACCCTCCAGGGCAGTGAAGACACAGCCAAGGACAAGGACCAGCTTCTGCATTCTGGCTCCGGCCCTGCAGCTTCCTCTTAGGGGGATGCAGGGCCCCTTCACAATATGCTCAGGACTGGCCTGCCCCATCTCCCACTCCAGCTGGGCCTGGAGCTGCCAGCTGGTCTGCATGCCACCTTGCAGGAACTTGAGGGCTGTCTTCCCTTTCCCCGGCAGGACACGGCTGGAGCTTTCTTGTTGCTAAGACTTGCAGGCGAGTTCTCCCTCTTGTCCAATCTCCCACTGTCCAGGCCCCTTCTCTTTTCAAAGGTTCAGTTTCCCCATGTGGATAGTGGGGAGATTGGATTAACCTGTCCTTGAGCATAATTTGCTGGCTCCATAAACACTTGGAGATTAAAATACTTTTCAGGAGCTCTTCAGTCCATTCCCCAGCCTTGGGCAAGAGCCCAAGACCTCTTACAACCTCTACAGACAATTCCTTAGCAGCCAGGAAATTCTCCCACGTCTGACCTAAATCCTTCCTGCTTCATGAGAGAGCTGTTCCCTCCTGCTCAGCGGTTCCTGGAGGCTGCCCAGCACAGAGAGCTTGTGGTTACATTCTTGCTGCTTGCCCACACCTCACCTGTTTCCCTGTTGGCTTCCCCTTTTTTGTGGGTTCCATAAACCTTGTCTCTTCGGAAATCTTTTCTTCTAGGTCTCCTGCTCAAAAGAAGCAGATGAAGGAGAGTGGAATGCAAAATAGCCCTAATCTAATCCCGGGCTGGAGGATAAACAATGTCCAGCAGGAACTGGGCAATGGGTTGTGAAATACGTGCGCAGCGGGATGTTCTGGCTCATGCAGCCAGACTTC
>NW_006442512.1:2319781-2322361 GCF_000325575.1 Pteropus alecto
GGAAAGCAGAAAGCTCGAAGAGCACGCTTTGAATAAAGATGAGCCAAAAGGGCCTCCGGGGTGAGAGCTGGCAGCTCCGTGTCCTATGAAATTATCATCTAATAATCAGGACATTAAATTGTCAACACTGGCCTGGCAGTGCCACACCTGTGTGATGAGCAGGCAGGCAACGTGGCTGCAGGATCTGTTGTGCCCCACCATGAAGGGGCAATCCCAGCCCAGGCAAAGGAGTTGTGATAGCCATAAAGTTGGGCTCAGAACCTTCAACGGCTTCCCATTGCCTACAGAATCAAGCCCAGACTTTTCAGGGGGGCAGCTAAGGCCTTCTGTGGTCTGGCCCTAATCTGGCCTTCCAGATCTCTTAAATCTAAGGATCAGTAGACAGCTCCCTAGCACACCTGACTTTTCTGCCCTGGCCTCTGATGCTGTGGTGCCCTTATCTTAAAATTCCCTACTACACACACACACACACACACACACACACACAGAGCCCAGCTTCACCTTTACTGGAATACAGTCTTTTGGCCCCAAAGACTACCTTGTCAGCCCTGACCACCTCTCTGCCACCACCCTGTGCCCCTCCCTCTTCCAGCACACATCTGCATCCCCCATCTGACTGGGAGATACAGTTCAGTAGCAGTGACAGCTTCACTCCTCTGTGTGGCAGAGCCCAATTCAGAGAAGGAGGTCTGTGAGTGTTTGTTCAATTGAGCAAACTGCCCCGGAAGCAGACCAGGCCTGAGCTGGGAGGAGGTCAACGCCAACCTTTGGGGAGGTCAACTGCCTTCCCCGCTGGCCAAGCCTTCTGACCACCTCTTTGCACCTCATTTACCTACACCATTCCCAGCATGAACACAGCGTCTACCCCTCCTGCCTCTCACTCTTGCAGAACCTGCTTCCAGAAGCCTTCCTGGAAGCTTCAGTCCCCTGGATTCTCTCCCTGCCCTTCAGATCCTTCACAGTCACCTGAACTTTTTATCTTTTTTACGAAACCTGATAGGCCCACAGCCTTTCCACCTCAGCTACTAATGACTTCATCCTTCCAGCTTCACAGGCCATAAACCTTTTTGTTATGCCTGACCCCTCTCTTTCTCTTATACCCCACATCCAATCCACTAGGAAATCTCATCAACTCTATCTCTGAAATACATCCCGAGTCTGACTTCCCACCACCTCTGTTGCCACCTGGCCCGGCTGCCATCATCTCTGCCTGGATCTCTGTACCAGCCTCTTCTCAGTCTCTTGCCCGCCTTCTCGCTGTCTATTCTCAGCATAGCAGTCAAGGCCCCTATTTAAACATCGCTGCTCATCTCAAACCCTGCGGTTTCTTCCCAATGCATGGAAAGTAAAAGCCAAAGTTCTCGCAGTGGCTTACAAGGCCCTCTCTCCAAGGTCTGGGCCTATTACCTCTCTGACTTGTCTCTTGTTGCACCCCCACTCCCATTCCACTTGCTTTAACCACATTGGCACACACTTGAAAACCTCAGGGACCCCTGCCTCAGGGACTTTGCACTGATTGTTTCTTCTGTGCGGAATACTCTTCCTGCAGTTAGTTACATGGCTTGCTCATTCCTCTCCTTCAAGTCTTTGCTCATTCCTCTCCTTCAAGTCTTTGCTCATGGAGGCCTACCCTTACTACCTTTGTAACCTGCCCCTCCCCCACGCTCCAGCTCTCCCTTATTCTATTTTTCCACAATATGTACCAAGTTCTAATATTCACCTATTTATTATGTTTATGCACAAAAATACACGATCCACAAGGGCAAAATTTTTGTCTCTTTTCACTAATGAATACTCAGCTCTAGACCACTGCCCAGCACATAATAATATTATTGAGTGGCTGAATGTCCTTATGAGGTGATCAGCCAGACGAGAGCCCCTGGGGGTGGGTGGGGTTCTCCTTTGTCTGCTGTCCAGCTGCACTCCCAGGTCTCAGTACACGGCAGGTCTGAGAGCTAGAGAGACAGGCAAGATGGAGGTGAGCTTGGGCCACTATATTCTCTGTGTGTGGTTTCTTGCTGCTGGGCTAAGACCAGAGTGAGGACAGAGATGGGTCAGGGCACCCCTGAATTCCCTATAATCAGTTCAGGGCCTGGCACCGATACGCCCTTGTTGAGCACATGCACAAATACCTATACCCCACAAAGGATCTGGTGGTATCTGCCTATGTGAGCACAGACTTCATTATTAAGCAAAGGCTGGGATTCCAAAGTCCTTTCTTTTGAAAAAGGATTAACTTTGAGGTTGGAAATCCCATGGCACCAGTTGGCTCATAAGCAGAAGGAAGGGTGGGTTTTCTCCTGAGGCTTTGATGGCATAGGCCTCTTGGCCTTGCCTTCTCTACCCAAGTCTCTTCCTGCTCTGGCATTCAGGTGATACTGAAATGTTTGATTTCTGAGTGCCCGTCCGCGATGGAGAGAGAGACCCTGGCCCAGCTCTGGCCCTGTAATCCTGAATCCAGACAAAAAGGCCCTCTGGGTTCAGCTGTGGAGAGGAGGCATTAGGTCAGGGCAGGGGAAGGGACAAGACCCAGCCTCTCCTTCCGGCCTCCTGAGCCCAGCCAACTGCTGCTCCGCAGGA
>NW_006442512.1:2322553-2328261 GCF_000325575.1 Pteropus alecto
TGCACAGGAAGGAAGCAGGTGTGGGCTGCTTGGGCTGAGCGACCACCCGTTTCCTTCCTCTGCCCTTCCAGCCACTGCCCTGAGGAGTTTTCCACGTGTTCTTGGCTTGGACAGGAGTGGGGTGGACTTGGGCTGAGACTACTGGGGAGGGGTGCCCCTTCAAAGCTGAAAGGACACTGAGATGGGGGCCCCTGGGGTTAGGAGAGAGGGAGGAGTGGGGATGAAAGGCCAGGACTCCCAGGTTAAGTGCAGCAGTAGCCTGGTGCCCATAGTCCCTAATGACTTCCCATCTAGCTCTGCCTCCACCCCAAAAGGCTCTGTGGGAGCCTGTGGATTCAAGGCAAAACTCCAAACATTGATTTTTCCAGAGAGTTTCGACCTGAGAGAAACAATGAACAGAGACATACCCTTCCCTGAGGGGCAGTTCAGTGGGGTAGAGGGTCAGTTGGCTCCCACCTTAGCCACTGATGAGCCCTGAGACCTCGGATGAGTTACTAAAGTCCAGCCTCAGTTTTCTGGTCTGTAAAATGGGGGTGATAATACTATCTATCTCGTGAGGTTGCTGGGGGGATTAAAAGAGGAAATACAAATAAAATACTTGGCATAGTGTCTGGTGCATGTAAGTGTTCGATAAATACCAGCTGCTATTTTAATTATTTAAAATAGGAACTATCTCTTCTTGCAGGGATGGTTCAGTTGGAGACCAGGGGAGAGAAGATATGACCTTGCAACTGGATAAGAGAGGAGACAGGAAGTCTGCCTGAGATGAAGTTGCCAAGGTACCACTTGTTTATTCCCATACTAGTGGCATTCGACTATAAAATAGGGAAGTAGGAAGAGGATGCAGGTCCCTGTCTCCATAACTCATCTGACCCTTTATGACAGCTTGTTCAGCCTGAAGACCACTTCTTTCTGAAGGAGGGAGGAGTGCTGAGCTGTGATTCTGGCTCTACTAGTTGCCAGTTATATGATCTTGGACAAGTCACTTAACCTCTGATGGCCTCAGTTTCCTCATCTGCAAAATGGGTATAATAATAATAATACTTAAGGTCGTCATAAGGATTAGAGGATCTAACTGTAAAGCTCCAAGAACAGCTTCAGGCACTTAGGAAGCAGTAGATCAGTGTTTGTTAATAAAGGTTCTGGAGTTGGACATGAGGATGACAAGGCTCTAACACCACACTGCCAAGGGCCTCTTCACTTCCAAAGCCTTGCATACTCACTGTCCCATCTCACCCTGTCGTAATCAGTGTCTGGATAACAGTTGACAATCAAATATCTGTTCAAGGACCAAAAAAGTGAGTGAATAAATGAAATGTACAGAGTAAGCAAGAAAACATAACAATTAAAAAAAGAATAATGTATGATGATTAAAAACTCAGGATGGGGAAGTCATGCTGACTCAAATCCTGGTTTCACTACTAAGAAGTGTGACAATCAGCAAGTGAGCCTGTCACTGTATCTATGAAATAGGAATACCAGGACCTTGCTCATGGGGTTACTGTAGAAATTAAGAGGGGTGTGCAAGATGCCTAACAGCTGCTAGTGTAATTATCCCCCTCTCCCACTGCAGCTGGGAGAACTGAGGCCCAGAAAGGGTAAGTTGGTGGAGGGGGCCCAGGCTCTCACCCTGTCAGCCCGGCTTGCAGGCAGGGTGTGGGTCCTCCTAGGTCATCTCTGTGCAATGCCTAGATGAAAGGCTCAGTTTGAATTCTGGATCAGCTGTATCCAGCTGTGAGATCTCCCTAAGTCTCAATTTTCTCATCTGTACCAGAAGACCATAATCTCCCCCTCTCAAGGAGGCAGTGAGGGTACATAAAATTGCACATTTAAACCACTAAGCTCAGCAGGTGTTATTCAGCAAATGGCCAAGTTATTATCATCATCTCTGCCTTGGGACTCTAACTCTGGATGCCTGTTGGGGGAGGCTGCTTCCTTCTTTCCCAGCATGTACTCCAATCCCTGCGGAGGTGGGTAGGTGACCTGGAGAGGCAGGCTGTGGGGTGGAGGCAGGGAGCCACGGCTGCTCTCAGGGACTAAGGGGCTCTGTCTGGCCTCTTGAGTGTGAGGCACTAGATGGAGAGGTGAATACCCCAGAAGTACCCTGGATGTGCGGGGATATAAAACCTCTGGGTCCAGGTGTGGCACAATTCCCATGGGAGCTGTGGAGGCCTGAGAGGGGGCAAGGAGGGGAGAGGAAGGCGGTGTCTCAATGTTCAGGAGCCACAGGCAAAGGCATTTATATTTTGTCCTGAAGGCCTTGAGAACCACAGAACCTTCTTGAGCAGGAGAGTAACATGGTTAGCAACTTAAGGGGTTATCTGCCCAAATGTAGGATGGACTGGTGAGGGGGAGGTGGGAATCAGGGGGTCAGGAAAGAGGTAGCCTCAGCTCCTTCCTAACCTCTGATTGGTTTTATGAGGACATACCAGGCAAGGCTGGCGCAGCCATGACAGATGTCCTGGGAGGATGGCCAGGGCAGTCTGCTCCATGTTACCTTCACAGGGTTGCCAGACCTGGTGAATCAAGCTGAGGGTGAGGGGAGGCCCTGGGAGAAGAGCTGTGGTCTTCTGGGGCTGGCACTAAGACCACTAGCTTAGAGAAGTTGAGGCTGCTGGGAAGCAGGAGTGGGAGCAAGGAGGCCAGGAGAAGGGGGACTGGCCATGGGAGAAGGACACAGTGCAGAGGACACAGCCGGGCCTGGGAAGCAAGTGGCAACATTCCAGGCCTCTGCGATTTACTGAGAGCCAGGCAAAATATACGACCCTCTTTAGGCTCTGTCTCCTCATCTTCTCTCCAGTTACATGTTCAGCGTCAGAGGCCTTGGGCATGTCCCTTCAAGGGTAGAAAGAAAAAGGGTGCAGGCACCCGAGAAGACACAGTTCTGGACAGGCACTTGGAAACCATCCAGACATAGAGGACGAGGGTGGTGCGCACATGTGTTTGGTGTTGTGAGGACACGTTCACGCCCACGCACACAGGCTGCCAGCGCCAGGCCTCAGACCCCTGGGTGTGTGGCCAGGAGGAATGAGGTCAGCTTTGGAGAATCCGCCCTGGACTCCCACACCAGGCCTGGGGGTCTGAGCTCAAGAACAATACTTGGCCTTTCCTGAACAGGGATTTTCCATGGTCCTGGCCTAGCAGGGTGGGGAGAGGGATCCAATGATTAGAGAGAAGGTACTGTTCCCTCTATGAGCCCCAAAAGAGTCTGCACCCCCCCCCTCAACTGTCCCACTCCACACATCATCCCCTCCATGATTAGGGGAGAGTGCTGACAGCCATCCTTTGCAGCAGTGCTTGGGCACTTCCTCCTCTGAAAAGTCCTCTCTGAGTCCATAGCCCCTGACTGGAGAGGCTCCTCCTCTGCTCAATCACAGCACTGAGGTGTGCCCCAGGGCAGGGCCTAGATTTGGTGCATATAGCACACTTGGCCTGGCCCCTAGCATACTACCTTCAGGGGAGAAATGTCTTTCATCCAAATGAACTGTGGGGCTCAGGAACGATGGCCAGAGGCCCTGCTAAGCCCCAAACATCCCCAACCTAGACATGGCCTTGCCCTGGCCCGTTCCCCTCTGATCCTTAAGAACTGACAGGCCAAAGAGGGGCCCTAGAAAACCCACTGGCTTGGAGCACAGATGTCCAGTTCTAGGCCTTGCTCTGCCAGCAGTGCTATAGAGTTTGAGGTCTCGGTTTTCTCATCTGCCCAGAGGTGGGCTGCCTTGGCTGAGCCCCTCCGTGGTCTTGCATTCTAAGAAAAGCAACCACAAAAGCTTAGTACCCTATTGGCAAAATGTCCTCTCTTCCAAGGAGCTCTAGTAGCAGCTAACACTCTGCTGCAGGGTGCTGCAAGTCCAGGTGAGGACCAGGAGGATGTACCCTTCATCACATCACAGAGGGCCCTCCATCTCATTCCTGTCTCAGCCTGCAGGTTCTCAAACTGCGATTCAGCACCCATCCGTGTGCTATGCCTTGGAAAGGGTGCTACCAGTGGGGAGGCTCCCCTCCCTTAACCTTGGGTTCTAGCAGCCCCTAGGGAGACAGGAACACCTTCCCTCCCCACCGCCACTTTGCCCTTGCCTCAGCAGCAGCCTCTCACCCAAGGTCAGTATGGCTGAAGACAAGACAGCAGTCTTGGTGTTGACAGAGGCAGAGGAGCAAAGGCTGGGGGTGTAGTACCTGAGCTCCTGAGCCCTGAAGTCCTTAGCCCTCACCTTGTGGGCCTGGCACAGCAACCTTGGTGTGGAGCAAAGAATCAGAGCCCTGACTACAGCCTGAAAAAGGGAGGGCAGAAGTGGACTGCATATGCATTGGGGACTGAATGGAAAACCTTGACAAAAGCTGAATTTGAACTTGCAAAAATAGAAGCAGGAAGGGAACTCTAGGACAGCAGAGGACTGGCCAATAGCTGGCTAGCCCTGGCCAGACCACTAGTGGGTCCTTGGCAGAGCAGCCTGAGTGCTAACGGCATGTGTAGAGTTGCCCATCTCAAGAAGGAAGGCTGCCCCCTGCACTGTGTCCTTGTGTGCAAATGACTTGGACCTTCCCAGTCATATCTTCACACATCCCTCAACCCTCCAACCCCAACCAGAAAAAGCCAGAGGGGGGTGCATCCAGAGGGCCTCCTAAGACTCTCCCCCAGAGCCAATGCTCAGATGAGCTGAGTGAAAAGAGTGAGGCACTGGCCTGGGGGACAGAATTTAAAAGGGCTCCAAAAAAACTCAGTAACCAAGATAAGTAATATTTGATGCATTATTTTTTAAAATCAAAATTAACACAAAAAAACCTGTGATGAACAAAATATCAAAATTTCAAATAAAAACAGCATCAGTACTGCTGATTTTAGGCTCCAGTATGGCTTGGCATGGCACCATTATTAATTCTATTTAAAATTGGGATATTTTGTTCATCACTGAATTTATTGCATTATTTTGATCTAAAAATGCATTAAAAGATTACCTATCCCAATTACTTTTTGGTGCCTCTTTAAATTTTGCACCCAGGCTAGTGCCTCACGGGCCTCTAGGGTCCCTGAGAGAACTCCTGTCATCTAGTCTGGATTCCTGCCTGGGGCAAGAGCCTCCCCTCTAACCTCCTGCTCACTGAGGCCAAGCTCACATAGCCCAGTGGCTGGGAACTTGACACACCCCCGGAGGCATCCCTTAAGGCCTTTCTGACCCTTCCGTTCCCTGCTTCACCCTGTGAGACTGGCACAGGGGCATCTCCAAGGGTGGAGGACATGCCTTGGCTGGAATGAGGAAGAGGCAGGGAGAAGAGCTCCTTCCCTTTGTCCCCAGATGACCCAAACCAGGTCTGGAAGGCGCTTCCTCCCAAAGCCTAACGGTCCCTCCATCCTGTGCCCCTCAAGCCGGGGTCAGAGCCCAGGCCTGCCTGGCCAAATTCAAGCACTGCTGATGTGTAGCCCTGGGAAGGCTGGGAGGTGGGTTGCACTGGGGCTGTCGATGGTGGATTGGCGGGTCCTCACTTAGTTCAGGGGTAGGGGTGGGGGTGGGGACTTTGGTAAAGGGTGAAGGAGGGTCTGGGCTCACAGAGCGGTTAACCGGGGCCAAAGAGGACAGAACTCGGGGAGCGGGGCTGGGGACAGTACTCACCGCGGCCGTTCTGGGTGGGCCGGTACACGCTGCCCACGCTGAGACGGCCCTGCTGCGCGCCACCGCGCTCCCCCACGGGCGGGGGCGCGTCCGAGCTGC
>NW_006442512.1:2328745-2334076 GCF_000325575.1 Pteropus alecto
GGTCGTAGGTCCGCGCCACCGGATCGTAGTTCTCGTACTGGCTGACGAAGGGCGCCTGCGGGTAGGGGAACTGCTGTGGGAAGGAGGGCGGCTGGCGGTAGGTGGTGGCGAAGGCCGAGGCCGAGACTGAGGAGGTGGAGCCCCCGTGCTGGGAGACCGAGGTGCGGGCCCGGGCCATGCCCGTGCTGTCCCCGACGGCCACCTCGCGCCAGTTGTCGGGCACTTGGCCGAAGCCGAACGGGTGCCGCGCTTGGCCGCGCACAGTGTCTGAGCCGACGCGCCCGGGCAGGGGCAGGGGCAGGGAAGGGGCCTGCCGCCGCCGGGGCCCTCCTTGGCTGCGCCGCCGCGGGGTCTGGGGGGCGCCCGCCAACAGCACCCGGGAGCTACCCTCCGCGCGCTGGGCCCCGGCGGGCACGTACTCGGAGCCCGAGTTGAGCAGGCTGTACACCTGCCCGTTATTCTCCCACTGGATCAGCTGCCGCCAGCGCCCTGGGTCCGAGCCCTGCCCCGGCTGGGCCTGTTGCCCATGCACCAGGACACAGAGGCAGGCGCCCCACACCAGGGCCCCTAGCTGCCAGCCGGCTGGGGCCAGAGCCATGGTGGCCCCTCTGCAGAGGCCTGGGGAACCGAAAGGCTCTCAGGAGTGGCCCCCTGTGCGTGCTTCTCTTCCTACGGCCTCGAGGACAGGATGGCTCCTTGCCTGCCCCAGCTCTAGCTTTGTCCATCCTGGCCTTGGTCCGAGCGGGACGGCTCCTCCGACGACAGCATTTCGAGGCCAAGGGGTCAGGGCAGGGCAGGGGCGGTGCCCAGGGTTGCAAGAGGCTCTCTGCAGGGTACCAGGCAGGATCGCTTGGGAGCCTTACTGGGGTAGCCCAGCACAGGCGGGCCGCAGGGCTGGCGCTTTCCCACTCTGAATGAATAAGCAACAAGCTGGGAGCATTGCAAGGTTTCGGGCAGCTTGGTCCGCCTGCTGGGGTCTCCTCCGCAGGGCCCTATGGCCCGCCGGGTTTTAGCTATGTGGTCTGTCCCACAGCTGCTGTGCTCCCTCAGTCCCTGGAGCTCCCAGCCAAGCCGCAGACCTTCCTCTGAGAAGGGAACGAAGCAGGGTGTAGGAGAGGGCCTCTGGGGACTCAAACCTGGCAAGTGGGGCCCAGGCTGGTAGAACAGAGCTGGGGGGTCAGCACCACTCTGGCCATTTCTCTCCACCTTGGACTGAGACTCCGTGGTCTCGACCTTACTTACTGCTTGTGTGGGCTTGAATGAGCCCTTGACTTTTGCCCACTCCAGTCTCTCCTCAGGACCCCTGGGCTCCTATTCCCCAAAGCTAGTGCTAAGAGACACCCTCCTTGTAGATGGGCCTCCTTGAGGAGATTCTTAAACCCAGCTGAACCACCCTCTAATTCTGGACCCCAGGTACACCTTAGTTCCTTGACCCTGAGTACAAGGATCTGAAGCTTCAGCTCCTTCTCTCTTGGTGTACCTCTGGGCCTTACTCTCTTGGTCTATAGAATGGGCGTATGCCCCTGTGCTGAATAGAACTTGCAAAATCGTGAGAGGGATCAACTTCTCACACGTTATGCGTAGTTTCTGTTTTTGAGTCGACATAGCCTGAAAATATCCTGAGTGTGCACATGGATAAAATGAAACCCAGGGCTGTCTGATACAGGATGGGGTCGTTGGGAGCAGTGCCCACTCTAAGAATAGAACAGCAAAAAGGGGGATTCAGGAGAATGGGCCTAGTCCTGTTACTGTGATTAAGTTGCTAGGTGATCTTGGGTAAGTCCCTTCCATCTCTGATCCAGTTGCCCCATCTGATCAATGGAAGATTAGACCACATGGTTCCCAAGAATGCTTCGGGAGGTTCTCTGTTCTATTTGGGGACAGCAGAGATAGGAGGGATCCCAGAAGTTTGAATACTTTGGTGTCCAAGAAATCACAGTCTGCATGCCTTCTCCAACCTTGCTTCTGGGAACTGGAGAGCAGAAATCCCTCTTCGGTGCTTATAATCCAGGTAGGAAGACCTTACCCTTAACCTAGCCCCTATAGACTGCCCTTCTACTTTGGGAACTCCTGGAGCCCACCTTGGGAGGAGACAAGCAGAGTGGACATTCCAGAGGGGACCCTGGACCCCTGCCCCCCAGCCAGCATTTGTTCATCCATCACACTGTGCTTTCAGAAGAGGCCTGGTTCAGGTGACTTGGGGCATCTGCCTACCCTTTAAATGCTCATAACCCAGGCAGCCAACCATTCAACAATGCCCCCTCAGCTCCCTAGTGTGGGGTTTGGTTTCACACTCCAGGCAAGATTTCTGCAAGGAATGACTGGTTTGGCTCTGGACACCAAGCTGAATTCAGAGCTAGCTAACCCAGGGCTGGGACTTGGAGGGTTAAGCCTTCTTTCCCTCCTGCCTGCCCCCCTGCAGTGCGGCTCTCAGCTGCTTGGGATCCCTGGGGTCCTGTAGGGCCCTCCTGCCAGCCAGATGGGTAGCAGCGCCAGGAAAGGAGGAGGTGAAGTGGAAACAGGCCTCAGGGTAACCCCAGGCAGAAGGGAAAGGGAAGAGGAGGAATGGAGGGAGGAGGATGCAGGTAGGGGAGCCCCACTGGCTTAGAGTGGAGGAGGCAGAACCCCTCTTCTCAAGCCAGGCAAGGGGCAGGGGCTGCCTCAGGGCTTTTGAGCAGTGGAGAGAGCAAGGCACGGGCCGTGGTGCTCAGCCACCCTCTAACTGGGAGCCAGCTCTTGGCATGAAACCCTACCCCGATGCTGGCTCCTGCTCCTCTTTCTTTTTTCTTAATAAGGTCGAATCAGAGTGAGTCAGAGAAGCCAAGTTTCCTGTTAGGCTCTGTTTGAATAAACTGCTCTGAACATAGTTTGGGCCTCTGCACAGGCTCCCAGGGCCAGGGCTGCAGCCCTGCCAGCTCCCTGCTAAGACTGGAAACTCGGGGTCCCCAGGATGACTGAGCCGGGGTCCTTGTCTTGCCCCTGCCACTACCCAGAAAAACCAGTTAAGCTGTCAGAGCTTCAGAGTCTTCATTTATAACCGGAGAGTAATATCTTCCTTATAGCATATTTGGGAGAATGAAATGAGAGGATTACGATGAAAAGTACCCAGCACAGTGCCAGGCATGTGGCCACTATTTTCTTTCTTTCCTCTGGACTGGTGAGAGAAGGGAGGGGTTCATCTCCCAAGGGTATCTCCCCACCCTCCATTTTCCCTGTCCCTTTCCTGTTTTTACCTGTCTTCAGCACCCTTCCTTGCCCAGGGTGAACCTCTTGCAAGGCAGGATACCAACCCAGGGTCTTGTCTTCTCCCCCCTTCTCCATTCCCTCCCTCTCACCTCCTTCTTCCTATAGTCTGTGTCTCCCAAAGTGACTGACAGGACCCAGCAGCTCTGTGAGCCCAGGGGAGCCTATGTGATTCCACCTCTCCGCACAGGGAATGGTGTGGCTGGAGGTATCCTGGCATTGTTTGATTGACACCTACAGAGTGGGAGCCTGAGAGAGACCTGGGCAGGCTGTAGAGGGTGCAAAGCTTGGGTCAAATTAGGGCTTTTATCACCAGGCTGGGTTGGATCTGACCTATCTGGAGGTGAGGTGGGTGGGCAGCTTCTCTGGCAGCCTTGTGCTTACAGGCCAGTACTCACATCCACATTTTTAAGACTCAGCTATGTGGTTAAAGGCTTGCTGCCAGTCCCTGGCACTAGGAACCAGTCTCAAGGGACCTCAGAGGGCCAGTGATATAGGGTTGAAAGAGCTTATGGATTGTACTTGACTCTATTAAGCACCTACTGTGTACTTACTTCTTGGCTAGGCTGCTCTGTTGCTGGGGCTCCCATGCAGTGGCCAGCATCCCTTGCCCTTGCGATGGAACTCTAGGCTCTGCAAGGAGGCATCAGGCCTGACCAGCAGAGGGCTGGGGAGCAGAGAAGGGACAGGAGTCATGGCATACCTCACGGCTTTGCAGAGGTATGCACCAGGAGGCCCACTGTGGGTCAGAATATTTCTTGGTTGGGGAGAATGAGCGAGGCGGGCTCTGGTGCCCTTGCCTTCCACACTGGGCAGGGCTAGGCCTCCCCACTCTTCCATGATCACTGACTGCTGAGGCCAGGCCTTGGCACCTGGGTGGGCGACTCAGGAAAGGCCGCAGATAGGATTTGTGCTGAATGCGGAATGGAAGACCCAGCCGCTGCCTCTGGAAAGTGGGCTGGAGGAAGTGCTGAGTGAGGAGGCCTGGCAGTTGGCACAGAACCCGCTGACTCGGCAGGGAGAGGACCACCGAGTGACCACTGCCAGCTGGGCCCCATGTTTACCCCTCCCCCGCAGCCACATCTGGCACAATAATGGAGGAGGCAGTGGTCCTCTAGAGCCCAGGCAGCCTGGAGGGGCCTGTGGAGGGGGCTGGGGCCCTTTGGCTTGAAATTGTCTCTTCAGGGGTGGAACTGCAGAGAAGCCCGGAAGTGGGGGAGGTGAGGTCAGAGACAGATGGGGTGAGTGGGGGAGGGAAGGAACCCACCCTTCTCTAGGACCCAGGGGAATTCAGTGGCTCTGGCCACCTCCCACTCTGTTCTCTCTCCCAGGGAGGGCCTCTCTGGGCCCCTCCCCCAGGGTTCTTGGAAATTGGATATATCGGTGCTGATATAGCAGTTTGGGCTTCAAGGCAAGGCTCCATGGAGGCGGCAAGCCCCCTTGGACCCCTCCGCCCCCAGCCCGGTCAGCTTCTCCCCTTCCTGCTTTTCTCCCTCTTCCAAGAGGCAGGCAGTGCTCTGGGACCTAATTAATGGTTCATTCCCCTTCCTATCCCCACCCGCTCCAGCCCCTGGGAGCTGGTAGAGGCAGGGGAGGGTCAACATTGCAAGATGGAGGAGAGGAGATCTCTTCCTAGGATTTCCTTGGTGGAAGGATTTGGCAGAAGCTGTTGGTTGGCTGCTGGGTGGGAGAGCCCCTTATGTCATGCAGTGGGGAGGAGGTAATGGAGTACCCTGCCCAAAGGAGAGGGCTGGCAAGACCAAGCAGGGTGCACAGTCCTTTAGGCTGCAGCTCAACTGACCGTGGAGAACTAGCAGGGAAACTGAGGCAGGAACCTGCTGGTTCTGATTCATAACGCCCTCACAAGGCTAAGGGAAGGCTTTTCTCTCTATTTCGCCCTCAACGCCCTCTCTGCTTTCTTGCCTTTGTATCTTTAACTGTCTCTCTGGGTCTCTCTGACTCTCTCCGGGACTCTCTAGCTTTCTTTGTTTCTGTTTTCAGTACTCTTCCCCATCTTTTCCTTCCTTCCTTCCCTCCTTCCTTCCCTCCTTCCTTCCTTCCTTCCTTCCTTCCTTCCTTCCTTCCTTC
>NW_006442512.1:2334146-2364340 GCF_000325575.1 Pteropus alecto
CTCCCTCCCTCTCCCTCTTTTCTTTCTTTCTTTCCTTCTTTCTAGTGTAGGGAGGAAGCAAGAGAACTAAAATGTTAAATCATGCTACATTCAGAGACTGCAACATGCTAATCAGCCAGGCCAGAGGACACCTGTAGAACAAAGGAAGATTTCTGCTGGGATTGCTAACGACCCATTTCTCACACCTGTGAAGGGGAAACAGGAAAATCAGTCTTTAAGTGGCTGACCTACACAATTGTTCATTTCCTGTGTCTAAAACTATAGGGAACCTATGGATTAAAGGCTGGGAACTGCCAACAGGCCTTCCATGCTACATATTCTTACCTATTCACGCTACATACTCTTCCCCTTCCTCACTGTAAGCCTATATCAAAGGAAATGGGTAAACAGTCTTTAAACTATAGCTCGTAGGAATGATAAGCTGAATTCCCCACACTTAGGGGCACTCTCAGTGTCCTTCTCTCAGTCCCTCTCAGTGCTTTTACTCTTTTCTCTCACTGTCCTCATCCCTGTTGTCTCTGTCCATTCTGAGTCTCTCTCAGTCTCTCTCACTGTCTGCCTCTGAGAGGAGACCACACTCTTGGGAGCGTTACCCCTTCTCCAATAAACTTTCCTTTTGACTCTTGTGTGTTGAATTCTTTCTCCACTCTCCACCAAAGGATGCTCTTCTCTCGGTGCAGGGCTTGGTCTCCCCACCACTAAGGGAAGTTGGCCCTGTCCTGCATCCCTTCCTCCCTCCTTCTTTTCCTCCCTTCCTTTTCTCTGTCTGTCCCCCTCTGTTTCTGGGTCTTGCAATCTCTGCATTTCCACATCTCTTTTACTCCGTCTCTGTCTGCTGATGTTTCTCCCAATTATCCCTTCATCTGCCCATTCACTCCCTCAGTCAGCACGTTCTGTCTGAGTGTTCCCTGGGCACCTGGGCTGGCTGTGGGAGTTACAGAGAGAAGCAGACCTGCTGGTCCCCAAAGAGCTCGCAGGCTAGTGAGGCTGACACAAGTTAACAGAAGGAACAGAGCGATGAGTCCTGAGTGGAGGTGAAGACATTGTGCTGCTTCTCTGTGACCTCTGAGAGGCATTTCTAATGTAGGGAGAAGGTAAGAGAACTAAAAGTTAAATCAAGTTATATTCAAAGACTGCAACATGCTGATCGTCCCTATGGGCTGACCACAAGGAAACTTGCAGAACAAAGGAAGATTTCTGCTGGAATTGCTAACAAACCATTTACCCATACCTAGAAGAGAAAACAGTCTTTAAGTCTTATACTACACAAAATTCATTCCCTATGGCTAAAATCATGGAGAACCGATGGATCAAAGGCTGGGAATTGCCAGCAGGCATTTCATGCTACGTATTCTTACCTTTTCACCCTACATACTTTTATCCTTTCACACTGTATGCCCGTACTATCAAAGGAAAATGGGTGAAGTGTTATTAAACTGTAATTCATAAGAAACTTAAGAATGATATATAAACTGAATTGCCCCTTAACACTCGGGGTTCCTCTCAGTGTCTTTTTCTCTGTCCATCTCACTGTCCCCATCTCAACTGTTTCTGTCTCTCTGAGTCTCTCTGAGTCTCTCTGAGTCTCTGCTTCTGAGAGGAGACCATGCTCTGGAGCATTAACGCTTCTCTAATAAACTTTCTTTTTGACGCTAACTCTGGTGTGCATTTGAATTCTTTCCTGCGCTCAACAAGAACTCACTCATTCTCTCTCTCTTCTCTCTCTCTCTCTCTCTCTCTCTCTCTCTCTCTCTCTCTCTCTCTCTCTCTCCAGGCCCACTCAGGGGAATTTTCCCTGTCCTGCATTATTTCTGTTTTCCTCAGTCTCTGACCATCCACGTCCATCCCTGTCCATCTGTGACTTTCCTGGTGTCACCTTTATGAGGTGGCTTGTTCTCTGCTTTCTGCTGGACACATGCAGTTTGCTTCTTTCCCTTTGGTGCGGGGCGGGGGGTGGGGGCAGGTGATTTGGGCAGGGGTGGAGGTGGGGGATAGTAGGTGGTCAGTCCTCAGGGCCATTGCTGACAGCCTTGTCCAGACAGAAGGGGCTGTCTCCCCAGGATGCAGCTCTGCCCCAGGGCACTGTGCTCCAGTGAACTTCTGAGGCACTGAGTCTGACATGGGAATTCTATTTGAAGGGTTTTTCTTTGAAGATGAGATGAGAAGAGATGATATGAGAAGAGATGATGAGATGAGATGAGATGAGATGAGATGAGATGAGGCTCATAGGTATGAATTAAGGTCCTACTGTATGCCACAGGACTGGACAAAACAAGGTTCTTTCCCGTACTTTAGTGTAAGTGACCCCCACTCCCCTATCCCCAGGAATCCTCCAGGAGTTTAGTTTTGCCCATCTGGGGTCTGGAAGGGGAAGAAGCCACAGGGTGATGAAAAAGAACTGGAGACAAGATATTAGCAATCTCGTCCTTAAAATTTTCTATCGCTTTTTATTTCAGATTACAAAAGAAATACATCAATGATATGAAATTTAGAATACAGAATAGAAAGGGTAACTGTCACAACCTACTTCTCTTTCCACTATGCATATTGATCACAGGAGCTCCTGTCTACCCAGATGAGGAGGGGGTCAAGACTGTTCCCCTCAGTGTCCTCTGTCTGGGGTGGGAGAACGGCTCAGGCCAGGCTTCAACCTCAGCTCCTCCCCTATTAAAACCTCAGGTCCTCCAGGACTGGACCGGGATCCTGAGCCTACAGTCAGATCTTTAGTTTCACTCTGACTTGGGTAGCTCAGATCTAAGTTGGGGTGTCTTGGCTGAGATGGGAAGGTAGAGTGGTGGGTTGCCTCATTCCTATCTACCCAGGAGGCCAGCCACTTCTTGTGGTGTTAGAAGGATCAGACTTTCTCTGACCATAAAAGGTTGGTAGCCAACTCCTCCTGGTGGAGCAGGTAGTGGTTATAGCCTTATGTCTACATGACCAAGCAGGACTCCAGGGACTTCTCTGACCTCAGAAGACATGCTCTGCAAACATTTTTTGTGTTCTCCCCAGAGGAGAATCATCTGGCAACTGACGTTTTAAAAAATAACTTTAAAAAATTTTACTGTCACAAACACACAGGAAAGTACACAAAGCGTATAGCCTGATGAATGATCCCAAAGTGAATGCACCTGTGGAACTACCACCTACATGAAGGATGAAACATCACAACAGCTGGCACTTTCTAACAGGGAGCTCCTTGAAGTTCTGCCTATGTCAGCACCTGGCTACATCAAAAACGAGTTTTTTCAACAAGATTTTTAATGACTGAATTATGTGGATAAATCATAATTTAATCAAAACCCCTTGTTGTTGATTTCATTTTACTTTCTTTGTTCCAATAAATGATGCTGTAACGAACATCCTCGAGCACAGATCTTTGTGTCTTATCTCTGCTATGTAACCTCAGAGGGCCTGAGTTTGGCTCCAGCCCTTGTGAGCTGTGTGGCTCATTGTGCTTTTCTTCTTCCTGTAAAATAGGAATACTGATAAGGATTTAAAAGAAATGACATAGGGGTGTATCTAGTGCAGAGTCTGGTGCATATGGATACTCAATAAGCATCAGCCATTATTAGTCTCTTACATTAATTTATTGGAAGTTGGGTTTCTGGTGAGGGGGTTTGAATGTTACTGAGATTGGGTGGTAAGAGACTGACTTCTGTCTTGCTAGAACTCTCTCCCGCTGGTCGTCACTTGTCTTCTCTGAAGAAACCAGCTGCCGTCTTGTGAGCTGTCTTATGGTAAGCCCCTGTGGCAAGGAACTGAGGGTGGCTTCTGGACAACAAGCAACAAGGAAAGGAGGCCCTCAGCTCAACAGTCATGAGGAGCGGAATTCTGCCAACAACCATGCGAGTAGGCTCCCCCCTTGAACCTTTAGATGAGAATACAGTCTTTGCTAACGACTTGATTGCACCTGTGAGAGACTCTGAGACAGAGAACCCAGCTAATCCACATCCCGATTCTTGACCCACAGAAACTGAGATAATAAATGTTTGAAACCACTAAAATTTTAGGATGATTTGTTATGCAGCAAGGGATAACTAATACATCACAGTTTTCCATCATGTTTTCTGACAGGTTATTAGGACGTGAAAAAGATATTAATTTTGCTGTAGTCATTTTATAACTGGCCACTTTACTAAAATCTATTCTGATAATTCTGTATTTCTTTTCCCAGTTTTTCTAAGAAGGTAGTTGTATTTGCAAATAATTGTGATTCGTTCTCTTTTTATACTTTTTTCTGCCTAATTTCATTAGCTAAGATCTTTAGAACAATGTTGAATAACAAAATAGTTGAAATATTTGTCTTGTTCTCAAATTTAATGAGAATGCCTCTTGTACTTCATTCTTGGTGTTGGCTGTGGGTTTGAGAGTTAATATTTTTTTTTTATCATGTGAAATAAGTGTACTTCCATTTCTAGTTCACTAGAGCTTTTTAAAAGAAAATCGGGAATGGTTGTTGACATTTACCAAACATTGATTCAGCATGTAAAATACCCTTTTGCTCCTTTGATCTATTGCTGTGGTTAACCAGTTTATGACAGTTTTGATATAGCATCATCCATACATTCCAGGAATGTTTGCTCAGGGTGTATTCTCTTAATATACTGTCAGACTTACTTTGGACTATATCTGATTAAATTTGTATTCGTACTGTACATCTAGTACTTTACATCATATAAATGAGATTAGTGTATGACTCATTCATTCATTCTGTCTTTCTTTGTGTCATTTGTCGGGTTTTAGTATCAGATTTATTCTGATTTTATAAAAAAGAATTGAGAAGTGTGTGAGCCAGGGTCCTGGCAGGAAACACTCACCCAAGATCATTTAAATAAAGAGACTTTCATGAGGGTCTCCTTATAGAGGTGTGGATAAGGTGAGGCACGGGAACTAGCAATAACCAGGAGCCATTACCATCCCCATAACTGCGGGGACAGAGGAGGAACCAGTATGACTGAAGCCCAGAGAAAGCTGGAAGTTGGAGAAATAGGTCTAGGCGAGAGAGCCGAGGTTGGGGATCCTGCCACTGCCAGAGAGAAGACACAAAAGTAGGGAGGAAGCAGGAAGGATGTGCTGATCTTTCCCTCCTCCCAGCCTTCAGGCTCCCGCCCACGACTCCTCCAGGGAGCCTGGGTCTGAGTGCCATCTGTGGGGTCAGCCCCTGGGGCAGGGACCAACAGGGGAAGGATGGAGTTTCTGTCTCGTGACCGGACCCTGAAGTACACGTACAATTGGACCCTGACAGATACGTTTAAAATCATGTCTAACGGGATTTTTACATTTACTTCCAGGTCTCTTATACAAGTTCCCCAGGCTGATTTTTTGTTTGCTATGATTTTGCTTATTTTGATTTTCTGGCTTGCTAAGAGTGCATCTCTGAGCATTTTTTCCCTCATGAAAGGTGGAGCCACACATGGCATGTAAGTTCAGTCATGTAGGAAAAGCTTTTCTGTTGTCTTCATGTCTGAATGTCCTGGGCAGATTGTTGAAATTTTAGGTTACAACCATGATTACTCAAAAGTCCATAGAAGAGTCTACAGCCATGCTACTCTGAACAAGCCCGATCTCGTCTGATCTCGAAAGCTAAGCAGGGTCGGGCCTGGTTAGTAATTGGATGGGAGGCCACCTAGAAAGACCAGGTGCTGTAGGCATAAAAAATGAAAAATAAGGGATTGTAAGCTGACAAGGTCCTTGCAATCTGTGAGGTCAACCAAGGGTTGCCTCGCCTAAAAAAAATTCTGCAGAAGAGTGGTCCCCAAAGTTCATTCCACCGAGCACTCTTCTTTCCACACCATCTATGGAAAAAGGGTTTCATCATCATCAAATACGTTTGGAAAACTAACCTTGCCAATATCACTAATTTAACATGCACGAACATTTTAAAAGCCCTGAAAAAGCCTCAGTATAAGATTTTGTTTTTTTCTTTATTCAGCATTTCCCAAGTTTGTTTTATGACAGAAGCTTTTTTCTCTCCAACGTAAACACGTCCCAACATTCCATGGAATCTCTCTTCCATTTTTACATTTTCAGAAATGTTGTAGATTTTTCCCTCTGCATGAGCACTTACAGGATTATTTTCTTTACCCTTAAAATGGACAAAATCCTGCATGGTATTTCTAAGTATTTTTTTCTTTTTATTAATTCGACTTACATAAAAAGGAAGCTTTTAACTTTATAGACTCAGGGTTTTCACCAGCTCAGTATTGTCTCCTCTTTTCTTCTTCGATTTTTGCTTTCGTTTAATTCGTTTGGTTTCTTTGTTGGGCCTTGACGTCTATTATGTTCTCTCCCTTAGTTTTTATCCCTTTGGGCTTTCCCTCTGCATTCTCAGGGAACTCAGATCTGTCCTCCACATTTACAGATTGAATTTTGTATTGTTTTAAATCTGTTCTTTACGTCATAATGCAATTTTAAATTTGCAGCTGCATTTTTAGTTTCCTTACTGCCTTTCTTTCTCTTATATGTTTTGCTTTTGATTTTTACCTACCTCTCAGGCAACGACCTTCTCACTTTATTCTTTCCATTTTATTTTTCAACTCTCCTCTCTTAGGGTTCACCTTTTAATTAAATGAAGTGAGTACAAAGCAGATGTGGTCTGAAAGTTATTTGTGTTGCTGTGATAAACCTTTTTCAAAGGGATTTTTTTCTCTGCCCTTTCAGAGACACATTGTTCTCCTTTCATGATGCAGAGTCTTTTCAAAGACCCTATGTGTTTGCAAGTGTGTGTGTGTGTGTGTGTGAGGGGGTGGGGAGGTTTATGTGTGCTTTTGCTTTGACTCCTGCTTAAAAAAATGAGTGTTTGTAAAATCTTATAATTTTCCCCAAGTGGATTTTCTTTAGCTCACCATCCACTTGGATGTTTTTCCAATTGTCTTGTCATATTTTAGGCTGAAGGACTGGTTAATGCAAACTTAGTCACAAGTCGGCTGTGAACACAAATTGTCTGTGACATATATCCCCTCCACACCCCGCTCCAGCTTCAGAGTTGACTTGTGTGTCTAACTGGCCGCAGGATGTGTGTGTGTGTGTGTGTGTGTGTGTGTATGTTCTGTTCTTCCTTCTCCATTCAAATAGAGTCTTCCAGTGCCATGACCAGCTTAGGGATCTAGTTGGAGGAAAGAGGACCGAGTTGTCTGGGGGCACCTTGCCTCTGCACCAGGGGCCAGCTATATGCCAGGCTGCTCCTCTAGGTACTGATGTAGCCATGACAAGCCTTGTGCCCACCCCGTCAGGAAAGGAGAAATACTGTATCAGGAAGAAACTGATTCAGGGAGAGCTTCCCCACAATTATCTACTTGGCCTAGTGACTACATCCACCCCCAGGCCTCCCACTCAGCAGCTTGTACACGCTGCTGATGTGCAGCACTGACAGGGTTTCCAAATGGCATATTCTCTGCAAACCCATGTCCCACCCCCTGCCCTCCAAATTCAGGGGCAGTGGGCAGTTGCTTCCAGGGTCTAATCTGCTTGCTTTTCTTGGTACAGTGTTGCTTTCTCAGAAACTGGAGCTGTGAGTCAGCCCTGGGGGTCTCCCTTAGATCTGGATCTTATCTTGCACGTTTCCCACAGACCCCCAGCATTCCTGGCGTGGGAATGCGCCTTCTCTTCTTTCATAGTCTTTTGATCAGTTCATTTGGGCTCTGGGAGGGGGGAGAGCCCTGCACCAGCATAACAGGATGTTGCATGGCACTTTCCCTTCTGTTCTGCAATGCAGCTAAGTCCCAAAACTGAGGATGAAAGACACCAGGGCCCCTGCGTCCCTACATTCAGAGAGTCATATGTCTCCTTTCCACAGGGCTTGCAGGCAGGCTGCACTGGTTCCTCTCATCAACCCCCACAGCACCCACAGCAGGGGAGGAGAGTCATTTGCCACATAGAGGGTGCAGCGTTTGTGGCAGAGGACTGCCACAAACTCTTCCCTCTTTGAGGGGAAGAAGGGAGTATTTTTTCTCTCTGAAGCCACAGGGAATTTTTCGTAAGGTGAGACAAACATCCCCCAGGTGGGTGTCTGCTTCATCTGTGGACTCTGCGATATACCTTGAGCTGCCTAAGTAGGGGAAAAAGGAAATAGGAGACAGATGGGGGGATGGAGAAGGAGCACTGCCTGAAGTAGCTGGGCTCGGCTGACATGCTAGTGCCTGCCCAGGAGGGCCTCACTCTAGGGATTCAAAAAACACACAGGCCCACCAGAGGGAGTGTGCTTTTGAACAGCGGACAGCCAGAGTGGCCAGAGAAGCAGTGACTATCGGCCCAGGAGAGGATAGGCTCCAGAGATTCCATTCCCTCTCCTGGTCCTGGTCCCAGAGATCCCCCGAAGAGAGAGGGGAGGATGGTCACAGCTCTGTCTGAGCAGAGGTGGGGATGACTGGAAGAGATGAACAGAAACAAGTCTTGATTACTGACATGAGACTGTTCTAACAGATGAATATGGCGGGGGATGTCTTTGCTGCAGCTGTGATGTCATGAAGAGCCCTGCTACCCAGCTGGGTGAGAGCGAGTAGTTGTTAGAAAAAAATTTCATGTTTATACCCCAATAAATTGAAACTCTATAATAAACATGTTACACTTGAAAAATCTTTCTTAAAAGCAAAAGGAAAAGAAAAACAGCTTTGGCACTTTTTAGGGGTAAGGAATGTACAAAAGTGCGAGATGGGAACATCTGTGAGTGAAGACGAAGAGAGGAGACAGGGGACCAAAGAGTCGCAGAGCATGTTCTTGTCCCTTTGCTTGCAAGTGACAGAAGCCCAACTCGCGCCAACTTAAGCAGAAGTAGGGGTTTACTAGAAGGATCCTGGAGCATCTCACAGAATCTAAGTAAGAGTTCAGTAGTTGAGCTGGAGGAGAGGAGGTGACACAGGTGGCCATGAGGAGACATCTGGAACAAGGGCTCTGTGAGCCATAAAAACCTCTCCAAGCCTTTGTATTCCATTTCTACTGTCGGCCAGCCTCATTCTTTTCTCTCATCGCAGACTGGTTTTGTCCACTAGACAGAAAGTCTGGCCACTGACAGCTTCCAAGTGTTGTTACATGGAGGTTCTGCCATGAGACAGAACTGCCTCCTAGTGGCTTTAAGTCTAAATATCGCAGAGAAGGGCCTCACTGGCCATGTCAGACCAGATGCACACCCTGCACAATCAGCCTGGCCCCGGAGGTAAGGACCATCGCAGGAGAAAGGGGGTTGATGCCGTCAGGCAGTAGCGACCAGTGTTCCTACAGGAATGTGACTGACACTGTAGCCTTCTGCAAAGATGAGACTCTGACGACCTCAGCATCCCTTCACCTGCCAGGGTGCCATGCAAGCAAGCTGCAGTGGTTCTGATGACACTGCACCCTGCACCCCTCATGAAGCCTGTGGCAAGGGAAACAACAGCAGTAGTAATAATAGCTGCATTTATTGTGTACCTGCTATGTGCCAGGCCCTGGGATGTGCTCTGTGCAATTTACATTTAATCTTCACAGCACCTGTACTATTTCCATGATGAGGATACAGAGGTGTGGAGGGTTTAGGAACCCTAGCACCTGTACTATTTCCATCCATCTGAGGATGAGGATACAGAGGTGTGGAGGGTTTAGGAACCCAAGGTCACATGGCTACTGAGGGACAGTACTGGCTCTCTGCCCAGGTCTGTTTGACTCTCAGGTCCATGTTTTTTTACTGTCAAGTTCTCTCGCCTCCATCTCCAAGAGTGAAGGGCTGGGCCTTGGCATTTCCAGAGAAGGTAGAAAAATCTTCCTGGTCTAGTATATACCTCTGTGATATGAACTTACAGGCATCACAGCCAGAGCCTGGGAACCCCCTTGGGCCTGGCTATGTCACCGTGAGATCTTCAGAAGGTTGCTATGAGTGCCTGAGGAGGTGATTCTGCTGTAAACAGCTGCTGCACTCAACAGAGTGGCCACGTAGTTGGATTCTCCGTCCTGGTGAGTTTGAGGACAGAAGGGACCCTTTTACCTCCTCCATATCCTTTCTCTTCTTACCTTCTGGTTTTCCCTCTTCCCACACTAGAAGGAAGGGAGTCCCACAGGCACCCAGGGCTTGCTACACAGGCTCTCGTGAGTCAGATGTGGGCTGCCGGCAGCACCATCATCAGCAGAGGGCGCCAAAGCCTCTTCACACACCCAGGGCCCAGGAGGGCGGAGCAGAGAGGCAGGCTGGCGGGTGGAACTGCAGGTGTCCTGCCCATTCCTCCTGCCTCAGTCAGCTTGTGACCTGTGTGGCTGCACCCTAAGCTGACAGATGTGCACATGCCCTTCTGTGTGTGTGTGTGTGTGTGTGTGTGTGTGGTTCCCTCAGGAAGTACATCTGACAGCCTCACAGTGTCAAAGAGGAAGTTCAGGGTCAGGGCACAGGGATAGGTACTCTATCCATATCAAGCCACTGACTTTACAGATCTCAGTAAAACCATTTTCTGGGCATGCATTATAATTTATAACTTCTGTTCTATTGTGGGACAGGCAAAGAATGAATGACCATGTGATGGGAGGGTCTGAACAGTTATCTAGCTCTTTCTCTCTGTGGCAGGTCTTGGCTAGAAACTTATATCTACTATCCTTGTTGACCAGCACAGCAGTCCTGTGAGCCAGGATGATAAGGCACAGAGAGATTAAGTAACTTGCCTGAGATCACACAGCTAGGAAGTGGTGAAGTTAAGATTTGAACCCTAATCTCTCTGATTCCAAAGTCCACAATGATTTCACATCTTCTAAACTGGTCCTCTCAAACTGTGTTTTCCTCAATGCAGACCCCACCAAAAATGGGCTGGAGAGTAGCCCAGTGAGGTTCCAGGAGCAGCAGATGGCTCATGGCTAGAACAACACAGCTGAGAAATAGAAGTGGATGGACATTTTGTGACTGGTTGGTAGGCGTCAAGGAATAAGGAACTATATTTAGCTGTTTGCCATGGGCTAGTCAGCTAATGGGGAATGTGTGTGTGTGTGTGTGTGTGTGTGTGAGAGAGAGAGAGAGAGAGAGAGAGTGAGAGAGAGCGAGAGAGAGCGAGAGAGAGAGCGAGAGAGAGCGAGAGAGAGAGAGAATGAATGAGGGAGGTGTCTGGCTGCCTGGCCAAGATCCTTGTCCTTAGAGTTGGGTGTCTGTCACTTACTTTGCATGGAACCATGGCTGTATGGCTGGTTGGGGTCTTTTTATGAAGAGTAGGCCTGGCCATATCGCCAGGCTGGTGGAATGGAGAACAAAGTTTGCAGAAAGGAATCATCTAGGCCTGAGGGTGTCCTCTCCACATACATGACATTGGTCCATGAGCCATTTCAACTTGGAGGTGCTGGGGTTCTGCAGACCAGCACTTAACACAGCTCAGATTCAAGGAACAGTCTCTCAGCAAATACTTCCTGGATGGGGTCAGGAGCTAGGTCTGTCCTTTTGATTTACTTGACCTCAACTACCCCTCCTTGTGGTTCAGGACATCCCTCTTCTTCCTCGGAAGGGGAAATCGAAGCTCTTGCTCTGGATGTGCCTTGGGCTTGATTCGCCCCAGCAATCTGCCTCCAGAGGAACAGAGAGGGGAGCTCCTGCCTTTCTTCACATGGGGGCCTGTGGTTTTGCCCCAGCCTGCCCACAGCAACACTTGAAGTGCTTTTTTGACATTTATCTCTAGCCTGTCTCCACCTTCTCCCCACTTAGGTCTCCTACCCCCCTCCTCCCCACCAATTCACCTACCCAAACTCTTCAAGGTAGGCAACAAAAACGGCTACCAGACATGAGGACTCAGCTTCCTGAGAAGGCAGTGGTGAGTTATAAATAACAATAAAACCTTACTACATGTGGAAGTAGCACAACAAACTTTCTGAGACTCTGAGTCTGAGCAGTCCAGGCTAGCAGAGAGGCCACTATGCTGGAGCCCAGGAGACCTGCCTGGCCTGTCCTATTCTCATTGCTGGTGACCGAGAGCCAGTCACTTTCCTTACTAGGCCTGAGTTTCTTTGTCCAACATTCAAGTCAGTGCTCTTCCCTCCAGAAGACGTGAGGACCCCTGGGAAAGAGGCCAGGGATGGGCCCCAGCATGTCCATCTAGGTACCATGCTGCCCACTAGACTACCTCCCCCCACCAAATGGATTCTGCTCTGCCCCCTGAGGGAAGCTCACAAGTGGGACCTGGAGCAAGTACTGTAAACCCACAAACATGCTCAGGGATCGGCACACCTGGGAGCCACAGATTGGTGGGGGTGGGCGAAGTGAGTGAAAGCACACACCTAAAACAAAAAGCCCCGGTTTTTAGTAGTTGCCAATTTCCATGGTGTAAATACTAACCCTATGACCGATTTCAAGCTACCAACATAATGTTACTTAATGTAGAATTGGGAAAAGATGTGCAAATTTGTTTTTTTTTTTTTTTCCCACACCAGTACAGCTGACTTCAGTACACCTCCGGGCAAGGAGGAGGGTGTGCTGAATTCAGCTGGGAGAGCCACCAGCAGACCTCTAAATCTGCAGATCCCTTCCCCCAGTTGATTAAGAAGGGAGAATAAAAAACTCAAGGGAGCGTTATGAGGAAATTTCTTTCAGAAACAATCAAATCACTTAGCAATTTAATTGCCTAAATATTTTTTACCTAATTTAAAATCGCTCTTCATGTGAGTAATTGGGCAATGCGTTATTGAATTACTGAGGGATTTAGCGTCTAAATTGAAGAAGCAATCAAACATTTGCATCTTTGAATCTAGCAGTTGATTGACACCTAAGGAGGTATTCACACTGTGGCTGGTAGCTGGGGTTGTGTGGGGAGACCTTGTTCTCAGGCCTCTCTTGCAAGCAGCCCCCATGTACCAGAGCCTGAATGCTGTAGAACTAGGTTTCACGAGTTCTTCAGCTAGGCATGGGCCCTCTCATGCTGCTGTCTTTTCTCATCACGCCCCAGTCTCCACTTTCATCACTGGATTCTCCATTTCTACCCTTGGCTTTCTCCATTTCTGCCTTTCTCAAGCTGTCTTTCTCTTTGTTTCTGCCTCTGTCTCTACTTGCCTTGTCTTACTTTTCTTTCTTTCTTCTGCATTTTCTGTTTTTTGTTTTGGCTGTGCTTGCTTTATATCTCCATGTCTTTCTCTTCTCTCCTTGTCTCTCCCTTACCATCTTTCTTTTTTACACACACACACACACACACACACACAAACACACACACTCCGGCCCTGGTCTTCCAGTTTCAGTACCTCCCTTCTCTGGTTTCTATCCCACGCAACTACACTCTGGTCCTTGGTTCTTTTCTACAATCATCTTGGTACCATGCTGCCCAATTGCACCCCTCCCCCAAGATGATCCTACCTTGCCTCTTGAGGGAAGCTCAGAGCCTTGATCTGTGCTATAAACCCACGAACACAGTAAGGAATTCATTACACCAGGGAGCCACAGGTTATGGGGATGGGGATGCAGACAAAGGCAGTGGTGGCTCTTTGAAGAAAACTAAATCCTTGATTTGTAGCATATGCCAATTTCCATGGTATAAATACTCTTACTATGGCTGATTTCAAGCTAACAACATGATGTCACTGAATGCAGAATTGGGAAGAGATGCAACTCTTAGTAGCCAGCTGTAAACAATAATGTAAATGGAGCCACTTTAAAATGGAGCCTGAGCTGCCATCCCAGAAGAACTGCCTACATGTCTTATACCACAAACCTTGGAATGTTAAAAAACAAAAAAACAAAAAACCCCCCCCAAAATGGCAAAATAGCCTTTGACTGAACCTAGGGCAATAGTTATTATGACTACTAGACTGATGACTACTGAACTGAAAATTTATAACATCGTTTAGAATTAACATCACTGTTATGTTATCTGCATCAATAGAAATTCCTTTCTTTTATTGATGTAATTGTTTCCCTTCTCCTCATAAATACCCTTTGCCTTTGTCTCCTAATCAGAACACTATTTGGGCTTCTGCCTGAATCACTGCATCTGAGAATAGCTATTCTTATTGATCTCAAATAAATGCTGTTTGCCTCTCACTTTGAAAAGCTTTTTTCTTTTTTGGGTTAACACGGTAGCTGAGTTCAGCACATCACCAGTCAAGGGGCTTCCTTCCTGCCTGTAGGGCTTTGGAAAGGTAGGGCTGCTGACAGGACTAGCCACAGAGCGGCCCTCATCAGCCTCCCCAGGGCAAGGTCTCACTGGCCTGATGGGGCTCGACTCTGGGCTAACATCCCATTCCATCCTGGCTACTTCTTCCTCTTAGCTGACTTCACAGTATGCTTAACTTAGGCTGGGCAGGAAGCTAGAGCATTGCCCTCCATAGTTGCAAAAGACGGCTGTGAAGACCAATGCCTAGTTGAACATAAAGCAGCAGTGTAAGAGGGGTGTTCCAGGCAGAGGGCAAGAGCTAAAGTGTGTGTGGGGGACCAGCTGCTGTGTGCGGTACGGGTGACCACAAGGCTGGGAAAGGGGAGAGGTGGTACAGAACAGGCAGACTGGGGCTAGTACCTTCAAGAGCCTTGAAGACTAAGTGAAGGAGCCTGTTTTTTTCTGGTCAGCAATGAGGAGCATAATATAATATTGCCTCAGTTTGGTTTCCCTGAAAACAGGCATTTTGACAAGGATTTAGGTAAATCACTTGTTTAAGAGATGATTCCAGGAGGCAAGTGAGGGAGCAGAAAAGTGAGACAGGATGGAGAGACACGTTGATAAAGGGTGAGTTAATGAGCAGGCCACAGCTGTGGGCAACTGGGGCCTAGTCCGAGTGGGGACAAATCGATGTATGGAACATGCCTCAAAACTATCCCATGGAAGGGCAAGGAAGCAGGCGTATTTTTCCACCAGCTCTCATGCTTCACTGGTCGTGAGTTGCTCCTGGGATGTTCATGCCCCTGGCATTCCAGTCTGACTCACATGGGGGCCAAGTTCAGCCCAGGGCCAGAGAATGCTCTTATAAAGAGAGACCAAGAAGCCAAAGGTGTGGGAATGAGGGTGGGGGTTAGGGGGAGCAGCAGAGAGGTGGGCTCTGGTCAGAGCCTTTGGATTGGGCAGAACTGAGGTTGTTGGTGACTCTGGGGAGGGCAGTGTCATGGGAGAAAGGGGCAGAAACCAGAGAGGACTGACTTATGGGAGAGTGAGAGATAATGCAGAGGATATAAACTACTCTAAAAACTATGAAAAATGGGAGAGCTGTTAGGATGTACCTCGGTCTGGGGGAAGGGGTGCTGTGAGCAGATTAGGGCATTGCTCGGAGCCAGGGGGAGCCAGCAGGTGGGCCTCTGGGAGCAGCAGCATGCCACTTTAAAATGGATATGTAGGTGGGGCCCCTCAGAACACCCCAACCTGCACCCATTCAAACTGAACAGCCAGGGCACTGAGCTGACACCTTGCACTTCCATTTTTTTCCCTTGAGAGTCATGGATTGGCTCAGCATGACCCCAAGCTGCAAGCATTTATTTGATTGATTGGAAGCAGATACGGCCTCTGCTCTCCAGGGGCACAGATCCCATGATGGGCATCAAAGAGGATTAGAAAATGAGAAAGACCTGTCCTCATAGTCTAGGGAAGTCGCAGACGTGCAATAGCAGATGCATGTAGTAGGCTGAAGGTGTGCACCAATGGAAGCACCAGAGAGTATGGTAGAGGCCAGAGAGGAGGCAACTGTTCTGCCTGGACCGAGGCAGCCGAGCCTTCAAAAATGAGGATCATTTAGTGGTAGAGAAAAGAGGGTACAGGCATTCTTGGAATTCAAAGACTTCCCAGCCTGCTTAAGCCTTCATGGTAGCTGGATATCTTCACACACCCTAGGACTCACTGCCTCCAGAGACAGTCCTTCCATAGCCAGACCCTGCCCACTGTTCTTTGATGGAATTAGATTGCCCTTGATGGGGTGTGTCAAAATGGATGCTTGGAAGAAAATGAGGAGTGTCACCCTGGGCCTCCAGCTTAAGGGAGAAGGCTACTTTCTTAGGTTTGGTTTCTTGGTGTCGTAAGCTAAATAGTAGCTCCCTCCCCCCGACCCAATATCCACATCCTAATCCTCAGAACCTGGGAATGTTACCTTATGTGGCAAAAGGGACTTTTCAGATATGATTAAGTTAGGGATCTTGAGATAGGGAGATTATTCTGGATTATTCTGGTGAACCCTAAATGTAACCACAAGGGTCTTTATAAGAGAGAGGCAAGAATTTCAGAGGAGGAAGTAGGAGAAATGACAATGGAAGCAGAAGTTGGAGTGATACAAGAAAGAGGTCACAAGCCAAGGAACACAGGAGGGCCCTTAGAAGCTAGAAAAGGTGAGGAAACAGATTTTCCCTTAGAGCCTTCAGAAGGAACCAGCCTTGCTGACACCTTGATTTCAGCCCACTGAGACTGATTTCAGACTTCTGGCCTCCAGAACCTTAAGACAATACATGGATGTAGTTTTAAGCCATGAAGTTTGTGCTGATTTGTTACAGCAGCCAAAGGAAACTAATATACCTGGGAAGAAGGCTCAGGGATGAAGGTTTACACACAGGGATTTGAGTGGGGACTGCCCTTCACCTGCAGGGAGTGAAGGAAGCCCGGGTGGGCAGAGGGAGTAGCTGCACTGCTGTGAGCACAGATGACTTCATGTGGCCCTGCAGAGCTGTCCCAGGTGAGGTGAGAGATCCTGGCCGATGACCCACCCTGAGTCATTGGACAGGACTGCCCTGGGCAGGTGATGTGGCTTTGCACAGGAGAGTTCAAGGGGAGGGACTGTGAGCCCTCAGCAGGTCATACTCACCTGGTCTTGAAGGGGGCTGGGGTGCAGCTCAGCCTTCCCCACAGCTGTGGAGGTGCACCTATGAGCCTTCTTCCTTTGGTCTGCAGGCCTGGTACTTAGGCAACTTTCTAACATCTTAGACTTTCTCATCTATTGTGAAACTCCCCAGTGTGTTCACACCTCTCCCTGAGCAAGAAATTGGGGTCTTAGTTCCAGTTGCTATAACTGTCACTAAATGCTTTCCATGTACTGCTCTCTTTAATCCTAGGAAGAGCCTGAGTTATCTCCATTTTACAGATGAGTGAGTAGACAGATATTAGAAAGGTGAAATGGATGCCCAAGGTCAGGGCCAGGATGCTCCCTAGGACTGCCTGATGCCTCTTCACTGCCCTGACTGCCTCTCATCACCCACCACTTTGCTATTAGCTGTGCCATCTTGAGCAAGTCACTTAACCTCTTTTGGCCTGTTTTTGTCTCTGTCCTGCCTCCCTTCTAGGGTTGTGTTTACTTGGCTCCAAGGAGACAAGATGTAGCAGGCTTTGTACCTCAGCCTGTCACCTGTCTGCTTTGACTCTCTGGGCCCAGCAAGTTCGCCCCACCTCTTACTCCCCATCATCCTGAACTGGGGGAGGAGGAGGAAGGTCTTATTATGGTTTTCAAGTGTGACTTGTCACCTTTGCCCAGTCTTCCTCAGTGCTGGGAATCATGCAGGACCACTACGTATGGTCATACAGTTTATGAGCTAGGTCTTGGCCAAGGGGGTAGTGTGTGTGTGGGAATCCATGTGCTGGGCACCTTTTGGCACAGGGCACCATCCTCAAAGGGGCTGCATCTTTCCAGACAGACAGCCTTAAAAAGTCACAAAAGTCCTGCATAGTTCCACAGTGGGCTGGGAATTTGCTGGCATTGCAGGAACCCAGGGGTCACAGCTCAGTCCTCAGATCCTGGAGTCCAGAGTATAGAAGGGGAGTGAGAAGCAAAACTCCACCCAACTCAGAGTCATAGTTCCAGAAGCCACTGGAATCCCTTGGCTAGAGCTGCCACGCCCTCCCCAGAGAAATGCAGAGGGAGCCTGAGAACTCCTGGGTTTTTCATCTCAAAGTCTTTGGCCCATTTCTCTCTGCAGACCTCTGCATGGAGGCCCCACCCTTGCTGAGCTTCCTGGAGCCAACCCTAGAAGGTCACAAGTGCTCTTCATTCCTGCCCCCAGAGCAAATACTTCCTTATTAAACTTTCTTCCCAGTCCTTTCTGTATGGGGTCCTAATTAATATGCCCCCAACCTGGGCTTCATAGCATTTCCCTGGCTCAGAAACTTCCATGGTTCCACCTTGTCCAGACTGGCATTTAGTATCACTCACACACACACACACACACACACACACACACACACACACACACACACACGCATGTGAGCATGCCTCTCCAAAGCCAACAGCCACTCCTTTCTCTTTCTCTCCTAATTTCCCTTTGCCTTCCTGTCATCCCTGTCCCCTACATCTCACCTCCAGACCTTTGTCCAGGCTGTTGCCTTCCCGAATCTCTTTCCAAACCCTCCGCTTTCCGCTCCTCTAACTTCTCTTCTGGGCTACACAAAGCCCCTGCCATCATGCAGGACAGAGGGCAGTCCCTGGCTTTAGGTGGGGCCGTGAACCAGGACAAGGAGCTCTAGGAGCACAGCTTAGTTCCTTGCGTGCCCTGAGAACTGGGTTTGAAGAGTGCTCCTGAGGTACCCCGTGGGGTCTGCACCAGTCAGCAGTCTCCTGTGACATGGCAGTCCTTGGCAGGAATAGATGGCCTATCTAGCTATGAGCAGGCTGCCTGTCCCTAGGAGGCTCCCAGGGCTCCCCTCTCAGGGACAATCAAAGGGAGAGAACCTGAAGCTCATCAGACATCTCAGCCATTGCTGTAGCAGGGTTCCCAGGAGACCACCAGCCTGTAAGCCAGATAGCCAACACAAAATTATTGAGATTGGGGACCAGAAGGTAACAAGTGTGAATGACTGTCTAATGTGCACTGGGCCATACAGAAGCCACTAGCCCGTGGCTACTGAACACTTGCGATGTGGCCTGTCCCGCCTAAGATGTGCTGAAAGCATAAAATAACTAGATTTTGAAGACTTAGAACAAAAAGAATGTAAAAATCTCATTAATCTATATTGATCACATGTTGAAACAATAATGTTATGGATATATTGGTTAAATAAATCTTTGTACCTGTTTCTTTTTACTTTTTAAATGTGGTTATTACAATATTAAAATATACATTTGTGGCTCATGGTATATTTCTATTGGCTAGAGAAAACAAGAGGTGGCCTCCAGCTACAGCCCCACACAGAGCCCTGGCCACACTGGTGCCACATGCTGGCCCTGATCTGGCCCTGTGGCAGGAGGGCATGGTTAGTGCAGCTGCTCCTTGTGTCTGCACGACTTGGAGCAGAGCCTCTGCTGATGGGAACAGCAGCATCCTGAGTGTGGGGGTACACAGTGGGTGCAGATGAAGATGTATGGGCCCAGGAAGGAGGCCAATGGACAGATCCTCTCCAGTCGGCCCTCATTACCATTCCAAGAAGACAGATGACTCAGCTGAGGTCTTGCTCTCCTCAGGCCACCCTGGGTAACCATGGGCCATCAGCTGGGCCATTAGCAGAATTACCACCACTCACAGTGAACCGTGCTGGACCACAGTATACATGTGTGGGGGAAGGGATTCCAAGCCAAGAAAGGGATTGTAGAAGAAGGCATGGTGTTTGCTGCTCTGGGATTGTCCAGAGATGCTTCCAGAGATTGTCCTTGATAGCTCCTTGGTCCTAAGCTGATGGCCTGTTCTGCAGCCAGAGTGAAAGGCTTAGGATCTCTGAGAGACACAAATAGCAGCAGATACCATCTCCCTGCTCCTCTTCCAGCACCCCAAAGCAGCCCTAGCCAGGGGTCCAGGCTTCCTCTCCTTACACCCCCCACCCCAGCCGGGGCACAGGGATTGCAGAGTGACTCTCATAGCCTGGGCAGGTGTTTCCTCCCTGGGACAGCCTGGCCTTCCGTAGAGTACTGGCTCGTGGAGGAGGTGTGTCCTCTTCAGGACTTACGTGCAAGTGTAGGTTCCACAGGAAGGAGAGGTGGCTCATTTTAGAGGCTGTGCCTTGTAGCTGTGGGAAGCCACTGGTCCTGGAGAGGCCCTCTCTCCAGTGGCTACTGCTTCTTGAGTTAAAGAGTAGATAATAATGGTGCATGTGGCTCCTGCAGTGTCTGTCGGATGTCTATCAGTTCTTTGAGATGAAATTTGCTGTGCTAAGCATGTTATAGACATCTACACTACAACCTGTATGGTAGATATTTTTGTTCCTAATTTATAGGTGAAAAAACAGAGGCTCAAAGAGGTTAAATATATTCTCTGAGGTCACACAGCTATTACTTGGAGCCTGACTCCAGAGCCCATGGACTAAACCAGTTCACTCTGCGGCCTGCTTAAGGTGTGGCCTCCCAAAGAGGGAACTCAAGCTGTGAGGATAGTGTCAGGCACACGGCTCTGGTGACCTTCATTGTAGTGACTAAGATGAGGTGAGGGTGATGGAGAAGTGTAGAGGATCCAGGCCATTGAGAAGTGACAGGAGTGCCGAGTTCTTTGAAGACATTTGTCGATGTCTCCCAGGCCCCCGTTACCATGTGCTCTGTGTGTTCTGACCCTCACCAGGTCCTTCCCCTCCCTTGACAAGCAGCTTCATGACACTGTAATACACAGCTGGTCAGCCATAGGGACCTCTGTGGGCAAGAGCTCTGCTGCCCCAGAAGAGAACAAACTCACCCATTCACTTGTTTTCACGCTTCCTCCCATTTCATAGAGGGGGAAACTGAGGCTCAGTGGCTATGATTTCTCCAACCCCAGGCCACCCTACTGGTCACTTGCAGACCTCAAGCCTTCCACCCTCACTGAGTGAAACTAGAGTGTGTAGCTGAGACATTGCTGAGGAGAGAGAAGCCAGGAGTTATCTCTGAGTTTCCTTTAGGTCTGTGGTTGGGGGCCGCGTCCTCCTTCTCCCCATCTCAGTATACCTGACGTCTTCTCTTCAGATTCCTTTCTCCTTCTCCTTGCCTTCGTTCTGATGGTTTCTCTAACGCCGTTTCCTACTGAGCTTAAGAGTTTTGAGACTACATCTCCACCAACTCCCCCTCATCATCCTCACCTTCTCTATCACTTCTCCATCACCCTCATCTCTTCTTGGTCACTGTAGTGACCTTCAGTACCCCCACCACTCAGCCACTGCTTCTGTTACTTGCACCTCCACCATCATCTTCACTGTCACCACCATCACCTGCCACTGCCATTGTTTCTATCACCTGGATCACCATCATCACCATTCTCTTCCTGCTCTTAACTTCCATCACCTTTCCCTCCTCGTTGCCACCTTTCCCACCATGACTATTGTTAGCATCTCCTCTGTCATATCCACTTTGCCCATAGCATCACATCCGACATTGCCTCTGCCATTACTGCCACCACTACCATGACTTCCATTATATTTACCTTCCTCAGTGCCATGCTACCATTTGCTCCAAGCCCATTTTCGCCCTTGTCAACACCACTGTTACCAGGGACTTCCCTTTCCCACTCCCACCCCTACCTTTGTCATCTTCTCAGCTGTTTTCAACCCTGTCACTTCAACATGATCTCTCCCAGTATCTCCACCACCTTCACCATGCCTGTAATCACCATCCTCTCTCCTGGAACTCAGCACTTGGCTTTGAACCTGGGACTTGGATAAGGAGCCCAGTCAAAGAAGAACATTCTCCTGCCTGACAGAGGAGACTGTCAGTAAGTCAGAACAACACTTCCTCTTGACCCTTCCTCAGGATGCTCTGATAGCTGTAGCTCAGCCCTCCTTGTCAGCTACGCCTTTACCTAGAGAGACAGTAGCTGTCTGGTTGAAGATCAAGGCCATTAAATCGGGGCTGCCCTTGTTTGCATAATGACTGCATACATTTGCATCACATTTGTTCACAGCATCTGAATGCTGCTGCAGTGTGTGTGTGTGTGTGTGTGTGTGTGTGTGTGTGTGTGTGTTCAGGTGCCATTTGCATATCATTGCAGGTGAGGGTCAGGTCTTTGAGACTTGGGCACTTATTAATTTCCTAAAGAGATTCTTTATATGTGCTGGTTCAGAAAAGAACATGGAATGCTTAATTCTAGACTCATTCAGCTGAAGGCTCTAAGGTGAGGTGTGGGGAGGTCCAGTTAGGAGCTAGTGGGGAGAGGGCAACCCAAAGCTTTGGTGTGGTCCAGGGTGGAATTGATGATGGTAGGGAGGGGGTTGGCTGCAGGTATGAGCTCTGGTCCTCAGTATCAGGTCAGAATAGTCCCCTGAACAGCCACTCTGTCCTCTCCAGGCTATAGTCCTTTTACTGCGTGACCTTGGGCAAGTCCTTCCCCATCCTGTGCAGGTGGGTGTTAAAACACTAATCTGCCTGCATCAGAAGCCTGCTCTGAGTGCAGGGGTTCTCATCCATGACTGCACATTGGAATCACTTGGGGAGCTTTTTAAAAGTACCAGCATCCTGGCCCACTGCCAGAGATTCTGATTTCATCGGTGGGCCCTGGGCCTGGGTTATTTTTTAAAAGCTCCCTGGTGATTCTAATGTGCAGCTGAGATTGAAAAGCTACTGCCTGTGGCTCTACCCTGCCACTCTACTGCCACCCATGACCCTCCTCCCTCATTTCCAGTTGCTACTAATCTTCTCTGCACTGTAGGCTCACCTAGCCCCAGGGTCTGGCAGGACTCTTTGGATGTTAGTGCTTTTTGTGAGGTCTCAAGAAATAAATCCTTTCCCCTCCTGGATCATGTGGCTGATGGCCCACATGTGGCACTTGGCACTGATGGAGAATTTTCCTGTCTCTGCCTTGGTTTTGCTCCATTCCATCTCCCTGACTGGGGCCAGTCCAAAGAGGAGTCTGCAAGGGCAGGAGTGGGGAGCGGGGCTACTCCTGTGCAGCCCTCCTCCACCACTCCTTTCCCACTCCAGACTCCTGGCCTTGCTGCTGCCATTTCCATGCCTGGTAGAGAGGTGTGGCAGCCCCCTTCAGCTCCTTACTCTCACCCATGCACACCTATTTTCTTGTAACCCCAGAGTCCCAGCCCAGCCCCCATCCTGGAGAAGGAATGTCCAAAGCAGCCTGAATTTTGTTTCAAACAAGACATAGTAAACTTGGATGTAATTTGGCCTTCCCCAAACTTACTGAGGTCATAACAGGCATAGTGGCAGGACAAGGAAAGTGGAACAGTCTCCTGAATGTCCCCTAGTAGTCCAGCCCTGGAGCATCTCGGCCCACCTGTGGGTCCTCTGTTGCCAAGGGCAGGAGTGGCCGAGGACCATGCAGGTGACTGCTGTGTACCATGGAGGAGATGGCAGACTCCAAGTGAGGCTGAGGGCAAGCAGAGAGGTGAGCATGGGAGCTGCCCCAGAACTAATACTGTGGTGTTAACAGTGGGGGCTCTGGGGTTTGCCTGTCAGCGTTTGAATTGTGTCTTTGCCATCACTGGCTGTGTATCCCAGTGCCTCAGGTTCTTCACCAGTAAAAAGAGGGTAATGAAGGTAAATGTCTTCTGAATTTGAGGATTACGGAGAAAAAAGCCTATAAAGTACTTAACACAAGGCTTGGGACATAGTAATTACTCAGCAAATGCAGCTATAATTATTGTGAGTGTCTGGCCGCAGTGCCCTCATTCCTGACCTCCTGGAGCTCCAGTCTTCTCCTAGTTGTCTCAGCCTCCTCCCTGTGGGGATTCAGTAAGAGGGTGGGAGTGAGGAAGACTTACTGCCTTGCCCTTCGGGGTGGGGTCTGCAGCTCCAGATTCTGGGTCCTGAGGTGTCTCAGTGGGGTTGGTGGTGATAGTAGCAGGAGTACCAGAGTCAACCCCCACTGGCTACCACACTAAGGAGGCAGCTCAGGCCCCAGCACTAATGAGCTCTAGACTTGCAGAGCCTGGCTTGCATCCACCTGGAGGGAAAGGGGTCAGAGAGCATGGTCAAGCCACCTTCCCTCTCCTAGTTGTTGTAGGACTGAGCAAATGGTCTGTGTAGAACTGGCAGGACTTGGTGTTGGATTCATGTTTGCGTGTGTGTGTGTGTGTGCGTGTGCGCGCACGCACGCACACACATGTGCACGGTATGAAGTAAGGGAGGAGTAGATAGTTACTTTGGTCTAAATGAATCTGAACATCCTGACTTTCCTGAAAGTCAGACAAAAAGAAGATGTTTTTAGCATAGTTACATCTCAGTCAGGTTAATAAAAAAATCATCAGAGATGTCCAGGCTGCAGTGCAAGTGTATGGAGGGTGTATGTGCATGTGTAGGGGGTGCTAGGATGGGGCATGAGCTAGGAAACACATCAGTGAAAAGCATCAGCCTTGAGGATCAGTGCACGAGTACCATTCATCACTTTGCCATGTTCAACCAGCACTGTTGATGGTCCCTAACATGAGTAATGACCTTTAGTTAATTAAGAAAGCTCACATTACCTTCTATTTAACTACCGCCCCCAATTTTCTAAAACATCACATTTTTTTTCCTTCACTTCTATATCATCCTCTCCCTTCCTCCCTTGTCCTTTTGAGAGGCTGGTACTCCAACCTCAAGTGACACCAATGGGGTTGGGTCCTGGGCAGTGGAAGCCCCTCCTGTGGCCTTTCCCCTAAAGACAGGAGGAGTCTTTCTCCCTCACTGGACACAGGTTTGGCCAACCTGAGAATGGGTGCAAAGCTCACCTCCTTTTTCCCTCTCCGAGTCGAAAATACAGACTCTAAGGTCCAGAGAACCTGGATCTTTGTACATGCCATCTCTGTGAAGCTATTAGTGGGTAGAAAGCCATTATCCTGGCTCCAGACACAAAGAGTGGGCTTGGGGTCATTCTAGGTGGACAGAGAAGAGGGAATAAATAATCCCCAGGGAAGAGGCTTGGAACAAAAGTGAAAAGAGGAGTGGTGTGCTGAGGTCATGGAAAGGACATAGTTATCCAAGCTTTCATATCAAACCGAGGACCAAGTTTTGGAAAGCTTGGATAGAACGTAGGTGCTTCCATTTTCTTTATCTCTATGCTCATGGCTACTATGACTCATTTAGAAATATATTGGAAGTGTGTTGGACACTAGTTTTTCCAAAATGAGTTTATCATTGTTTTCGTCTCCACCATGATTGTCATCATCACCAGCACTATCATCAATATCAGTACAGAGATGGCCACTGTAGACAGTAAGCTTTTTGTTGACTGAATGAAAGCATTATAGCTAATACTATCTGCATCTCCAACATAGCCAGAATTGATGTCGCACTTCTGCCACTAGTGCTACCTCTGACATTACCATGACCATCATCTCCACCATCACAATAATATCAAACCTCTTCCACCAACCCTATGACACCATTGATGACAATAACACCAACAGCCACCATCATCACTGATACCCCAGTTACTTCTACCACCATCATACCACTGCCACTAACCCTACCATGCTGTTGACATTAACATTACTGATAACCACCAACCTCACTGACATTGCCATTACCAAAACTTGCATTGCCACCTCTGCCACCAAGATTGCACCATTGCTGACATCACCATTACTACCGCCATCATCATCATTGACATCACTACTATTGCCTTCATTTGACATCACTACCACAGTCATTCACCGCCATCATTATTGACATCACCATCATCATTACTAACATCACCGTCATCATCATTGACCTCTCCACCATCATTATTGACACCACTGCCATCATCATCGACATCTCCACCATTATCATCAACATCACTGCCATCATCATTGACCTCACCGCCATCATTATGGACACTATCATCATCATTATTGACACTACCACCATCATTATTGACATCACTGCCACCACTACTAATTGCTATCTTCTTTCCTAGAATCATATTCTTGTCCTTCAGAGGACAAAAGGAAATTTGCAATTACATATTCTTTAAGGTGATTATCTTGGTCCCCCCTCAACTCTATGGAAACAGGGGTTGTGTCTCTCTTTCCCCCACTGTTGAATTCTCAGTGCTTGGACAGTGGGTAGCTCACAGTAAGAACTCAATAAACATGTGCTGAATTAACATATTATTTAGACCAGCACAGTCCCTACACTAAAGGGAACTTAGGCTCTAGATTTATCTCCAGACTAGACCAAGGGAAAAAAATAGCACTGGGCGATAGAAGTGATAAAGTAAGTGCTGGCTCCGTAAAATGCACAGCTATATGGGGAGAAGATCATAACCTACAGCCCATGGCTGGGGGCGCTGCAGATGAGCTGAGAGAAGTTTGGCCCTTCTAAGACCTTTACATCCATCACTGTATCACCTGGAATTTATCTGAACCTGGATCAATTTAGTGGCAAGACTTAATCCAGCTCATCTTTAAGACCAACAAAGGTTTTCAAACATGCTCCCGGTATGCCAGAGGTTCCTTGGAGATACCACAGGGAATAATGTGAGGTTTGAGGAGGGGTCTGATGGAATCACAGAGAGGAGGGCTCAACTTCAACCACTGGGCTCGTGGAAAAGATTGTATTACAATGGGGCTTCATTGATTTTTAAAAAAGCTTTGAAAACCATTGGCCTAGAAGGTAAGTGCTTGAATTTTTTAGTTTTGGAATAGATGTTTGGCATTGTGTATATGTCCCAACCAAAAGCCATAGGCCAACTAATGCCACCAGGCCAAAAGAAGCATTAGGAAATGCGTATCTGATGTTTCTGTGGACTCTTGTCTTCCCAAAGTCACAGTTAGCTCACCAAGATGTCTTTCACTCTTAGGTAGAATAAGCAGCACTGTATTTCATGCAGGAATCTTTGTTTAAATAAACTATCTTAGGAACATAAACCCAAGGAGAAGTACAGGATATGAATTTACTCATGTGCCTTTCTGCCCAGCTAATACCAGCTCTTTAGCCAGGCAGAAAAGACCCTGGTGAGGGTAATAGGCCCCACTCTTTAGCAACACCCCGCTATAGCAGGGATCAGCATCTGCACCTAAGAGACTCAGAGCCAGCCATGGATGGGAGATTGCCACCTGGGGGGAAGGAGACCAGACATAATTGGTGACATAGTGCCTTTCTAGTGATGGTCACTGAGAGTGACAGGATGGGAGCAGAAGGGCAGAGCAGATGACTAAAGACCGAGAAGGATGGTCATACCTCGCCCCTCCCCTCCAGGGTCAGGGTCCACAGAAAAACCAGTGGCTCCTTCCTGCTCATGCATCAGCCCCCTCTGAAAAATTGTAGCCACTGGGCAGAGCTCTGTGTGTATGTGTACACAGATGTACACACTTGTCAAGCACCTATGGGGGCACCCTCCAGCCCCAGCCCCTCCTGGCTGATCTTCTTGTCTGTCCTCAAGTACCCCTCAGAGCATGGTCAGGCTGGGCAGGGGACTTGGGTCTGTGGCCTAGCCTGGGGAGAGCGGGTGGCCTGAGCCTCTGCCGCAGGGAGAGACTAAAATGCCCAGACCAGGAAAAAGTTGGCATTCTCTGGAGAGACTGAGTAAGGCTGAAAAAGATAATTTAGTTTGAGAAGACATTTGCAGGCTGAGAAATGAAGGTAAAATTGTGAGGGAGGCTTTGAAACCAGGATAGGAATTGCCTGCTAGCCAGAGATTTGCGCTGTGTCCTTCCACAGACTGCTGGGGAAGCTCTAGAGAAACAACTTAATGTATGGTTGGTGTATTGAGAGTAAGGGGAGGAATGGGGAAGCAAAGCCCTGAGGTCAGAACATCCTCTCAGGACTGAGTCCAGGGGATTGAGCAAGCCTATTACAAATGTTCGACTCTCTCCCACAGGAGGGAGGAAGGCTCCCAGAGTTGGTCATACACTTAACCATTTGCTTCCCAGTGCAGAACCACTGCTACCTTGGAAAATTCTCAGCCATGGGAGAGTCCTGGACCTGCATGATCCCTCCCCAGCGTGTGCCCTCTCTTTAGCCTTCATGGTCTCTCTTCTCACCCACCAGAGCTCTCTTCTTATTGCACGATCCTGTCTCTGCCCTCGACGCCCCTTGGGGGACACACTGCCCACCACAAACCATGACTCCAGAAGGCTTTCTGTATTGCAGCTGTATTACCTACGCCCTCACCCTAGTGCCCCAGTGGACTTGATCCTGACCTCATGGCTGAAGCACCACCTTCGTTTTGTCCACTGAGGTCATCTGTCCATTGTGAGTGTCTTCAGAGGAAGAAATCTTTTAACGGCTGAGGAACCTGGGCAGAGGAGTGTCCAGCAAGTTGAGGGGGATGGACATTGTTCTGTTGCTCTTATTCCTCAGTTAATCCTCCTGAGCCCCCAGATATACTGGGATGGACACAGGGAACAAAGGATGGGGGCTGTGTCTTTGGAAAGCAGTCTGCTCCAGGAGGCAGGATTTGCACATGGAAATGAGGAGTTATCTCTATGGGTTGGTTGCAGAGAATGTGGCACAAACTGTCTCTGAAGCTGAATATGCCAGCTATGGGTTGGGATGAGGAGATCAGGGAAGGCTTATTGGATAAGGAAGAGGAGGAGAAAAAATAATCGAGGCAACTTACATCCTTCTGGATCAGCTCTGCATACACCAAGCAGGCAGCAGAGATCAGCTCATCGGCATCAAGGTCAATCAGCTTGTTGCAGGCCTATGTAGGGAGAAGGCAGAGGAAGCGGGTCTCCCCAGACACAGGCTGAGGGAACAAAGCCACTGCTCACGGCAGTCGCTGGGGCCACCTAGTTTTTCCCCAACCAGCCTAGCACAGTACCGCAAATTTTCCCCCTGGAATTTTACATTCTGGGAGATGGTAAATGTTGGTTTTATACTGAGCTCTAGAGAGTCCTGGGTTTCCATCGCGGGTCTCAGGAGCTTCTAAGGAGGACTTGTTTTATAATTGAGGTGCCACCTAAGATTTTTTTGAACAAGGACTTTGGCTGCTTTTTAGAAATGTTGGAAAACTCTAGGTCTTTTGCCATAGAAGGACCTTAGGACAGAAGGGTGAAGTGTGAGGCAGTCAAGCCTAGCGGTTAAGAACCATTCAAGGCCTCAGTTTCCTTATATGCTGAATAGGGGTGAGGATGGTGATGGTAATCCCCCCTCTGAATCAGGCTTGTCGTGAAGCTTAAACAAGCAAGTCTATACAGCATGCAGTGCAGTGCTCAGGACATGTCAGATACCATCATGAGTCCTGCCCAGGGGCAAAGGGGGCACCAAAGCCCAGTACCCCACAAGTCTGGGGCCTTCAGCTGGGATGGCATGGGGTGCTGGGGCACTCAGGAGCTGTGGAGTTGGGCTTGGCTAGAAGGTGCTCTTACCTGGAGGATGTCATCGCCGACCATGCTCTCCTTCAAGACCTGCTCACGCACCATCTGCAGCAGGCTGTAGGCCACCAGCACCTGGAAGTTTCTGCAGGGCTTCCCTGTCAGCAGAACCTGCAGGGGCGGGCAAGTCTCAGCCCGTGTTCTATGTCCTGAGACTGCACACACCCATAGGATGATGAGGTACCCACCAACCACATGCCTGGGTTCAGCCATTCCTGAGTCTCGCTGCTAACTTGCTCATTTATTCATTCATTTACTTATTCATTCACTCAGGCTACCTCTAGCACTTTAGGCATTGTGCTGGCTACAGGGGAATCAGAGAAAAAGCCTACAGGGAATTCCTTAGAGGGAGGGAGGATGAAGAGAGAGTGGGGAGAGGGAGGAGAGGAGAGAGAGAAAAGAGAAGGAAGAAGGGGAAGGGCGAAAGAACAATTGGGTAACTATCTGAACGTCTGAGTGGAGCTTTGGCAAAGCGATGGTTGATGGGAAGTCAACAATCCAGTGGTGTCACCAAAGGACTGGAGGTGGTCATGGACTGCGGCATGGAGAGCAGCAGGTGAGGAAGAAGGGGTGAGGCAGGTGAGAGTTGACTTGTAGGGCCCTAAATGCTGACTGAATGTTGGGCTAGGTCCTGCTGGCAGTGGAAGCCACTAGACAGGGCAGTGATGGGTGGTGGGTGTATTTTGGGGAGGTTCATCTTCTGATGGCTCTGGAAACTGGGATCAAAGGACTGCGGGTGCCACCTGTCTCCAGGAGTGAGAGCCCAGCAGGGAGCCAGCACCCAGGTAGTGGGGAAGGCCAAGGAAAGGGAAGCTGGGAAAAAAGGAGCAGAGTGAAGTCACTTGGGCAGGGGGCAGGAAAGCTGAATTACTGGCCAAATGTCCATGGCAAAGGCCACAAGGCCCCTCCTCTGCCTTAAATGCCCTGAGAAAGTACAGCTAGTGGGACTGCATGAACAGATGGATGAACTGATGCTCTAGCCTCCACCAATAAGGCGGGAGCAGGGTCGTTGGCCCAATAAACCCCAAGCTGCTGGACTCCATCCAAAGCCAGCAATAAAGGGGAAGCCAGCAAAAATCTCTTGTGCTGACTGCACGAGGGTTGGGGCTTATCCCTTCTGTCCCCAGCAGAGCACTGTACCTCCCAGAGCCGCCAGACATCCTCGAATGACTTGAAGGCACGCTGGAAGCAGAAGCAGAACCA
>NW_006442512.1:2364359-2366480 GCF_000325575.1 Pteropus alecto
GAGGGACTGCAGTCCCAGCACCCTTTCCTCCTGTGGGGAGAAAAACGGGATGCCAGCCCAGAGGCCATGGTCAGAGAAAACAGGGCATGACATGGAGAACAGAGCAAAAACAGACAGACCAAACAACAGAGCACACACACATTTGGGAAATACAAAACACCTGGCTATCACTTTTCTAACTGTCCTTGGAGACTGTTTGGGGTGGAATTTCAACTGTCCAGACTCCAACCCCATCGAGATGAACCCTCTTCCTAGGGCCTGGAGAGAAGATCAAATGATCCTCCTCTCTCCCCCATGATTGGGCACCACTGCCTTGGGGGGCTGGGTCCTGGCCTCCATCGATGCTGCCCTTGGGGGAGGTTTACAGTGCCAGGAGAGGGCCAACTCACTTAGGTGCTCAGCAAACACAGGGTCCATGAAGTTAATCAGGTCATTAAGCATGTTGAGGTTCTTGCTCACCCCAATGTTGATGACACAGCTGTGCTCCTGTGAAAGACGAGAAGAAGGGAAACTGAGTCTTCTGGGCTTGAGGGCACCAGAAAAACCCAGCCCTACTTCACCAACTCCCCAATTCCGGAGACCCTCTGTGTGCCTGGCTCCAAGCCAGGACCATGTCTCTGTATGAGTTTGTATATGTGTGTGTGCACGTGCACACATCATGTCTGTGTCTGTGATCAGTGTGTGCAAGTGTGTCCATCTGTATGTGTGTGGTGTGTGTGGTGTGTGTGTGTGTGTGTGTGTGAGAGAGAGAGAGAGAGAGAGAGAGAGAGAGAGATGTTTCAGGTGTAGCTCATAATGCAGTGAGCCCAGTTATTCTTCTATACACACATTGTGGGTCAGATTCAGTCAGGACAAGGAAAGAGCAGTGAGCACATTGTCACAGGGATGGAGAAAGAGTTGAGGATGGGTTCTAGGCAGCCTCTCACAGGTCATAAGGAAAGACTTTTCAGGGAGGGTGTTCCATGGAGCAGAAACTTCAAAAGCCCTCAACCTGGACAGTGCAGTGTATATCTGGGGAACAATATGTCCCCTGGTATTCTAGAGTGCAGGTCATGTGAAGGGAGCAGTGAGACAGCAGACCGAAGGTGGAGGGCTTGAATGCCTAGCTGAGGTTATTGAATTTTATTCTGAAGGCTGTGGGAAGCCATGGAGGATTTGTGGGAGCAGAGTGTGTTTTGAGAAAAGAATGCCAGAAGAGGGTGTCATCACTGAGCCTCTTTCAATGTTTGGTGAGAGCTGGACCAAGAACATCACTCCAGCGTCCTCCTCAACTCCAATGCTTGCCCCCGCCCCACCCTAGAACACACCCCACTGGGGTTGATGTTGCCCCCTCAGGCTTCTCTGGGACCCAAAGGGCTGTTTTAGAGCTAGAGGAAGTGGCTGGGGCTGCCAATGCTTGCCTAACCTCAAGGGGTTGTTTGGAGAATTGGCGGGATGGTGTGGGGAGTGGTCCCTGAGCTCAGGCCCAGTCCTCACCGTTTTCTGCAGGAAAAACTGGAAAAGCCAGAAGATCTCGTGGTCGTGTTCCACCATCAATTGGAAGAGCATCACCATATGGTGGAAGCCCTGCTGGTACTCTGGGGTGGAGGGGATCAGTGAGGAGGGCCTGGGTGGGAGGAGCAGAGCCTGGGCTTGGGCAGAGAAGGAATTCCAGAAAGGAATTGAGGAGAGGGGGCTGAGAGGAAGCTCAGCACCATAGCACACCTGCCTGGGTGTTGCAGACGTAACTCAGGAGCAGGATCTTTTCCAGCTTCTTCTTGTCGATAAGGACATTGCCTAGGGGGTCTTTATCATAGAGTTTCTGGATGTCGCATGCTAGGTTGGGAGCAAAAGACAGGTGAGTGGACCCTCCAGCACCCAGGGTCCATGGGTAAGTTTATTCCCCTCAACCAACCCAGGACATTCTAGGGAGGAGGCTGTGAAAAGAACATCAGCCGACCAGGCTCTAGCCCTCACCACATCCTGAGCTGCTTGGGTTTTTTCCCCAGTTCCAAACCTTTGACTAAGCTGTACCCTCTGTCAGGAATGAACCCCCCTCCATCCAATTCAAATCCAGCTGGGAGGAAAGAGAGGAAGATAAACCTGCAGGAACGGCATGTACCCATGGAAACACAGTGCTAG
>NW_006442512.1:2366492-2367435 GCF_000325575.1 Pteropus alecto
ATGGATGGATACTAACCAAGGTTTAGCTGGCAAAATTCCAGTCACAGGTCAAGGCAGCTCTCGGGAACCAGGAAACCGCCCACCCTGGACAGGACTGAGGAAGGGGCAGGGACGGCTTCCAGTATTCCCCTCTGAGCAGCCCTGCCCACCCTACTGATGTTCTCACTGATGTTATTCCGAGTCTCGAGGAAGTTCCGGTGCAGGTTTTCCAGAAGGGGCTGAATCTTTTCGTACATCTGGCATAAGGACTCATAGTTCTTCCTGTGAGAACAGGATTGAGGCTGAATGAGGCAGCCTTCCCTCCTGGCAAGTCGGTAGATCCTAGACAGTGCCTGCTGCCTGGGACAGTCCCCTCCCCTCTACCCGTGCCAGCCTTAACCATCCTCTACTGTGTGCCTGGAATGCAGATGGAGGCAGGTTTAACCTCATGGTTCTGCAATGCGACCACCACTCCTGAATCCTGGCTCCACAACTTAATAACTGGTTGCCTGCAACGAGAGTCAAGCCTTGGCAACCTCACTTTCCCTCTCTAAGCCTCAGTTTCCTCATCTGTAGAGTGGGATAATACTAGCACTTACACTTCAGAATTAGAAGGATGGGATGAGGTGGTGTTCTGTACACATCATTAGAAAGAACTTAGGTGGTGTAGTAGGCCAAACGATGACCCCAGAAAGATATGTGTATGCCCTAAGTCCTGGAGCCCGAGACCATTACCTTATTTGGAAAAAGGATCATCAGATGTAATTAAGCTATGGGTCTCAAGAAGAGATCATTCTGGATTATTCGGATGGGCCCTAAATCCTTATAAGAGTCACACAGAGGAGAGACACGGCGAGAAGAGAAGGCCATGCGACCATGGAGGCAGAGCTCGCAGTGATGCAGTCATGAGCTAAGGAACTCCTGGAGCCACCAGAACCTCTAAGAGGCAAGGAAGTTTTCTCCC